>NC_053166.1:136589322-136923072 GCF_016835505.1 Polypterus senegalus
AACAATTGATAAAAATAAAATAAAACATACAGCTTTCATTAAACACGCTGCCTTTTCTAAATTTAGATTGGGGTTAGAGTTTGTGGCTAAAGTTAACCTTTTTAATATTTAGAACTGAAAGAAACAAAAACTCATTTGTAAACTGCCCTTTAAACTTAATATAGTTTAACATTCTGAAAACTTTTTAATTCAGTTCAGGGTTGTGGTGGACCAGAGGCTATAGCATTTGGCAGTAAACAGTCCTGGACTGTACTCAGATGGCCTGACTCATACATCTTGGGCATATCTTACCGTGTGTCCTGGTGTGGAGAGATGTATAACATCTGCAGAATCGGACCACATCTGACTGAGTATGCAGAACAACTTCTGGTCAATGCTTTGGTCTCGTAATGTCTGGATGACTGCAAATCACTGCTAGCAGGAGGACCCATGCATTATCAAAATGCAGCGTCCCATCTTCTGTTTCACCAGCCCAGACGGCCGCATGCTACTCCTCTCCTCAGGTCGCTGCTTTGATACCCCGTTGCAGCACATAAGTTCACATCCTTAATGCTTGCCCACAGAGAGGTCAATGGGTCAGCATCTATGCATATGGAGACACTGGTGGCGCTGAGGTGCTATGCTCCTTCTCACCCACTTAGGTCTGCCAGCATCTGGAAATGTCACCTCTGTGTGGTATCAAATATCAAGCCAGATTCTTTTCATATTTAGTTCCTAGTTGGAGGACGAGCTGCCCACTTCCATCCGAGCTGCTGACTCCCTCAATATGTTTAAGAAGCGTTTGAAAACCTTAATGTTCTGTGAATATCTGTCAAATTTTTAATGAATGTTTTCTGCTCTGTGGATATCTGTCATACTAATATTTGTTTCTTGCACTAGCTTCATGACTCTTCACTTCTGGTGATCAACTTTTGCAAGCTGTTCTGCTACACTTGTTCAAAACAGTCACTAGACTGATGAAACTCGATTGTGTTGACCTCCTTTGTAAGTTGCTTTGGGAGAAAGTGTCTGCTAAGCAAATAAATGTAAATGTATATACTGTACATACATATACAGTGCCAATTTACAGTTTCCAATTAATGGGCAGGGACCGGCACTGCAGGATCAGTTTGGCAGGAGTGGCACCCGCTGCGCCACCATCAGGGCCGGATTAAGACCTGGCGGCCCTAAGCACTTAAAAATTTGTTTTTGCCCCAATATACTGTATATGAGCTGCAGTCACTCTTAGTAGACAGCAGAACAGGATAGCCAACTTGACAAATCATGTGAGCCTCAGTGGTCCGTGTGGCAGTTACCAGTTTCTAATTTTGTTGTATTCCCAAGATTAATATATATCATTAAACTCTATTAGTACGATTTTATTATTATTATTATATATATATACTGTATGTATACATATACATACTGTATATATATATATATATATGTATATATATATATATATATATATATATATAGTTTTCATTTAATGTGGGAACGCTTTTTTGGGGAACCTCGTTTAGCTGCACAATTTGCAGTTTTGGAAAATTAGGCAATGGAAAATTTCTGGCGTGCCTTCGTTCTCTTCATGCCCTAAACACGTGACTATTTTGCTTAATGGTTAATCCAGCCCTGGCCACCATGCTGCTACTGTCCCTGGAAATTAGTTTTCTAAGTGCTTAAATGTATTGACTTCCTAAAAGCACCTACTGGTTGAAGCTCTATTAAACCTGAAGGACCGACTACAAATTGATCGGAAACACCGAGCGAAGCCTGCATTTTTTGGAATGACTACCTCGAGTAATGTCATCCTGTATTAACGAGCGACTGGAACAAACAAAAAGCGTTTCGGTGTATATGTTTTTTTTTTCCGAAGAAATACATGAGTTATATTAAAGTTCACCGGTTTACGTGTAAATCATTTTAGTTTTGCATAGCTCTAGACAAACCCTTTGAACGTATCTAACAAACACCATTGTAAGCTAGGTTTATCAAAAATATTTTCCGTCTGAAGAAAACGAGTTCCCCCGCGCAGATAAAAAACGAGATTAAATTCTCTACAAAAAGTCCCCGGGTTCTGTCATTTACAACCTCTAAGAAGCGCACGTGAATAACACCCCCTGCTACGAGAGCGAGCTTTACTAATGCGCGTTCACGGAAAGGACTCTGTGTCCAAATTCTGCCACAGTCCGATGAGAGGTTTTTAAAACGGCAATGACTAAAATCACCATTTAGAGGCTGTATCGGGAATTTTGTGATGGATTATGAAGGCCAGATAGGAAACTGAAGAAGTTTCTGTGGCGCTCATCACAGAGTAGCATTTAAATGATAGACAATGTTACATTATTACAACAGTCAGAGGATCAGCCGTAATCACTTGCTAGATGCTAGCGTAATGTTTTAGCTGTGGACTTACCCATCTTCATGTAAATATCGGCAATCATTGGGGGTTTGAAAGCTGCGCTTCGGTTAACAAGTGGTCACATTAGAAACGACAAATAAATCAAGTCGTGCAGTATATACATCCTTAAGCCTCACCACTGTGCTTACTGGTCTGAACTAACAGGCATTTATCTGACAGTACCGTACGACCTCCGCAGTTGTGATACTCGGCCAGACTTACCTGAGCGGCGTCAGTTTGTGCGCCTGCTGATCCGTCTGCGTCTGCCTGCCTACGTTGGCTCCTCAATGCAAGTTTAAACGTCGGCTCCGCAAGAAAACACGCACGGAGAGAGTGAGAGACAGAGCGAGAGAGAGGAAAAGAAAAGACAGAGGGGAGGGGGCGTTTCTGCACGGCGTAGATTTACACAAACCTTAAAAAGCTTTAAAGACAATGTGACTCACTAAAAAACTGACTGTATTACTATCAAGCAAGCAATCAGTAACTCTTTAAAAATATCTTGCCAGGTGTTTAATAAGTAAGCCTGATTTACACCCTAATATAACGGAGAATTATAAGAGTGCTTTGGTCTGCTTGTTCTCAGTAATCTCAATAACACTGGTCAACAAACATTTAATGGAAGTCTTTCATCTTTACTTTAACAGGTTTCACTTGCTGACTCCAAATCTGAAAACCGTTTTTGTCCAGCATGTCCCGTTTTTTAGTTATGATGTTCCAGGTTTTGGACAGCAAGCGTGGATGGACAGTAAAGGTGGATAAATACCGGTAATTCCGCTAGGGATGCCATTGAGATAAAAAATTCGCCACACGTTACTAACAGCTGTGAGTTTATTTTGTAATTATTAATTTTATTTAAAAATTATACATTTTTAATTAGCAGAAAACATATTTGTTACTGCTTACCAGGTCTTATATGACTCTGAAGAATAATGACACAGCTCAGACATGACGGTGCCGTAGGTAGAGATTTCACTGTTAAACGTAACATTGCATTTCAGGACGCTTTGTTCGTTAGATTCACCATTACTTTGAAAATTCTGTCAAGGCGATCGACAGAAACGGCGATGCACTTAAGAAATAAGTTTGGTCTCGAGAAAAGTGAAGCCAAAATTAAGGAAGGTGTTTTTGTTTTTCTTGAAATCCGTGAACTGATTGATGTTTGACGATGACTTCAAAAGGAAACTGAAGCCCACCGAATCAGCAGCTTGGGAAGCATTCTTGCAAGTTGTCCAGACTTTTCTTGGCAGTCACAGAGCAGAAAATAATGCTGAGCTTCTGGAGAACCTGCTGAAAGTGTATCAGCTTATGGGAGCCAGCATGTCACTAAAGATGCATATTTCTTACATTCTCATCTCGACTTTTTTCCACCAAATCTGGGCGATGTCAGCGATGAGTATGGGGAAAGATTTCATCAAGATATAAAGGTGATGGAGAATTGATATCAGGGAAAATTCACTCTGAGCATGATGGGTGACTACTGTTGGTTCTTGGAAAGAGAAACGGATGTTCAGTACAAGTGTAAAAGCGAATGCCTCCAACATTTTTGGGCACGCTGACCTCACTTTTATATTGAGGTAAATTGACATAATTAACGTGTCTCTGGTATCATCTCCTGGTTTGTTTTCAGAATAAACACATCAAAACAATTTTGGTGGGACATAGTCCAAACTCCAGATATCGTGTTGATATATTATATTGATTTTCCTGCCTTGCGCCCTGTGTTGGCTGGGATTGGCTCTAGCAGACCCCCGTGACCCTGTACTTAGGATATAGCGGGTTGGATAATGGATGGATGGATGGGATATTCAAAAGTGTCAAAACGTCAAAGATGTGTATTTCAAAAACCTGACGTGCTAGCTTAATTCCGATTTCATATATGGAATCATTGTAAAAAAAAACTTAATAAGGAGCTGCTCTGAAGTTCCCGTAGCAATGAAGCTGAAATGCTTCTGCGACCCCCATCTGCGGTTATTATTATTATTATTATTGTTATTATGTACATTCAAACCCAACTATTTAGGCGACAAAGTCAGACACATACACTGAAGGGCGCTGTTTACGTAATTTAAGATGCACGCACCTTTCACATAGAGGTGTGAACCGCCAGCTCCTCCTTGTGTACTGACTGCGCGAACCTGGCACCGAGGGCGCCGTTTAGGTATTTTAAGTGAGGTGCGCTCCGCACACCGAGGGAGACCCTCCAGCTCCTCCTTAATTGTCTAATAGAACTACGGTGACTACGCGGACCTGACTCCAAGGAGGGCAGTTTAGGTATGTTTTTATTTACGATCAGTCTGGACACATAACCCCTCTAAACCAGTCTAGAGCCCCACATCGGTTGCGACCGTCATGGTGCGAGACAACTGAACGCAGTGCAGATGTGCTAACGAACCACGCAACCTGTAGAACTGTGTACCAAAGCTGTTCTGCGCACGCGCAGTACACTTTTATTCTAAACTGTCAATAAATAAGTTACTTAAATAAATACATTATATTGATTAAAACAGACACTACTAATATTATTATTCGTCGTATAAGGCATTACGAGCAAACGTATCCTATACCTCAATCCAATGCCTTTCAAATTTTAATCTATTTTTTTTTTGTCCCGTACTGTGAGTTTAATCTGAACATGATTTGTTGGTGAAACCTTAGAAAAAAAAGTTGGCTGATGGTGAGTAATACCATAAAAAATCTTATGTTCATTTTGACATTTTGAGTTTTAGACGTGTAAATAATTGCTTGTATAGCATATTTCGACAAGGCAGCACAACTCATCATAACACCAGTCGAAGCTCATATGGAGCCTTTTTAGGTGAGGGTGATTTGGGGGTGGACAGTTTGTCCCGTTGGGTGTTGTGGGTAGGGGATTTCAGGGTGCACACCACTCGAGTTACATAAATGGCGTCTCTCAGTGCCCCTTAACTGAATGCATCATTCTGTTACACAGGATCTAGAATCAGTGGTGGCTCTGGGTTCCTTTTTTTGCAAAGGCACAATATGGGCACAGTAACTGATGGGACATGTAAATGTCAAAAATAAAAAAGGTTAAACCTAATCCATAATGTGATGTGCTACATTATCAAGGTATTTAACAACCACACACATTTCACAGTTCGTCTATGATGTAAGAGCTAAGTGTACCTTTCTTTATTAGATTGAAGTTCATATTCCATACAATGGAAACAGTGAAGACTAACAGAAGTAGCCTGTACAAGTAATCAGGAAACATGTTTTAAAGATAGGCCAGTTCTCTGTGTACAGTTATTTCAATTTTTACTATTGGTGAATCTATCCTTGTTTGTTCTTTATGGTGTACTGCTCCATTGTCTTACCTATAAGGGAAACAGTTATCTGTGTTGTCTGGATTCTGAAGCTCTGTGGTGAAATTGAATTGACACCCACTATACTTGCCTACACCCTTAAAAGTAAAGCTGGCAAAAAGGTTCTTTAGAGTGATGCCAAAGGGGAACCATTTTTAGTTCCCAAAATAGTCATCCATATGAGGATTGCAGAAAGAAGTTTTATTTATTAAGATCTGTAACATGCTCCATAATTAACACAGTAGGTAACATTTTTATGAAATCCCATATGTGTCGTGATTTTTACAAGACTCTTCTTACATGCACTTACACAGGCACACCCCATGTTTTCTTGATCTGTTCATATCCTGCTAGGTAGCCTGCTGCACAGAAAACATTTCTGTTTTTGTTCACATTAGAAACCAATTCAGCTCTATGATTCAGTTTCGTAGGCAGAGAATCCTTCACAGAATTAAATGGTTCTGCAAGGAACCCCACAAGCCAGTAAAATGCCATTAAAGAACTGCTCTTTTTAAGAATGTACTTGCTTTGAACAGATGAACCGTGGATGTGTTGTACAGAATGGAGGGCACCAACATGCTTTTTTTTTTCATTAGCAACAACTAACTTCAACTTTCTTGCTTGTGTTATACTGAATTGAGTCCAGTGTCTCAAAATGAATTCCACAAAGCTTTTCTTGCAATTGATGAAACAGCCATTACAAGTCGCTTGAAGAAGGGGCCTACGCTGTTTTGAAAGCTTGCCTATTATAATCAGTTCAGTTAGCTAATAAAAGTTAGCTAATTCAGCTGTGGAATGGCCAAATGGTGGAGGCAGCTTGATGGCTGAGGTCTCCAGGACTCTGAACAAATCCAAATCATATTACTTGATATCCTCTACTGTTACATTCTGCTGCGTACTTGTAATATTTTTATTTTTATACTGTATTGAGGATTTGTTCTGTTCTGTGTATTGTATTGTATTTACCCCCTTTTTTCTTTTTGACACCCATTGCACGCCCAACCTACCTGGAAAGGGGTCTCTCTTTGAACTGCCTTTCTCAAGGTTTCTTCCATTTTTTTTCCCTACAAGGGCTTGTTTTGGGAGTCTTTCCTTGTCTTCTTAGAGAGTCAAAGCTGGGGGGCTGTCAAAAGGCAGGGCCTGTTAAAGCCCATTGCTGCACTTCTTGTGTGATTTCAGGCTATACAAAAATAAATTGTATTAAATTGTATTGTATGGAACAAATCCTGCTTGCTTGTAACATACGGAAGGAAGGCCAACTTGCTAGTTTACCCAAACAGAAGTAAATGTACATTAACTCTTTCCTTTTATGTACTTGTGCTCAAAGAAGCCAAAAAGTAATACAGAATTAAGCCTGTAATTTCCTGATTCCTCAATGTAGCAGACAGCTGTCACTTCTTTGATCTCCTACAGCAGCAGTCCCCAACCACCAGGCCTCAGACTGGTACCAGACTGGGCTTCATTTGGTACCCGGCTGCACCCAAAGAATACAAAACTTCTTCATTTTACTTTATTTCTATTTTATTGACTCTCAGAGTCTGCAGGGTGTTTTATTTGAAAAATGCCCAGATCATCTCTGTAGGACAGTGACCTTATACTGTTGTTTCGTACCTCGACAGCCACTCTAATTAAGGAAGTAGGACAGGTGGCGGTATTAAGTAAGGTTGCAAGGGCATGTAGATTGACTGATAACTTTCAGTAACTGTGACCACTCATCATTTAACATGGCGAAGAAGTCGTCAGTAACTAAGTCTCGTTGAATATACATTGACAGCATGACAGAAGGATTTCATGGACCAAACCACTGGTGTTTGATGGCAATGTCACAAAGAACTGGTGTGTGTTTGAACAAGAATATATTTTCATGGCAACTGCACATTCAGGCAAAGCCACACACATACAAGCATTTATACTTATCAATATGACAGGCGTGTTGTATGTGATTGTTCGGTAATCCATCCATCCTTCCATTATGCAACCCGCTATATCCTGACTACACGGTCATTGACTGGAGCCAATCCCAGCCAACACAGGGCACAAGGCAGGAAACAAACCCTGGGCAGGGCGCCAGCCCACTGCAGGGCGCACACACACACACACACACACACTAGGGGCAATTTAGGATCACCAATGCACCTAACCTGCATGTCTTTGGACCTGGAGGAAACCCACGTAGACACGGGGAGAACCTGCAAACTTCACGTAGGCAGGACCCGGGATGCGAACCCAGGTCTCCTTACGCACTACCACTGCACCACCGTGCCGCCCCTTGTGCAGTAATGCTTTTGTCAATTATTTTATGTTCAGGTATTGATTATTATGGTCTGTGTCTTTTGGGACGTATGATGTCTTTAGGGAAGAATGCGGCGCTGAACGCTGTACGGAGATTTAGTTGAACAGGGTTAGTAAATAAACAGCATTTGAAACGTTATTCTCAGGGTGTCTCTACTTCAGCCTTAAGAACACTACAAGGCTATGTTGAGTTGTTGATGTAATGTTTAATTCCTGAATGTGTTTAAAGAAAATACCAACATATTCATGTGTTTGGAAATAGGGAACAAAACTACTGTAAAGAGGGAGGATGTACAACTTTGACTCTGTTGTTGTTTATGTGCCATGACAGCCACTGTAATTAAGAAAGTACGAGGGCCGGCGGTATTAAGTAATGTTTGGTGTGCCTGCAGATTGATTTGTTTGAGGTGTACAATAAACTGTTGATAGCTTTTAATAACTGTGACCCGTAGTCATTCAACAATCTCCCTATCACTTCCGTCTGTGTCTCTTTCCCACACTTGTCAATAAATTAAGCTCACAAGCTAACCCTAACATGGGTAAAAACCAAACATCTCTGGAGAGCTTCTTTGAAAAAAAGGGAAAGACCCAATGATGAGACAGAAGAAGACTCTAAGACTAGTAACAAAAAGAAAGCTGCATTGAAAAGAAAATGCTAAGAGTTCTCCTTCAATTACTGGTTTATCGTGACAGGTGATTCTCATGCTCAAAGCCCACTCTGTATAATATGTGGTGACCGGCTGTCCAATGAGGCCATGAAGCCTTTAAAAGTGCTTCACCACACAGAGGCCAGGCATCCTGCATTAAAAGATGCTTTTCTATACATGTATAATGGTGGTCCGTGGAAAATTGTCTTACGTGAAACTGGTCCGTGGTGCGAAAAAGGTTGGAAACCGCTGTCCTATAGAAAGTAGCTGTAATCTTCCAGGTACCATATCCAAACAGGATGTTGGTGACCATGGCCTTCAATGACTCTCTGTTCCATGAGGCACAACTAATCTTCAACTGGCCATTCTCATCTGATCAGAAAGGTCTTTGTCTCCTGTGATCTCTTTTTCCTTCGACTTTTGCTATAACTGTCAGATTTTGCAAACCTTTTTTTCTCATTACTGTTTGTGGACTAAAAATACCATCTGCATCTTTGTGATTGTTGGCAGCAACCTTTTTTCTGTAGCTAGATCTTAACAGAACTTCCTTATTGGCAGTATAACATGTCCAAATGAATTTCATAATGTAAGAGAAAGAGAAGATCAGTTTAAAGATTTGGCGTACCATGCAACAGTTGCAAAGACGTTTTCACAGATGCAAGTTCATAATAGAACTGATTCAACATGGCTGATCTTCTGGTTTTTAAGTCTTTCCGGCAAGAAGCGATGGGTCCAGGTGGATGGACACTGGAAGTGATGTCAGTCTTTGTTCCAGCCATCAGAGGGAAGAAGAGAAAAAGCATTAGGACACAGCACCAACTCCTGCAACGGTGGAGAATTACATTCACTACAGCCTTAAGGTGTCCACTATGCGCACACCCGTGATAGTAGGAACCACAACCTTGCTGACATAATTCTCTTTTCTGCAGTTAGTTAAACTGTCCAACACTCCAATCAGTTTTCACATTGGTTATGCCTTCAGAACTTAAAGAATATGATTCTTCATACCCACAGTTGTTGGATTCCCTGCATGGCCCCACTGTGTCCTGCCATCACACAGTAACTAATGCTCCCGAGAGTCCCAACTAAACTGCTAAGCAGCACAAAACAAATTATTACCTATAATAAATTACAAATAGCTACAATATGCCAGCCTTACTGGAACAATTTCCCAGGGGGAAATATGACTTTAAAGAATGACTTTAAATAAATAAATGCATACAGTAAAAAGGTAGATAAGTAAGTAAATAAATAAATATTTGCATACACTTTGGTCTGAACAAAGAAGAAAATTAAGAAGAAAGAAAACGCTTGAATTGGCAGTCCCAGATCCAGTGAGGCATTTTGCAGATGTATTGCATTTAGTAGAAAGGAGCTCCAGTCGTGTTTCTTGACCCACTTCTGCTGAATAATTTGCTACTTGAAACTCCTCAGCGTTAGTGTGTCACAGAGAGGATGTGTAGCATTGTTAATAATAATTCTTTGCATTTATATAAACAATGAGAATCGAATCCTGGTGTATCCAAACCCTAAATGAATTAAAAACATGCATATAAACAAGATACTGTATTACCACACCCATAGGCTTAATAATACAGTAATCCCTCCTCGATCGCGGGGGTTGCGTTCCAGAACCCCCCGCGATAGATGAAAATCCGCGAAGTAGAAACCATATGTTTGTATGGTTATTTTTATATATTTTAAGCCCTTAGAAAACTCTCCCACACTGTTAACATTATTAGAGCCCTCTAGACATGAAATAACACATTTTAGTCAAAAGTTTAAACTGTGCTCCATGACAAGACAGAGATGACAGTTCTTTCTCACAATTAAAAGAACGCAAACATATCTTCTTCTCTTCAGGAGCAGAGAATTTCAGAGAGAGATCGCTGCAAAGAAAAGCAAACAATCAAAAAATCAATACGTGTGCTTTTAAGTTTGCGCGCATTTTAGAGGAGCGTCAGTATCTTCTAAGCAAACAGCCTCTGTGCAAACAGCCCCTCTGCTCACATCTCCTCCGTCAGGCGCAGAGAATGTCAGAGAGGGGGAGATAGAGGCAGAGACAAGCAAACAATCGAGCACCGCACGGGAAGTATATCTTATAGCATTGAGGAGTTTTAGTTAATATGTAATACGTGCTCTGATTGGGTAGCTTCTAAGCCATCTGCCAATAGCGTCCCTTGTATAAAATCAACTGGGCAAACAAACTGAGGAAGCATGTAACCTAAATTAAAAGACCCATTGTCCGCAGAAATCCGCGAACCAGCGAAAAATCCGTGATATGTATTTAGATATGCTTACATTTAAAATCCGCAATAGAGTGAAGCCGCGAAAGTCGAAGCGCGATATAGTGAGGGATTACTGTAATTCTTTGCATTTATATTGCAGGTTAAGAGCCTTTTGGCATTTATGGCATTCCAACCGACAACCTTCCGATTGCCAGTGCAGAGCCCCAGCTTCGGAGCCACCAATCCTTGTTCATAATGACACTCATTTTTTTTTGTAATTCTCTCCTTTGCTGCGACTTCTGAGGGGTTCAGAGTGCATCCCATAACTGAGCCTGTCCTTTTAATTAACTTGTTGATTCATGGGGCCTCTCTTGAAGTGATGTTACCAGCCCAGCACACCACAGTGAAGAAAATCATACTGACCAATACAGAGTTGTAGAAAATGTGAAGGATGTTACTTCCCACATTAAAGGGATGACATCTCCTAAGAAGAATGAGCCTTCTCTGCCCTTCCTTATATACAGTAGCTCTTCTGTGTTATGAGAGCAGTCCAGCCTCTCATTAATGTGGACCCCCAAGTACTTGTAGGAGTGGACCACCTCTACATCCACTCCTTGAATAGCGACTGGACATAAAGACTTTTTGGTGCTGCAAAAGTCATATAACCAGTGCCTTGGTTTTGCTGATGTTAAGATGCAGACAATTCTCTGCACCAAGAAACAAAAGGTCTCCACCTGACCCCTATACTTGTGTCCCATCCCTCTTATCAATACAGCATTATCTGAGAATTTCTGACAGTGTCATGACCTGGTGTTATACACTCACCTAAAGTATTATTAGGAACACCATACTAATACGGTGTTTGACCCCCTTTCGCCTTCAGAACTGCCTTAATTCTACGTAGCATTGATTCAACAAGGTGCTGAAAGCATTCTTTAGAAATGTTGGCCCATATTGATAGGATAGGATCTTGCAGTTGATGGAGATTTGTGGGATGCACATCCAGGGTAAGAAGCTCCCGTTCCACCACATCCCAAAGATGCTCTATTGGGTTGAGATCTGGTGACTGTGGGGGCCATTTTAGTACAGTGAACTCATTGTCATGTTCAAGAAACCAATTTGAAATGATTCGAGCTTTGTGACATGGTGCATTATCCTGCTGGAAGTAGCCATCAGAGGGTGGGTACATGGTGGTCATGAAGGGATGGACATGGTCAGAAACAATGCTCAGGTAGCCCGTGGCTTTTAAACAATGCCCAATTGGCATTAAGGGTCCTAAAGTGTGCCAAGAAAACATCCCCCACACCATTACACCACCACCACCAGCCTGCACAGTGGTAACAAGGCATGATGGATCCATGTTCTCATTTTGTTTACGCCAAATTCTGACTCTACCATTTGAATGTCTCAACAGAAATCGAGACTCATCAGACCAGGCAACATTTTTCCAGTCTTCAACTGTCCAATTTTGGTGAGCTCGTGCAAATTGTAGCCTCTTTTTCCTATTTGTAGTGGAGATGAGTGGTACCCAGTGGGGTCTTCTGCTGTTGTAGCCCAGCTCAAGGTTGTGCGTGTTGTGGCTTCACAAATGCTTTGCTGCATACCTCGGTTGTAACGAGTGGTTATTTCAGTCAAAGTTGCTCTTCTATCAGCTTGAATCAGTCGGCCCATTCTCCTCTGACCTCGAGCATCAACAAGGCATTTTCGCCCACAGGACTGCCGCATACTGGATGTTTTTCCCTTTTCACACCATTCTTTGTAAACCCTAGAAATGGTTGTGCGTGAAAATCCCAGTAACTGTGCAGATTGTGAAATACTCAGACCGGCCCGTCTGGCACCAACAACCATGCCACGCTCAAAATTGCTTAAATCACCTTTCTTTCCCATTCTGACATTCAGTTTGGAGTTCAGGAGATTGTCTTGACCAGGACCACACCCCTAAATGCATTGAAGCACCTGCCGCGTGATTGGTTGATTAGATAATTGCATTAATGAGAAATTGAACAGGTGTTCCTAATAATCCTTTAGGTGAGTGTATATAATAGCCTGAGGTGTACAGAAGAAAGAGACAAGGGGACAGGCTTGCTCCTTGTGGTGCTCCAGCGTTGCTCACATCTACTTTACTGACACAGTCCTTGAGTCTCACAAACTGTGGCCTTTCTGGCAGATAGTCCATTATCCAAGACACCATAAGCTCATCTGCCTGCATATTTCAGTTTACCCCTTAACAGGAATGGCTGGATGGTATTGAAGGCAATGGAGAAATCAAAAAACATCAACCTCACAGTGCTGTTCAGCTTTGTCCAGGTGAGTCAAGTGGAGCAGACAGATAACTGTATCCTCCACTCTAATCTTTGTCTGATAGGCAAACTGCAGTTGTGTTTTGTTAAAGCTCAGATGTTTTTTTTCTTTCATAGGATGTGTCTTTCTGCAGCTGATAAGAAAGCGGAAGCCTCGCTAATGATTGGGAATTGTTCTTGTGGTGTACTTATCTGGACACACAATTTCTTAGCCTGTACAAGTGCCTCAGTGTGCTCGTGTGTAATGCCACCCCCATCTAGAATGAAGTTGGACTGACGCAGATTCATTGTCTTAGCTGTTTATACAAGATTCTTATCAAATCAATTTTGATATGTGTAGAAATATGATGACAATATGAAATCTGGCTGAGACCAACTTAAGATTCAATGCTATGAAGGACTCAAATGGCCATGTTTGTTTTGACTTTGAACTTAATCAAACAGACAACTGATATCACTAAGTGAACATTCTGCAGATAGTAATATGTTTCTGCTTTTTGAGTTCATGGAGCCTGAGTTTGAGCTGTGCTAAAGCAACTTAGAATTGCCATTTACCTCCGTCACTGATCTGTGTCTACTCTCTTGAAGTATTACACTATCTGATGTCTGCTACTGTATCTTCACCTTAACAAAATTGAGCTGTTTTTCTTATTCATCAGGATACAGTAGGGCTTGTTTGTTGTTTGTGTCTAACAGTCTTAAATGCAGCAAAGTCTCAAATCACTCTATTTAAATGTGACTGTTCCTAAGATAATGCAGTAAAGATAATAATTGGAAACTGAATATCTGAAAAGAAAGGCATTAACACAAGTAGAAAACACAGAGCAGTTTCTGTTTGTTTGTGCTCTATGCACAGATTTGTTTCGACTTGAAATTTGGCACACAGTTATTTCTTACTATCAGTCAGATGCTAGACACTTCATTTTTACTCTTGACTCCAGGATGTGGCTCAGGGTCTCATTGACTGGCAAGAAGTGTTTTTTAATAGTTTTGATCGTAGGTTCTGAGTAGCAAAGATAAGAGTAATACGTCTTGTGTTGCCTCCATGATGCCTCCGTTTCAGGTCTTACTCTAAGCTAGTCAAGGAATTTGATCAAAGAGCCCTTTTGATTCCCTGTCTGCAGTTGAATGCCTTCATGACTGGACTGCATAGCATCTGGGAAGAAATTCACACGTCATGGTGCTGCTCGTCACCTCTGTTCTCTGCTTTAAAACTAAGCAAGGTGTGACTATCACTTCAATCAGTCTGTCAAGCTTGTTAGTATATAGCGCCTTTTACAGCATTGCCAAAATAAATCTTTTTATTTAGAAAAAGGAGGTGCATATGTGTGTGTGTGTGTGTGAGAAGAACAGGGTCCAAGCAATCCACTGGCCCCCCACCCAGTTGTCTAATTAGAATAAAGCAAAGTTGAGTTTGGGGGTTTCCTGCAATAGCCATGTTGCCTTAGAGAAGGGGGTGAGTAGCCAGGCACCCAAAAAAACACATCAACTATTTCAAATGTAACTGTTTATAACACAAAAGTCTCCTTTTACCTTTCTGCTGACATTTTAATGTATCCTTCTAGGTGGGTGGGATGCTCACAGGACACTGCGGCTTTACTGCCAGTATAGTGACAACACATAGGGGGACACTGTGTGCAACCCTTGTGGGGGACCCCCCTCTTATCCAACAGCACTCAAGTATACCTGTCCAGTTAATCTGGAGCGTGTGTCATTGTGCAATTGTTTAATAACTAGTCTTATGCAAAGAGACTGGAAATATTTAAATAAAGTATCTGCAAATTTAATGCCAGAAAACATGGCAGGACTCATTGATTGTAACATAGAATGAAAATAAGGATAGAAGTATGCACTTTGCACCATTCTTGTTTGTTTGTATGTTAGATAGAATGCCAAGAGGACTGGCTGGTCCCATGGCCTGGAACCCCTGCAGCTTTTATTTTTTCTCTCCAGCCGTCTGGAGTTTTTTTTTGTTTTTTCTGTCCTCCCTGGCCATCGGATCTTAACTCTTCTTCTATGTTAATTAGTGTTGTCTTATTCTAATTCTTACTTTGTCTTTTATTTCTCTTTTCTTCATCATGTAAAGCACTTTGAGCTACATTATTTGTATGAAAATGTGCTATATAAATAAATGTTGTTGTTGTTGTTTGCATCCTCATAGTCCATCTTGGTTATGACTATTGATAGTGATGTCCTGGGAGACGGAAAAGGTGGCTGACTGCGGGTACCCAGGGTATCACAGGGTACTGTTACACAACGTAACATTTTCATCTGGCTTCATTTGGTTCAGGGACACTTGGGGCTATTGCCTATCCCAGTAGCGTTAGACACAACCATGTACTGTACAGGGTGCTAGCCCATTTTAGGGTCCACTCACACACATATTTCATTTAAAGCTGTCCACTAATCTAACACACAACACATCTTTGGGATGTTCTTTAGAAGAAAACAGACACAGGGAAAACTTGAAAAACCCCACACAGCGATCAGGTACAGGATTTGAATGCAGGACAAAGTGGGGGGTTATGTGGATCCTAATACTGTTGATGTGTGACAAAGTTTAATAGGCCTCATGTTGTATTATGATGAAAGTGGGCTCCTGTTCACCCATTCTAAACAGAAGCACAAAGGCATGGAAGACTACCTGGGAGTTGGATAGATAGATAGATAGATAGATGGATGTAAGGTACTATATAATATATAGATAGATAGATAGATGTAAGGCACTATATAATAGATAGTTAGATAGATAGATAGATGTAAGGCACTATATAATAGATAGTTAGATAGATGTAAGGTACTATGTAATAGATAGATAGATAGATAGATAGATGTAAGGCACTATGTAATAGATAGATAGACAGACAGATTTTCGTATTTGTCCCCAGGGAGAAATTTGGATTTTTACAAAAGCTCTTTAAATAGATAAATGCAAGCATAGATAGATAAATAAATATATATATACATATATATGATGGGGCCACCTGTCCATCGCTGTCAAGGGGCCGTCCTCAGCCCTGAATAACACCCACCTGCTGTTTCAGGCATCTCCTTTGCCACTTGTGATTCTCTGAGCTTATTTAGTGCCATAGTGCATTTTTGTACAAATAAATATTTTTATTTATAAAGATTTACGTTCGCCCTTTCTTGTGACTAGCCGGAGTTTGACGGTCTTCTCCATCTGTGGCGTGCATTTTGAATAATTTTTAAGACAACTTGTACTTAGGAACCTCTAGTTCACAACACTAATAACAGCCTGTAAACATTTTATTAAACATGCACTTAACAATAATAAAGTACATATGCAAATGACTCTTGAAATAGTCATACTGTTATTTTTTATTTCTTTATATCATGTTAAAAGGCTTACAATGTTTACTAATATTTAGACTGATAACAGCTGCTTATAATAGAAATAGTTTTCACACTAAACATACAATGCTAAAGAACTTAGTGTAGTAAATTACACAAATGAAAATCTTAAGGTCCTCTTTTTTCATAGTTGACCATCAAGTAAATTATCCTTCCCAAAAATAGGAAAAGAAATACAGGTAACTTAAAGCAATTATTTTAGTATTTTAAGTTCTTTATTAATGACCTCATTCTCAAAGTCTTTTTTCCTTAAGCATTATTGAGGTTTGCAAGTTGCATGTGGGGAAAAAAATTAATAATACATATTCCAAACATCATATTTTTTATGTGTAAATGTTTTTGTAACATCTGGCCTCCTCTGAACCTAAATTGGATTAAGCAGGGTAGGATTGGCAAAGCTTAATCAGCCCTTGACATGTGTGTGTTGTGTTGTGAGTGTTCACTCTGCGATGTCCTCCTGTCCAGGGATCATTCCTGCCTTCTGAGGCTTGCTGAGATAGGCTCCAAACTCCTCTGTGACCCTGTTCAGTATAAAGAAGATGGATGTGATGTGATTTTATGTGGGGTGGCTCTTGTCTTATGTCCATAGTTATTAGGATTAACTCTGCCCTGCCACCCCCCATGACGCTGCACTAGATTAAGTGGGTTTAACAATGAAGTGAAGGTTTACATGAATTGCCTGCCCACAGGGTTTAACAGGGCTGGTATTGGGTGCAGTGTTTATTGCCCAGTGTCAGAGCTGTGCCTTCAAATACTGGTCTAGATGCCATCCGGAGTTTGGTAATTCTTTTTATGTTGTGTCTGTTTTCCCCTTGGTTTCCCAGTGTTCCCTCCACATCACAATGTCATATGTATTAAGTTAATAGCTGAGGGTAAGTTGGCCATGTACTGTATGTGTGAGAGGATGGATGTGATTAAAGATTGGTGGAAACAGAAAGCTGGATTGGTTCCTGCCTTGCACCCTGTGCTGTCAGTATAAGCTTTGGCTCCTGTGATCCTAAACTTTAAAAACAGCTTAATAGATTGATTAGCAGCTCATTTGGAGGGAATAGATGGCTAACAGCACCACAGTATTATGTTGTCTCATCTTATAAAAATTACTAGTGAAGTGAGTGAATTACAATAAAGTAACAATAAGAAAATGTTATGTTTGCACTGTATTGGAAATAATTGACCACAATAAGGAAATTTGATGTTTGCACTGTATTGGAAATAATTGACTAATTCATTCTGCTGCTTGGGAAGCCAGACACTGACTGAGGTTCTGAGTGATGCTGGATGTCTGTGAGCTTTTTTTGTTTTGTCTCATTTCATGAAGTTCACAGTTGAAAGGGGAGAATTACTGCAAAGCACAAAAACACAGTATATGTAGAGATTTAAACTAAGATGTGAAATGTTTTTGTTGTGGACCTATGAAATACATGGCACTTTTTAGATACACTATGATTTAGCCTGGGGACTTTATTTAATGCATGGGGCCTTGATTTATACAATAGTCAGGTCCCTGTGAAATTTGGAAATGCCATGCCGGACCCTTTCCCAGCTGGGATGTCATAATGGAAGGACAGTATGGAAGGAGGCATAACCTGTCTGGACTGGGACTGAAGCAACATCCCCTCCAAAGAGATAAATTAATGGATAATGTGGGGGACTTGATGCGTTCAGGATAGCTCTTCCCCCAGTACAGTCGATGGCAGTGGTCTGCTGGCGTGGACCCAGTAAGGAAGTCTGCAGGGGTGTATGGGAGTTGTTGTTTTGTGGGACAACCCTATTGGGGTCCTATCGGAGTGATGAAGGGAGAGATACTCCCTGCATCAGCAGACTTCTGTCTGACCCAGAAGGGCTTCTGTTGGGCTCTGCCCCAATACCAAAAGTGCTTCCGGGTCTGACATAACAGGAAGCTGTCCAGTTTTATCGGGTGAGTCACAGTTGGGAGGCAGAAGACAAAGCTCACTTGGAGGAGGAAGAGGAAGATTGTTTATTAAAAGGTTGTGGATTGGTTTGGAAAAGAGGCATTTTGTGAAAATTAAAACCTTTATTTTATACCTGGGACTGTTTATTGTAGTGTTTCTGAGGTTTTTGGAGCTCAGTGGCGCCCCCTGTCTTTTACAAATTGTAAGAACCCCAACTGCTCCCATTCTTTGTTCCTGGTGTCTGCCTCTCATTAAAACATTAGAACCGTCTGGACGAGAACAGGCCGTTCAGCCCAACAAAGCTCAGCAATCCTATCCACTTATTTCTCCTAAAAAAATGAAGTCCCTAAAGTCTTACTGTCTAGCACACTGTTGGTCACTTATTCCAAGTGTCTATGGTTCTCTGTGTGACAAGTTTCCAACTGTGTTCTTAATGAACTTATTTTAAAGTTACAGTCTTGATCCACTGGACTAATTTCCTTTGTAATTTTAAACACTTCAGTCATGTCTCCTCTTAATCTTCTTTTGCTTAAACTGTAAAGGCTCAGCTCTATCAATCTTTGTCATAACTCATCCCCTGTAGCCCTGGAATCAGCCTGCTCGCTCTTCTCTGGACTTCTTCCAGTGCATCTCTTTACCTACAATACAACCCTTGTGCGTTAGAGCAGGCAGGTCGTTATATTAGGACTGCATCGCCTAATGCTGTTTACCAATAGGTGGGTATTGGAGGATGTGGGGTTGAAATGTTAAAATGGGAAGGTATGTAGCATTGTAATGATTTATTCATTCCTTGTAGCTCTGGACTCAGCCTAGTCGCTCTTCTCTGGACTTTTTCTAGCGCTGCTATGTCCTTTTTGTAGCCTGAAAACTAAAACTGCACACAGTACTCCAGATGAGGCCTCACCAGTGCATTATAAAGGTTGAGCAGAACCTCCTTGGACTTGTGCTCCACACATCAAGGCGCTATATAACATGACATTCTGTTAGCCCTCTTGATGGATTCTGCACATAGTCTGGAAGTCAACAGCTTAGAGTCCACTATGACTCCTAAATCCTTCTCATAAGGTGTACTCTCCATTTTTAGACCTCCCATTTTGTATTCAGACCTAAAATTTTTACTTCCTATGTGTAATACTTTACATTTTACTTTATATACATTTATATAGATTAGCCCCTAGGCTGGAAGCGTTTCCAGGAGGACAAAAAAGTGACCCATTAAGGGCTTATGGGCTGGTGTTTAAAAATAAACCTGCTGGCTGTAAGGCCAGGGAGCTTTTGGTGTCAGATGCATGGATATTGGCAAGAAGTCAGATCGCATGTGGAATAAAGGCCAGAAGTGTAAGGACTATGGTCTTGGAGGGATTTTTGATAAATGCTGTAGGTACCACCGCAGGTTAGTTAGTGGCACTCATTTGTCTGATAAGGCCCATTGAGGCATGCATTATTTGTTTTCCTCTTTTCCATGTTTGCTTTTTGGTTGTTGACCTTCCCCTGAATGCCTTCTGTTTAACCATATGGGATGTCTACTTCAGACTAGTTTGGAGGTCGCTCAAGAGTGTAGATATGATGCATATCAAAAGTGAGGCAAGGTGGTCAGAAAAGCAATATTGGATCACTTTGCTGGTGAATCTTGATCATATTATGCTCATTTTTTTTAAAACATGCCCAGTAGGTCTGTATACACCAGGGTGGCTGTCTCTGTACCCTGCACTGACCTCTGAATTTGTTATGCCATTTTTAACAATTTTAATCTCTTCATTTGTACAGATGTTTTTTTTAGCACACCAAAGTTTAATTCTTCTAGAAATTCTGTTGGTTACCAACATATATGAAATAAATGCCAATTTTTTGATTCTTTGGCTGCATAGTTCTAGGAGATGTCACCTCAGTTTTACTTGTTGGTTGTGATGGACTGGCGTAGAACATGAAAAGATAATGATCCTTATGACCTATTTAGGTTACTGAGTAAGCCACCAACGTTTTATCTAACATCAACCATGAGAAATGAGAATCAATTGCTAAGTATACGCACTTGAGTGTGGCACAACCGTATTTCATTGTGTCAGTAACTTCCACTGGAGATTCATTTATATTTAATGATAATCATTTAAAATAGTGCCCCTAATGAATGAAGGCAGAAAACACATTTAAAAACACATTCATTACATTGAAGTATAAAATAATTTGCATTTTAGCTGCTTCACTGGAAAAGGTGGCGTTTCAATATATGATAAAATCAGCTTGTAAAAATGTTGTTTTTTTCTTTTTAGCGTGATTCTTATCAGCCTTCCGAAGAGGTGCAGAGTTAAAAAAAATATATTGCAAAAGACTTGCATGGTGACAGGATCTGAAAAGTTAGAAAACTCATTGCAGATCTGCTTTTATAGTATCACCTTTGTAAAGAAAGCCGTATTACATTCTTAAACACATTAAAAACAATTCCTTCTGTAGAATAGTGCTGTTATCTTCTGTCACTCTGAGAAATATTTTCACCTTGCTTTGTGCTTGCTGTTGTATTTTGCAGCTGAGAACAGGATAATAATGCAGTAGAGATGTTCTAAAGGTTTGCTAGCCATCCTTCTATTTAGATCTGCCTGCTTTCTTTCCACAGGATTTATAATGAGTGATGTAAAACTGCACACATATAAACAGCCGCAAATCCAAGGTTCACAAATAAAGTCCTATCTATCTATCTATCTATCTATCTATCTATCTACAGTACACCCAGAAAGTATTCACAGCGCATCACTTTTTCCACATTTTGTTATGTTACGGCCTTATTCCAAAATGGATTAAATTCATTTTTTTCCTCAGAATTCTACACACAACACCCCATAATGACAATGTGAAAAAGTTTACTTGAGGTTTTTGCAAATTTATTAAAAATAAAAACTGAGAATCACATGTACATAAGTATTCACAGCCTTTGCTCAATACTTTGTCGATGCACCTTCGGCAGCAATGACAGCCTCAAGTCTTTTGAATATGATGCCACAAGCTTGGCACACCTATCCTTGGCCAGTTTCGCCCATTCCTCTTTGCAGCACCTCTCAAGCTCCATCAGGTTGGATGGGAAGCGTCGGTGCACAGCCATTTTAAGATCTCTCCAGAGATGTTCAATCAGATTCAAGTCTGGGCTCTGGCTGGGCCACTCAAGGACATTCACAGACTTGTCCTGAAGCCACTTCTTTGAAATCTTGGCTGTGTGCTTAGGGTCGTTGTCCTGCTGAAAGATGAACCGTTGCCCCAGTCTGAGGTCAAGAGCGCTCTGGAGCAGGTTTTCATCCAGGATGTCTCTGTACATTGCTGCAGTCATCTTTCTCTTTATCCTGACTAGTCTCCCAGTTCCTGCCGCTGAAAAACATCCCCACAGCATG
This sequence comes from Polypterus senegalus, assembly GCF_016835505.1. NCBI lineage: Eukaryota > Metazoa > Chordata > Cladistia > Polypteriformes > Polypteridae > Polypterus > Polypterus senegalus. The sequence continues at coordinate 136,611,155 of NC_053166.1, forward strand.
ATGCTGCCACCACCATGCTTCACTGTAGGGATGGTATTGGCCTGGTGATGAGCGGTGCCTGGTTTCCTCCAAAGGTGATGCCTGGTATTCACACGAAAGAGTACAATCTTGGTCTCATCAGACCAGAGAATTTTGTTTCTCATGGTCTGAGAGTCCTTCAGGCGCCTTTTGGCAAACTCCAGGCGGGCTGCCATGTGCCTTTTACTAAGGAGTGGCTTCCGTCTGGCCACTCTACCATACAGGCCTGATTGGTGGATTGCTGCAGAGATGGTTGTCCTTCTGGAAGGTTCTCCTCTCTCCACAGAGGACCTCTGGAGCTCTGACAGAGTGACCATCGGGTTCTTGGTCACCTCCCTGACTAAGGCCCTTTTCCCCCGATCGCTCAGTTTAGATGGCTGGCCAGCTCTAGGAAGAGTCCTGGTGGTTTCAAACTTCTTCCACTTATGGATGATGGAGGCCACTGTGCTCATTGAGACCTTCAAAGCAGCAGAACCTTTTCTGTAACCTTCCCCAGATTTGTGCCTCGAGACAATCCTGTGTTGGAGGTCTACAGACAATTCCTTTGACTTCATGCTTGGTTTGTGCTCTGACATGAACTTGCACGCCTTTCTTCCTGCACACCTACACTCATGAGGTCTGAGCTGCACTATTCTGCACCAGGTCAGATCCTCCATGGGTCCCCAGACCTACTTCACCACAAACCCTGATGCAGCACCCTTCCTACAATGACCACATTTACACGAGATGCATCCATATTGCCGTCCATCCATCCACTATCTGACCCACTTAGTTCAATTCTGGGCTGCGTTGGAGTGAAGCCTAACATGTGATGTGATTGTCTCTTAATGTGTACAATAATCTATAACAGCGTGCTGGCTATTGGCAGTGGAAGCCTGTGACAATATAAATGACAACAACAAATGATTAGGATGTTCTCACTTTCTGCTTGATAATTTCATTTAGTCTCATTTCCAATAGAGACAGTATGTGGGCACGACCTTTGAACCCCTGGTCTTCTATATTTCTTCACTTGAGAAGTTCATTGCAGAAGATGACATAAGGCTGTCAATACTTTACAAATGCATACATTTTTATTTCTGAGTGTCGAGGTGTGGTTTCAAAACATTTAGTAACTGGATAGTAGCCAGTGGCAAGAATGGAAATAACAAATCATATTAATTTGAATTGAAATAGTTAAGATAAGACGTAGTCAACAGACTGGGAAAAGGTCAAAGCACAGTAGGAAGCCAGAAAAAACGACTGTCAACAAATGATAGTCAAATCAAGCCAAAAGGTCAAATCCACAATGGAAACCACAATTTTATAAATCACCATGAATTTTAGAGATTTATCCCAAACTATAGGATGCCACAGCTATTACGATTCCATCTTAAATACCTGTAAGTGTGGAGATGTTACACGTTGTCACACATGTGCGCATGGAGGCAGCTAAAGGGCCTGAGTAAGGGCAGTTCCGAGACATACTGGGATGTGGCAGAGTGCACTGACTCTTTTCCTCCCTTGCCTGCAGACCATTCATGGGAGATTCCACCTGGTTCTTTTGACGACACTTTCGGGACGGAGCCTATGGAGGGAGTCCTTGCCGGCTCCGGGCCCTGTGATGTCATATCCGGGCATGAGCCTATGGCATTAGCCCTTCATGAGCCCGACCCCTTTCACTTCACTTCCTGTCTTTCCCTTTAAAAGCCTCCATCTTTTCCCTATTCCCTCAGTTCTGTTTTGGATTCGGTTTTGTGCATAGCAGTGTATCATTTCAACTACAATTTGCAGCCAGGAAACCAAATATACGGGTGGCTGCCCCAAAACTTTCTATGTCTCGGAGTCAAGTTTGTGACAACGTCATGTGAGTGGCGATGGTGCTGCTACGATTCAACAAAATGGTAGCTCACGTGGCCAAAACCAACATTCAAAAATGGGTTACTATTGAAACAATTAATATAATAATCATAAGAAAAAAAAATGTTGCCAAACAAAAGATTTATTATGCCAAAAAACGTAGACTCCTAACACAGAGAGGTGTCCTTTCTTCTAAAATTTGCACTATGCAGATAAGCATGGCAAATGATGCATGGCTGTTGCTGATATCAATGCACAAAAATATCTGAAAGTCTACAGGTGTTCTTTCAAAATCCTGTATGAGCCGTTAACTAAGCATGGGTGTATGTTGCACCTCTAAGCTCCAAGGGTTACTTTTGAACACTTCAACAAGCGCTAACCACAGCAGATCGTGCTGAATTTTGCACTGCTGATGTAATGGTGGCTCTGAGGCTAGGGATCTGCACTGGCATTCGGTTCGAATCCCGTAAATGCCAAAAGGGACTCTGCTCTGTTGGGCCCTTGAGCAAGGCCCTTAACCTGCAATTGCTGAGTGCTTTGAGTAGTGAGAAAAGTGCTATATAAATGCAAAGAATTATTATTATTAATAAGCCTATGGGTGTGGTAATACAGTATTTTGTTTATATGCATGTTTTTAATTCATTTAGGGTTTGGATACATCAGGAATCAATTCTCATTGTTTACCTTTAAATGAAATTAGAACTGAAAGTTAAATGCTGTTGCCGTCTTGTTTTCTTATGTCATGTGACCCCAATGGCTAGGGTTGTTACTTCACCAGAGGTGACGACATAAATATGGACGTGAGCCTATTATTTCTTAACTCTTGGTAGATAAACGATGATTCTAAACTCTCTCAGTGAGCAGTTAGCTTTATTCTAAGGAATGATCTCTGGTTGTCGACTTCATTTCATCTTTTACTCATGCATTATGTGCCCTTTGATTCCTGATTTTGTTTTGACATTTTCAGTTTTCAATATTTGCCTGACCCTGACTACATTTTGTCCAACATTTATCATCTCCAAGTTCAGGAGCACTCACTATGATCCTCGGACACTATGAAATACAATAATCTTTACTTCAAGCTGAGGATTCTAGCCAGAGATTTGATCCATGCAATGGCCTACTATGTCAAAGGCAGTTTGTAATTATTGTTTATTAGACAAGTAAACAAATTAAAAATATTGAAATATTCATATCTGTCTTAAATCAGGGAGGGTCTGAAACGAAGATACTATGTATAGTGGTTTCAGAAAGGATTGAGAACCCTTCACTTTTTGCACTCTTTAATATATTGTAGATTTAATTTTAAATAGACAGATTTGTAATTTTACCCATCAATCTAGACTCCACTTCTACAATGTACTAAATTAAGGGTTTGAATACTTATATGAATGAGTAATTTCACTTTTGACTTATAATGAAATTGCAACCCTTTCTGTAAACATGTTTTAACTTTGTCATTTTGGGTTATGGGGCGGCACGGTGGCGCGGTGGTAGTGCTGCTGCCTCGCAGTTAGGAGACCCGGGTTCGCTTCCCGGGTCCTCCCTGTGTGGAGTTTGTATGTTCTCCCCGTGTCTGTGTGGGTTTCCTCCCACAATCCAAAGACATGCCGGTTAGGTGGATTGGTGATTCTAAGTTGGCCCTGGTGTGTGGGTGTGTTTGTGTGTGTCCTGCGGTGGGTTGGCACCCTGCCCAGGATTGGTTCCTGCCTTGTGCCCTGTGTTGGCTGGGATTGGCTCCAGCAGACCCCCGTGACCCTGTGTTCGGGTTGTGCGGGTTAGAAAATGGATGGATGGATTTTGGGTTATTGAGTGCAGATTGAAGGGTGAAAATAGCAAATGTAACCATTTAGAATTAAATCTACAACACAATAAATTGTAAATACTTTTTGAATACTTTTTGAATCCGCTATATATAAGACCATAGCATCTTTGAAATGAATGAGGAAGCAAACATTTTTAGTACTCACCTCTTAAACAAGTCTAACATCCTGTTGTGGATTAAGAGTCTCAAAGTATGGAGATGGCTCTAACTGCAGGCTACAAAACCGATGACGTCGGTCTGGTAAAACCCAAAACGCAAGTCCCGAAACACATTTTGAGTCAGATAGCCCTCACATAACTTAATCACATAAGCTTAACCACAGTGTAATCAGACATGCGATGGATGTTTTGTGACTGATGTCAAGGGTGTTTCGTAATGTTGGGGCATTACGTGACTGACCTCATAGATCTGCATCTGCACTCTGTTGAAAGCACATAGTCCCAAAATCAATTCCAAAAATGTCCACTACAGGGGAATATCACCGTCAAACCTCAGGTCGAAACAGGATAAACACAGATTTTTTATGAATAAAAACATTTATCCTTCACAAAATGTCTTGTAACAAGAATAAAGCTCCAGAGGAGCGCAAAAGGCAAATCAAGACTCAATACAGATATTCAAAGAATCAATCAAGACTCAATACAGATATTCAAAGAATCATCAACGTACAGAGCAGAGGATAAAAAATGCAGAAATCCAATAAATCACCTAAACTCAAGTAAACTCACCACTCCCAGGCACTATTGAAATGAAGTAGCAGGAACTGTGAGAGACACTGCAGATTTATAGGGCAGAGGGCAGTTTCTGGTGGTGATTGGCAGGTGGCCCCGCCCCTTGAGTGACCACTGACAAAACACGTGGCAGCTTACATACATAAACAAAGTCAAAGAACAAAGAATAATGCACATAATCAATAACAGTAACTTTAACATGATCAACATAAATCAAACTAGTGGGCTCTGCGCTCTGCTCCCTTCGCTCGCCAACCCCTGGGCGGGCACTACGTGCTAGTCACTTTGCGGCTCTGACGCTTGCGTATGGGGAAGTGGATGTGCAATTTAAACACATTGATTATTTTCATTCAAATTGTTACATATGCATAATAGACTTATTTTACATTACAGCGAGTAATTAACCATAGTGAAAAATAGTAAAACGTAATAAATTGAAAGAAAATTATGTTTCATGTTGTGTTAGAGGTATTCGTTTGTGTTATACGTTTTTGTTCTGTTTGGCTTTGAAATTAACACGCAAATACTTTTTAAACTTACACTTTAACCGTAAAGCTTCAGTAAAAACAATATTTGGAATTAACGTTCCATCAATATCACATTGAATTTTGATTCTGTGTTTGGAGTTACATCGTGACAATGCAACATATAACTGCTCGTGAGTGAATATCATTTCTTTCTCTCTAATAAATAAACCGACTGTTTTGAATGTTTGTCCCTGTGATTAGTTAATTGTCATAGTAAACTGTCACTGTAAATGTTTTAATACGAATATCATATCAAGATCTCCTTTGGTGTCTAATGTTATCTGCGGAATATGTACTACATTACTTTTCTTGTCGTCTGTTAAAATATGACATGTCAGAATTGTTCGACTAATTTTGAATACAACTAATCTTGTCCTATTGCATAGCCCATCACTCAGACATAAATTACGCAATAACATTACGGTACATCCTTCATTCAACAGTAATTTGGCCGATGGAAGACTGGACGGTGTTAACAATTGTAGATATTCTACAGGATATTGTAAGTTGATGTTTTCATCATCTGCCGAACCATCAGCACCAACTGCTTCAGCATAGCCTATTGATACACATTTAACCAATTAGCTGTGTAAATGATCGACAATTTTCGCGTTAATTCATTTGACTTCATAATTTCTCGGTGCTAGGATTTCCCGTGTAGTCATTTCTTTTGTTGATAACCCTTCAGGATAAAATTCTTCAATAAGATTTGGACATAATAAGTCTTCTTTTATTGGGAACTTGAAGTGAGGAAAATGTAAAAATTTATAAGAGCTGAGAGCGCAGGAACTGTGTCTGACAAAAGCATTCACACGATTGAAAGTGAAATGGACTGTGGGTGTGGGCCGTTAACCGGAAATGGTTGAGAAGAGGATGGGAACCCCTCTACCAAGTTGAAAATCTCAAGATTTTCTTTTATAATAGAGAGATAATAAAAAATGAACCAAACAGACATAAAACATATTTCAAGCTGAGCCAAGGGAGGAACACAGGCTGAGACCTGACACATTTCTTCAATAAAATCTATAGGTGTTGCTGATGCAGTAAGTGACCAGCCATATTGATGGGTTAATTCTTGAGTCCATTTATTTACATGCTATTCAACAGCATGGTCCCTGGGCCAGGGCTGCCCTTTGTCACCGATTCTGTTCATAACTTTTATGGACAGAATTTCTAGGCGCAGCCAGGGTGTTGAAGGGGTCCGGTTTGGTGGACTCAGGATTGGGTCACTGCTTTTTGCAGATGATGTTGTCCTGTTTGCTTCATCAGGCCGTGATCTTCAGCTCACTCTGGATCGGTTCGCAGCTGAGTGTGAAGCGGCTGGGATGAGAATCAGCACCTCCAAATCCGAGAGCATGGTCCTCAGCCGGAAAAGGATGGAGTGCCCTCTCAGGGTTGGGGGAGAGATCCTGCCCCAAGTGGAGGAGTTCAAGTATCTCGGGTTTTGTTCACGAGTGAGGGAAGAATGGAGCGTGAGATCGATAGGCGGATCGGTGCAGCATCCGCAGTGATGCGGGCTCTGCATCGGTCTGTCGTGGTGAAAAAGGAGCTGAGCCGTAAGGCAAAGCTCTCAATTTACCAGTCGATCTACGTTCCTACCCTCACCTATGGTCATGAGCTATGGGTAGTGACCGAAAGAACGAGATCGCAAATACAAGCGGCTGAAATGAGTTTCCTCCGCAGGGTGTCTGGGCTTTCCCTTAAAGATAGGGTGAGAAGCTCAGTCATCCGGGAGGGGCTCAGAGTAGAGCTGCTGCTCCTCCACATCGAGAGGAGTCAGATGAGGTGGCTCGGGCATCTGATCAGGATGCCTCCTGGACGTCTCCCTGGTGAGGTGTTCCGGGCACGTCCAACCGGGAGGAGGCCCCGGGGAAGACCCAGGACACGCTGGAGGGACTATGTCTCCCGGCTGGCCTGGGAACGCCTTGGGATTCTCCCGGAAGAGCTGGAAGAAGTGGCCGGGAGAGGGAAGTCTGGGCCTCTCTGCTTAAGCTGCTGTCCCCGCGACCCGACCTCGGATAAGCGGAAGAGGATGGATGGATGGATGGATGGCTATTCAACAGTTAACAACTGACAACCCCTCAAAACAGTGAGATGTTTTTAGTGGGTTGCCTGATGTAGTTGCACATCCTAAATCATATTAACTAATGGCATGAAACTTGTCAACATAACTAATTTCAGGAGAATAAGTGGCTCAGAGTCCTTTTAACAACAATTTCAGTCAAACTGACCAAACGGTACATCCGTGTATGCTTTGGGGCTGGCTGAAAATGATTACTCCAGACCCCAAATTTTAAGTGTTTAGCCTTAGCCTTAAAGAAAATGAAATAGCCAAACCTTATAAGCTAATGGTAAATTTACACTTAATTTAACTTAGATAGTGGAAGACTCTGTTTAACAAGTTAATGGAATGTCCTCAATGCTCTGCAATACGAGACAATGGAATTCTCTCTAATTATAGTTAGAGAGCTAGAAAGAAACAGTTTTCTGGGCATTGCCTCTACGCTAGCATTACGTTATTTGTGTACAGTCCTAATGTTTAAGCCTTAAACAAAACGTCACAGACGTATGAAAGCAACTAGCCGACGCCATGTGAGAATTCCATGTAACACTGACCTCACCGTGCACGTCCAGGCTTTTTCTGATTATCAAGGGGATTACAGGGATGCACTAAACGGAGCCAAGAACACACATTATGACAGAATAATAAAAAATGGCCATGATCACCCAAGGGTTTTGTTCTTTGTAATTCACTTCAACCTGTATCTGGCCCAATTACATCCTCCGCCGAAGTTTGTGAGAAATTCCTCCAGTTTTTCTGCAGTAAAACTAAAGATATAAATAATTTACCTAACATAATTCCATCACCCATTTATATCTTCCCACCCTATTCAGCTTTTTTTTCAAAATTTTCACCGGTCACATCTGCATTTGTTAATGACCTTCTTTGCAAGGTGAGGCTGACTGCTTGGGTAATGGACCCCATCCCCACCACACTTCTTAAATTCTGCCTTCATGCCATAAGCCCGACTGTTACGACTGTAATAAACACATCCCTTGACACTGGCTTTGTGCCGACCACTTTTAAAATCGCTTCTGTAACCCCACTGTTAAAAAAGTCTGGTGTTGATGCTGACAATCTTTCTAACAATTTCTGGCCTATTTCTCATTTACCTTTTCTGTCAAAACTTCTTGAGTGTGTTGTAGCCTCCCAACTCACCAATTACTTAACTTCTAATAATTTGAATGGAACCCTTTCTGTCTGGTTCAGGGTGCAGTACAGCTGTGAAACTGCTCTGCTTGGGGTAACCAATGATTTGCTTAAGGCAGAAGATTCCGGACAAACCAGCATATTAATTCTGTTAGATCTTAGTGCAGCATTTGACACTGTTAGACATGACATTCTACTGTCCAGAGTGGAGAACATGTTGGGCATCTCAGGCACTGCCCTCCATTGGTTTAAGTCCTGTCAGACTGACAGACAAGAGTTTGTTAGTCTTGGCAACAGCAGATCCAGCTACGCGTAGGTCACAGAAGGGGCTCCGCAGGGCTCTGTCCTCAGCCTTCTGTTCTTCTGTATCTCTGTGCTTCCCCTTGGTCATATCATTTGTAGCTATGGACTGGATTTTTATTTTTCTACAGATGAAACTCAACTCTATTTCAATGTTAAAAGTGAAAGTTCATCAGGGCTTTCTCAGCTCACAACTTATCTCAGTGAAATTTAAACCTGAATGGAGCAGATCTCTTTCAGATTAAATTGCAACAAAACTAAACTCCTGCAAATTGCAACTAAAGCATAGCTTAAGAGAACAAGCTCTTGATGGTGATCTCATCAGACCTTCTTCTGATGCGAGGAATCTTGGTGTCATTTTTTATTTCTCCCCTTCTTATTCCACCCACATAAACCACTTTAAGAAACGTTCTTACTTTCACCTCTGTAACATAGCCCATGTTCGCTCATTCCTCTCCGTTTCCAATGCTGAGAAATGTGTCCACACTTTTATCTCATCCCACATCGATTATTGTAACTCCCTACTGGCAGGTGCCACTTTTAATCTTATAGCACAGCTCCAGTTGATTCAAAACTCTGATGCAACAGTCCTAACATGAACCGGCAACAGCAAGCACATAACACCCATCCTGCTTCTCTTCCACTGGCTTCCTGTGTCTTACAGAACTGAATATAAAATTCTCTTATTAACCTACAAAGCTTTAAATGGCCTTGCACCTTACTACATCAGTGACCATCTCCATTGCTATGCTCCTGTTCGCCCACTAAGGTCCTTTGATTCTGGCAATCTTGCTGTGCCCCACGCTAACCTACACTCTGTGGGTGACAGAACAACAACAACAACAACAACAACATTTATTTATATAGCACATTTTCATACAAACAGTAGCTCAAAGTGCTTTACATATTAAAGAATAGAAAAATGAAAGACACAATTATAAAACAAAATAAATCAACATTAATTAACATCGAATAAGAGTAAGGTTCAATGGCCAGGGGGGACAGAAAAAACAAAAAAACTCCAGACGGCTGGAGAAAAAATAAAATCTGTATGGATTCCAGACCATGAGACCGCCCAGTCCCCTCTGTTTATTCTACCTAATATAAATGAAACAGTCCTCTTTGGATTTAGGATTCTCACGGAAGGGCTTGATGATGATGATGGTCACGTAGACTTCTTCCTTTTAATCCGTCCATCATTGTTTGAGCATCATGAAGCTTTGAGTAGGTGGTGGTGGCGCAGGCCATCACCACAAAGAAACCGGAAAAAGAAACAGAAAAGAGAGTAGGGGTCAGTACGGATTTTAGAGCCACCATGAATAGTTATTTTGAGGAGACTGAACATATAGAGTATCAGGATTAAGTTAAATTAAGATTAAAATGAAGTTATAAAAAGGGCCTTCAGCTGTATAGCACCCTGACTCTGGAATGACCACCCGAAATGAATTAGATCAGCTGACTCCATTCATTCTTTTAAAAAACAACTTAAAACTCATCTGTTCAGGAAGACTTTTAAACTTAACCTGATATTCTGTCCCTTCTTTCAGTCTTCCTCTCTGTCCAGATGCTCAGGAGAATTTGTGTTTGTGTTATATCACAAATGATGTTATTTTCTAGGCTATTCTTTAAATATCGAATTTAATATTTTACTCTGGTTTATTGTGTTTTATTCTGTTTAATGCTTTGTGTATCATATATCTATCTATTTTGATGTTCTATTCAGGAAACATTTGCATCCATACTGTACAACTGATGTTTCTTTCTGAGACTATGTGAAATGCCTTGAGCACGGGTTAAGATACTGTATAAGTAAAATGTATCTCTCTATTATAATAAAAAAAATCCTGGGACAAGATGTGACGTTTACAGAGAGATACTTTCACGTCCTGTGAGACGAGACTTTGTGCCAAGAGATTTAATCCTGTCCGGGGTTCGAAATAAAAGACAAAGTGTAGATGACAAAGTAGAACATCTTAACGAATTCAGAAACGCTGGTGTGATATGCATTCAGAGCGGGTTAGAGATAATGGAAGTGCGAAAATTCAAAAGTCTCAAAATATGATAGTAAAGATCGCATTAGCGTAAACAAATAGAAATTATTAGATAGATAGATAGATAGATACTTTACTCGGTGAAATAACAGAACAGCGAAAAGAGATCGAATATATTGTAAGTCGTAGACTTGTAGTTCGTCTATTTCGTGTTGCCATCAGGGAAAAGTAGTGTTTCTTCCCAATGAAGAGGCATATCCGTGAGAATTAAAGGATTTGTTGTTTGGTGAAAGTGAAATCCACATACACAAGCCGCAGAGACGCGAAGTGGCTGGTGCGTAGTGCAGGCTGGGGGGCTGGAGAGCGAAGCGAGCAGGGGGCGAAGTCCCCTAGTTATTCTTATTATTATTAGTAGTAGTAGTATGGCATTCAGTTTTGCTTTTTCTCCTTTGTTACAACCTCCTGGGGGTCCACAGCATGTCCCATAACTGAGCCTTTTAATTAGCTTGTTGATTTGGTGGGCATCTCTTGAATTGATGTTACCAGGCCAGCACATCAACAGCATAGGAAATTCCACTGGCCATCACAGAGCTATAGAAGATGTGAAGGATGTCACTTCCCACATTAAAGGAATGCTGTCTCCTAAGAAAAAAAGAGTCTTCTTTGCCCTTTCTTATATATCTTGTCTGTGTTATGAGAACAGCCCATGCTGTCATTGATGTGAACCCCCAAGTACTTGTATGAGTGAACCACCACTACATCCTCTCTCTGAATAATGACTTGACATAGATGCTTTGGTGAGTGGCTATAAGTAGATCCATGTTTTGTTGTTGTTAAGATGCAGACAATTCTTTTAGCACCATTAAAGAAAGGTCTCCACCTGACTCCTACATTCTGTCTCATCCCCCTTATCAATACACCCCATAAATTTGGAATCATCTGAGAATTTCTGCAAGTGACATGACCTGGTGTTATATTTATAGTCAGAGGAGTCCAGAGTGAAGAGTAAATGTGACAGGCCTGCTCCTTGTGGTGCTCCAGTTTTGCTCATCCATACCAGAGACACAGTCCTCGAGTCTCACAAACTGCGGTCTGCTTAACAGATAGAGTCCATTATCCAAAACACCACAGGCTCATCCACCTGCAGATCTCTGAGTTTACCCCTTAACAGGGATGGCTGGATGGTACTGAAGGCACTGGAGAAATCAAAAATCATCATCCTCAAAGTGCTGTTAGCTTCGCCCAGGTGAGAATAAGCCTTGTGGAGTAGTTAGATCTGCAGTGGGCTGGCACCCTGTCCGGGATTTGTTCCTGCCTTGTGCCCTGTGTTGGCTGGGGATTGGCTCCAGCAGACCCCCGTGACCCTGTATTAGGATATAGTGGGTTGGAAAATGACTGACTGACTGAGTAGTTGCATTGCAAGATAATTGCATTCTCCACTCTAATCTTTGTCTGATAAGCAAACTGCAGTGGGTCCAGGTGGCCTACCACAAGAGGTCTAATATATTCCAGGACCAGTCTCTCAAAGGTCTTCATGATGTGAGACGTAAGTGCCACTGGTGTGTAGTCATGCCTTCCTTCTTTGGAACAGGGAAAATGAAGGATGTTTTCCACTGCAGTGACACTTTCTGGGGCCTTAGTGACAGACTGGACAGGTGACAGAGGACACCACAAGAGGACTTAAGAACTTGACGACTGAATGGTCCAACAGCTTTTCCTGTGTGTAGCTTCCTCAATTGTTTCCTTACTTGGTCTTCAGTTATGGACAGCCTGCTGTTCACAGGTGGATTCATCACCAGCCATTCCAGTTCATGTAGTTGGGATGGTGTAGGGAGACTGGTCATTGCAAGAAGGTGGCAGTGGGAGGGAAAATGTAATAAACTGGTTCATGGAATAAGCTTTGTCCACATCTCCTTCAATCACCTAAGCCCTGGTATGCTTGAGTCCCATATTTATGTGAACATACTAAAAAATGCAGCAGCCCAGGCCTGCTGTGAATGAGTGTGATTTATGATGGACTGTTGCTACATCCAGGACTGGTCCCTACCTTGCGGCTGATGCTTTTGGGATGAACTGCGTTACTTAAAGTGAGTTCAGATAACACTGGTCTACAAAAAAATATTTTTTGTTTGCTACTGGGAACTTCGGAGCAGCTATTTATTACGTTTTTTTACACTGATTCCATATATGACATCGGAATTAAGCTAGCATGTCAGGTTTTTGAAATACACATCATTAACGTTTTGACACTTTTGAATATCAAGATAATATATCAACACGATATCTGGAGTTTGGACTATGTCCCACCAAAATTATTTTGATGTGTTTATTCTGAAAACAAACCAGGAGATGATACCAGAGACACGTTAAAGCATATTTATGTCCATTTGCCTCAATATAAAAGTGAGGTCAGCGTGCCCAAAAATGTTGGAGGCATTCGCTTTTACACTTGTACTGAACATCCGTTTCTCTTTCCAAGAACCAACAGTAGTCACCCATCATGCTCAGAGTGAATTTTCCCTGATATCAATTCTCCATCACCTTTATATCTTGATGAAATCTTTCCCCATACTCAGCGCTGACATCGCCCAGATTTGGTGGAAAAAAGTCGAGATGAGAATGTAAGAAATATGCATCTTTAGTGACATGCTGGCTCCCATAAGCTGATACACTTTCAGCAGGTTCTCCAGAAGCTCAGCATTATTTTCTGCTCTGTGACTGCCAAGAAAATTCTGGACAACTCGCACGAATGCTTCCTAAGCTGCTGATTCAGTGGGCTTCAGTTTCCTTTTGAAGTCATCGTCAAACATCCATCAGTTCACAGATTTCAAGAAAAACAAAAACACCTTCCTTAATTTTGGCTTCACTTCTCTCGAGACCAAACTTATTTCTTAAGTGCATCGTCGTTTCTGTCCATCGCCTTGACAAAATTTTCAAAGTAATGGTGAATCTAACGAACAAAATGTCCCGAAATGCAACGTTATGTTTAACAATTGTGACAGATAGGGGGCACTATCGCTACCTTGAACCCCTGTCCAAGACTCCAGACACCAGATAAAAGTCCAAAAGTTGACTTTATTTATTAACACTAGTGCACCAAGCACCCCACTCTCCACAATACTCATAAATTAAATCACAAATACAATAAACAATCCTCCACACTCCCAGACGCATTGCCACCCTTCCACCCAGCTCAGCTCAATGCTCTGGTGTCTCTCTGTCTTTTATAGTCCTTATCCCCGAAGTGTTTTGCCCTCTCTGTCCACATGACTAGGAACACTTCCGGGTCAGATGAAAATCCTTTTTCTTTACCCCGGAACTACGTCATTCCCCTTGTCCATGTGTGTATGGAAAATAGTCACTGCTCCTCCCTGCAGTGCCTTTTAGTGGCCCCCATGGTATCCAGCAGGGCTGTAAAGGAAAACTCCAACGTCCGTAATTCCCTGCTGCCATTCGGGGCACCTCCATGGTGCAGGGAGGGCTCCACCTGGCGGCATAGGGGTATTGGCTGGGATGAACAGCCGGCCATCAATCACACAGTAAAACCTCGATCTACTGCACTGTCATGTCTGAGTTGTGTCATTATGCTTTAGATTCATATAAGACCTGGTAATCAGTAACAAATATTTTTTCTGCTAATTAAAAATTAATAATTAAAAAAATTAATAACGACAAAGTAAACGACTCACAGCTGTTAGTAACGTGTGGCAAATTCTTTTATCTCAATGGCATCCCTAATGGAATTACCGGTCCAGTCACACTTGTTGTCCAAAACCTGGAACATCATAACTAAAAAAACGGGACATGCTGGACGAAAACGGTTTTCAGATTTGGAGTCAGCAAGTGAAACCTGTTATAGTAAAGATGAAAGACTCCCAGTAGCAAAATGCTTGTTGACCAGTGTAATGGATGTATTAAACAATTTATTTAAAATGGTCAGGTAATAAGTGAGTATGGGTGTGTGACGGTATGTCCTTCCATGCACTGGTTGGTTCCCTGCTTCCTCGTGACTAATGCTGCTGGAATCCTTCAATTAGCCTGAGTGTTTTCACTTGAATGGATTGATGGTCATGGATGGACAAATGCGAAATAACACAAAAAGCATTAAGGACAGACAAGTATCCATCTGCTTCCTGCATTTGCTTTTACTCATTACAGAGTCAAAGTGTGTCCCCCCAGCATAAGATATGAAGCAGGAACAGTCGCTGGATTGGAGGCCAGTTCATTCCATGACATCCGCAATGAATCATCAAGGGCTTGATTTCTGAACCTTTTCCTTTTCGTTTAGGATTTCTTTCTGTCAGTTGTTTCTAATGAATTCATTACGTATTACTTGTTTCTTGTGTTAGTTGGAATTACTGTTTTCTGTGTTTTGTTGCTGGAACCTCAGTTTGCGAGCATAATTCATTCTGGAAATGTGCTCGCAATCCAAAGCACTCATATATCAAAGCGAATTTCCCCATAAGAAATAATGGAAACTCTGATGATTCGTTTCACAACCCAAAACTATTCATATAAAAATGATTAATACAAAATATAAAGTAAAAATACATAAAACAAATTAACCTGCACTTTACCTTTGAAAAGAATCATGGCTGGTGTGAGAGAGTTTTTAAATGCTTTCGGGATTCTACCTAATGGGACGACAGGCCGGAAGAGCATCTCGAAGCAACCACAGGCTCCAAGTGCTGCAGCAGTTCGCCGTAAAAACAAATCTGAAAAGATTACGGACATGCTATAAACGCCTGCCATTGATGGGTAATACAGGAACATAATAAATGTGCAGGGCACAGTGTTACTTGGCCCTGGCCCTGTCTGACTGCGGTGTCTGTGTATAGTTAGTGGCAGATCCCGCTACAATAAATAACCGTGCTGTTCCTGTTTCAAGCAGAATAAAGCTGGTGTCGCTAAAATAAAGCGACAGAGAGAAGAACCATCAGCTCAGTTGTGATCACGTGGCGCTTGGCAGACAAAGTGTATACGGACTACTCGTATTGCAAGACATTTCACCATTATTAAAAATTTTAGCTCATCTTGCAAAATACTCGCAATCCAAGGTTCCACTTGTATTTTGCTTGATTTAATTAGTGTGTGGAAAGACCCTTAATTAGTTTGTTGCTTTCAAGTTCCATCTTTAGAGGACTCCGTTAAACACCAACATACAGACAGTGCGGTTAACCTTATGTTGGTGTTCTTCTGCTCTCTTTAACGCCCTAGAGTGTTTTGGCATTTACAGTCTTTTCACCATTGCGGAAGAATATGTGTAACTTTAGAAAAACGGTTTATATTGTGTTATCTTTCGCTTTGATCTACTTGCTTGAGTAAGCTTTAATCTTATCAGCTTTTGCTGATCGAGTTACTTACTGTCCTTCTTGAGACATACCCTGTAGGCTTGTAAACAAGCTCATCTCTTACAGATGACAGATGCAGGACATGTTTTGTGGTTAAAGGAATCATCAAAGTGTAATATGTCTGTTTTGTCTGAGGGGCCTACATGCAGGACCTCTCTTGGGCTGGCGTGGGGAGATCTGTAGCCATGATGTCCAACTACTGCAGTGCTACTGTGGCTACGAGCTTTCATCCTAACCCTTTTCTTAATTCTTAATTTAACTCTTTATCTTCACTTCAATTAATCCAGACCCCCACCCCAGTTCTTTCTGTTTTTCTTAACTAGGGGGCTCTGCCCCCTGGTCACTTTCGCTCGCCCACCCCTGGGTTTGGTTTACTGGATATAAAATTTAAAGAGAATGTTATTTTCATGGGAATTGTTACACATTCATTACGTTCACTTTTACTTTAAAACTTTTGTAAAAACAATACTTGTCCTTTATTTCCGGCCCTGACTGTGGTTAAATCTCTTTCTCGCAGGACGTGTCACGCTTCTTGTGTTGTGAAGGGGGGGGCAGCTGAATTCACACTAAAGAGAAGCGGTCGGATCATCTGCTAGCTTGCTGCTGCTGGCGAGCTGCCTGTTCTGTTTGTCGCGCCGCGCGTCAATCATTTAAAAGCCAGTACAGCAGCTGTTCTTTTGCCACTTTGTGCTGTGAAGGGGGGGTGAACGCACGCTAAGGATCATCTGCTGGCTGCTACTGCTGGCGATCTGCGTGTTCTGCTTGTCGTTGTTTTAAGAGCTGGGAGCACATGATGCATGTCTGCCAAAAGCATTCCAACAACTGCTAGGTTAGATGTCCATGAACGTGTTTGAAATGTCGTCTCACTGCCTTGACTCGCGGGACGTCAAATTGTCTTCCAAGAAGATCACGTCTCGTCTCCCTAGTCTCCCTTTATAATAGAGAAATAACAATGAGATACAAATTGAGCCGACACATGGCCATCTAACTTGTGTCCATCGTACAATTTTGGAAAATAAAGAAAAGTGATGTCTCAGTAATGGAAGTCTGCTCAGGTTCACAAAACATTTTGAGGGTCTTCTTACAAGAGAAAAAAACAATTTCTGGAAATATCTGTTGTGACAGAATGAGAGCGCCGAGAAGCCACGGATTTAAATAACAGGTTTAAGGAACAGCAAGAATCGTCTTCTAATTAAGAAAATGGTTGAGGACCTGACTTAGCGGGTCATCTGTTGGCTCACCTCACATCTCATTTGTTTTTTTTTTTTCTTTTGCTGCCACTGAAAGAAAAAAGAAGCAAATTCAGAGGACTAAGTGTTTTTAAAAAACAAGGCAATTAAAATGATGGGAAAAGAAGTCAATTAACAGCAGAAATTTGTCACTAATGAAGACAGGAAAATCTGCAGCCATGGTAGCCCAGCCAGGATTGGAGTAGGACACCCCAGGCAACAGCAGCCCAGCCCTGGGTGAAGCCCCCCTGGTTCCAATGTCTATGTTTTACTGTCATCTATAGATGAAGTTAAAGTAATGAATGAATAATGTTAGATTCCAATTAAACCAGGAATAGAAAATGACTACACGCTTGGCTACTCCCCCACAAATTTCTCATTTGGTTTAAGGCTTTTTTCTCAGTTCTATGCTTTAAAACTTAGAGCTATGCATCTGGTAGAGATGCCTCCATTTCAGGTCTCACTCTAAGCTAGTCAAGGAATTTGATCAAAGAGCCCTTTTGATTCCCTATCTGCAGCTGAATGCCTTCATGACTGGACTGCATAGCATCTGGGAAGGAATTCACACGTCATGGTGCTGCTCGTCACCTCTGTTCTCTGCTTTAAAACTAAGCAAGGTGTGACTATCACTTCAATCAGTCTGTCAAGCTTGTTAGTATATAGCGCCTTTTACAGCATTCCCAAAATAAATCTTTTTATTTAGAAAAAAGGAGGTGTGTGTGTGTGTGTGTGTGTGAGAAGAACAGGGTCCAAGCAATCCACTGGCCCCCACCCAGTTGTCTAATTAGAATAAAGCAAAGTTGAGTTTGGGGGTTTCCTGCAATAGCCATGCTGCCTTAGAGAAGGGGGTGAGTAGCCAGGCACCTTTGGAACGAGCCCCGGACACAGACAGGTAGACATCGTATTACACACCACCACATGTTTATTTACAGTCCCTATTTACAACAAAGTGTTCACAAACCCCCAAAACTGCCCTAAAGTCCAGGCCTCACACTGCCTCTTTCAGTCTTCAGGCCGCCTCCTTTCCTCCTCCAAGACCTTGTCTTCCTTCGCTCCAGACTCCAGCCAATGAATGGAGGGAGGAGACCCCTTTTATTCACACCCGGACGAGCTCCAGGTGCTTCCTGACAAGCCTCCGCAGACACTCCCCAGTGTGGCGGAAGTACCAGCTGCATATCCTGAAGCACTCCGGGTGTCCCTGGTCTTCTTTCCCCCAGCTATTCCGGCTGTGGCGGAAGTGCTGAGGTCCAGGGCTCCATAGGCATTGGGGCGCCCCCTGGTGGTGACCACGGGCCCCTACAGGGCTGAACGTCCAAGCTCTGTACCCGTGGTCCCCAAAGCCACCAGGGTGGTCACCCCCTTGTGGTCTGGAGGAGGCACAAGCCCTCCTCCGGTCCTCCTGGGCATCCTGGCTGGGTAGCAGCCCCAGCCACTTGCCACACACCCAAAAAACACATCAACTATTTCAAATGTAACTGTTTATAACACAAATTCTCCTCTTACCTTTCTGCTGACATTGTAATGTATCCTTCTGGGTGGGATGCTCACAGGACACTGCAGGCTTTACTGCCAGTATAGTGACAACACATAGGGGGACCCCCTCTTATCCACCAACACTCAAGTATACCTATCCAGTTAATCTGGAGCGTGTCATTGTGCAATTGTTTAATAACTAGTCTTATGCAAAGAGAGTATCTGCAAATTTAATGCCAGAAAACATGGCAGAACTCATTGATTGTAACATTGAATAAAAACAAGGATAGATAGATAGATAGATAGATAGATGTAAGGTACTATATAATAGATAGATAGATAGATAGATGTAAGGCACTATATAGATAGATAGATAGATAGATAGATGTAAGGCACTATATAATAGATAGATAGATAGATAGATTAAGGCACTATATAATAGATAGATAGATGTAAGGCACTATATAATAGATAGATAGATGTAAGGCACTATATAATAGATAGATAGATAGATAGATGTAAGGCACTATATAATAGATAGATAGATAGATAGTGTGGAAGATGGCCCAGACACAGACAGGCAGACACACACGTTTATTTAGGTGCTCCATACTTACAAGTATGCTCCTCAGTCCCCAAAGTCCTGGCCACCAAACAATGCCTTCTCTTTCTTCAGGCCGCCTCCTTGCCTCCTCCCAGACCTCGTCCGTCTTCCACCCAACTGAAGTCAATGTAGGAAGGGAGGCGGCCCCTTTTATGGTCCCCCAGATGTGCTCCAGATGTGTCCCGGCAATCTTCCACCGACATGCCCCAGTGTGGCAGAAGTGCCGGCTGCATCCCTGGAAGCACTCTGGGTGTCCCTGTTTCTCCGGGTGTGGCGGAAGTGCTGAGGTTCAGGGCTCTAAAGGCATAGGGGCGCCCCCTGGCGGTGACCACGGGCCCCTACAGGGTTGAGTTTTAAAGCTCTGTACTTGTGGCCCCCAAAGGAACCAGGGCAGTCACCCCCACATGGTCTGGGGAAGGCGTAAGCCCTCCTCCGGTCCTCCTGGGCAGGTCGCCCCCCCAGCCATCTCCGACAATATATAGATGTAAGGCACTAGATAATAGATAGATAGATAGACAGGCACTACATGATAGCTGGATTGGTTCCTAAAGCTGTTTCTAAAAATCTTTTTAGACCAACAGAAGCAGATGCCTCTCAGATGGTTTTTACCAACAGTTGTCCCAAATACGATTTTATACACTAGCACAAAGTGTAAACGTTGAGAGGTTAACCTGAAATGCTTACAAACATTTTAATAAGTATGTCATCAAACTGAAGCAGGAGTGACACTTGTCTTTAATAAGCAATGTAAGAAATGTCAATTCTTCCTTTTTTTTTCTTTAATGTATGTGTTTTTGTGGCTCACTTTTATGTCCTCCTCCTGGTGTGTGTATAATGTGATCCGCACTGCCTGATCCCCTTTGGTTGCTCTCTAGTCCCACTTTTAGGTGAGATATTAAAGACCATCAGTGACAACATACACTCATTGAGCAAATTCTTATGCACGCTCTACTTTTGCTCTCAGTTGTTTGTTGCATGGACTCCCCACGATCTTGGAAACATTCCTATGAATCTCTAGTTCATGTTGACAGTTTCTGCAGATGTGTCACCTGCACATTCATACTGCTGTTCTGCTCGATTCAGATATGGGGACTGGGAAGGCCACTGAAGAACACTGAACTCATTGTCATGTTATTGACAGCAGTTTGCGATGACTTTTGCTTTGTGACATGGTGATTTATCATGTTGGAAGTAGAAATTAGAAGATGGACACATTGTGGCCAGGAATGGATGCACATGGTCAGCAACAATCCTCAAATCCTGGAGCCCTGGACCTCAGCACTTCCGCCACACCCGGAGAAGCAGGGACACCCAGAGTGCTTCCAGGGATGCAGGGTTGTGGTATTCAAGAGAGGATTGCTTGGTATTAACAGGCCTAAAGTGTGCCAAGAAAACATTCATAACACCATGACACCACCACCACCAGCCTTGACTGATTATCCAAGGCAGGTTGGGTGCACGGATTCATGATGTTAACACCAAATTTCCGATCCGTATGCCTTAGCAGAAATTGAGATTCATCAGACCATTCTTTGTTTTTCTAGTCTTCAATTGTCCAGTTCTGGTGAGCCTACGCCAACTGCAGCCTCAGCTTTCTGTTTTTGGCTGACAGAAATGAAACTCGACGTGGTCTTCTGCTGTTGTAGCCCATCCACCTCAAGGTCTGACGTGATGTGCATTCTGTGATGCTCTTCTGCTCACCTCAGGTGTACAGAAAGGTCATCTGTTGCCTTTCTGTCAGCTTGAACCATTCTGGCCATTCTCTTCTGACCGCTCGCTGTTCTCAACAAGCCATTTCCATCTGCTTTTGAGGGTTACCTTTATGAGAACCCTGTTGGTGTCATTATTTCCATAACTCATCTTCAGTAAATATTTGATCACATCCCATCTGCAGAACTACCGCTCACTGGATGTTTTTGTGTTTCTACACCATTCTCAGTAAACTCTCAAGACTGTTAATACATGAAAATCCCAGGAGATCAGCAGTTACAGAAATACTCAAAGCAGCCGGTCTGGCATCAACAGTCATTTTTCATACTTTTCATACTTTTATGCATTGTGCTGCTGCCATGCGATTGGCTGATTAGATCGTTGCACAGACGTTCTTAATAATTTGTTCAGTGAGTGTCATGTGCTGTACAGCACTCTCTCAATATTTGTACATTATTTGAGCAGTAAGCTGTGCGTTACTTTCATGTACCCTGCTGTAAGGCGTGACTCCGCTGTGTACTTCACCTAGAAAGGGTTTATAAATGGAGCAATGAAAGCACAGCCTGAGCCCAAGTTGTAAATTTAACAATAAACTCTACGTGCTGTCTCTCAGACTTCATGCTGGGGTGAAAACACTGTGCATAAAAACTTTGTAAAAAACCTGAGACTTTGCGAGGTTTCATCTTTTTTTACTGACTCAAACAGATATGTAAAGATATAACAGTACAAAAAGTATAAAATCATATCGCGCATACATCAAAATGACAGTTTTATGAAAATAAGTAATCGTGATACTTGAAAAACGTGTAAAAATGTTATAAAGACATTAATGTGCAAGCCGTTCTTTACACGTTTATTAAAAGTGTCTGGAAAAGTTAAAATAAAAATTCATATGCATGGCATGGCTCTCTTGATTTCTTTTGTCACGGAAACAGCAAGCAGTACACCTGAAATCCAGGAACGGAAAAAGATCTCTGCTAATGGCGCATATCCGTAGGCCACGGATTTATTCAAAGTGTCTGCTTTTAATACTGTGAATATCGTCCGTGTTATTCTGGTCAGTTTTTAATAAAAACACAGAACTGGTGTGGTCAATAAAGCACTTCTGTTCTGTGCAATATTTTCAGAATTACAATCAAACATTTTTTTTGGCTGCATGGTCATGCATTGGGGTTGTGCTTTGAGCTCCAGGTTCAGGATTATGGATTTAAATCCCTGCTGAGCTGCTGTATGTGAGAAGTCCGAGTCTCTGCCAGTCCTTGCGGGTTTTTCCTTCAAGCACTTCAGTTTTCGTTCTCTATCCCTGTGACGTGCACGTTATGGGTGCCCTAAATCTGAATTTGACCTCATTCAGGCTCGGCCCCCTGCCTTGTTCCTGAAGCTCCTCGATACTCGCTAAAAATCACTCAGTAAATGGTGGGTTCCATTCTTCCTTCCACATGCAGAGTAGGTATTGCAGTTTAGAGCTACACTAATGAGTGTGCCTGTGATTGTGTGCCATTTTCAAACAAGAAATAACCAAATGTACAAAATATCTCCAATCCCAACTTTAATTGTCCCTCCAAAACCCCAAAATGACATAATTTATGTTCACATTTATTTAACAGACAACTTTGCCCAGAGTGAATGTACAAATCCCGTACAGTTAACTATGCCAGCTTAAAGGATTTGAATCTGTAAGTCTGAAGGGCGCCAGTCCTAACCGCGGAAGTGACCCTCAAAGTCAGTGCTCTGATGTCTAAACTGTTTTACTGTACGGTGCAAAATTGAAAAATCAGAGCCGGCCATTGACTATATGGAGTTTGCGTGGTCACTGGATGGACAGACGCTTTTGGTCCCAGCGACATCTCTGCAGTGTATGAATGCACCGGAGTGGAGCCTGTGATCTGCAGCCATCCTATCGAGGATCGGTTCCTGCCTTGCCCACAGTGGTCTCTGCCCAAGTGGAATGAGGCATAAATGTCTTTACTAAATGCTATGTTTCAAAATAAAACGTAACAGTGTAGAGAATAGATGCATAAATATCCTTAGCCACGATGATTTGGTTAAAAGAACACAAAATATTTAAGCAAATACAGTATAACGTACTGTTTTAATTACAAAAGGTAGTTATGCTGCTTCCTCATAGCTCCTGGGCCTTGGGTACGAATGTTAGCCTAGTGGAGTCTACATGTTCTCTCCGTGTCTATGTGGGCTTTCCTTCAGGTACTCTACTTTTATTTCTACACTCCGTCACCGAAAGGGCCTGGCATGAAGGAGTGTGGGTGCGAGCAAAATGATACCCTTTGATGGACTGGCAGCTGTCACAGGCTTTGGTCAGTAGCATGTTTCAAAATGGATAGAAGACCATAAGAAGTTTGACAAGTGAGAGGAGACCATTCAGCAGTACCGCCGCTCCCTCTACGCAGAGTACGCAGTCTGCGTAGGGCACCAACTCCCAGGGGCACCATCCCAGCTGCTCAAAAAAATCTTTTATATATTATATTAATAAATTAATAATAATAATATACATATACAAATAAACAAAAATATAAACGTATATATTGCATTTTACGGTGAACGCAGAGTAGGCTAAGCACACGTGATGATGCGCGCGCCCTCATGTACTTACTTTTATTTGAATAAAGTTCTATTTTGGCCCCCATAGTTGGTGTTTTTTTTATTATTTTATTTTTACTTCCGTAATATTTGGGGGAGGGGGCACAAAAGTAAATTTCTGCTTAGGGCACCCATTTGGCCAGCAGCAGCCCTGCCATTCAGTCCATCAAGCCTGTTTTGTTTAGCTAATAGCTCATCCAGATTCTTAAAGGTTGTCAAGGACAGACAGAAGAAAGCGAGGTCCTTTGATATTTCTTCACATCCATAATGGCTCAACTCAAATGTTGTTATTAATATCCATATATTTTTAACACTGAGCAGTTGAGAGAGCTAGTAGGTTTTGGGCATGATCCTTACTTAGACTCCAACCAGGAAAATATAAATATTGTATGTATTTCATAAAATATAAACTGTGGTAAAAGTACCAGTTTTAGAATATGTAGTTATTATATGCGGCATGGTGGCGCAGTGATGGCGCTGCTGCCTCGCAGTTAGAAGACCCGGGATCGCTTCCCAGGTCCTCCCTGCGTGGAGTTTGCATGTTCTCCCCGTGTCTGCGTGGCTTTCCTCCCACAGTCCAAAGACATGCTGGTTAGCTGCGCTGGCGATCCTAAATTGTCCCAAGTGTGTGCTTGGTGGGCTGGCACCCTGCCCGGGATTTGTTTCCTGCCTTGTGCCCTGTGTTGACTGGGATTGGCGCCAGCAGACCCCTGTGACCCTGTTTTTGGAGAATGACTGGATAGATAGTTATTATTATTAGAACTAAAAAAACAAGGAAAGATCAAACTTACAGTCCTTGACTCCACCAAACACCCCATATTTTTAGTTTCTCCATATTTCATACTGTAAACGAGAAGAAGTACTGTTTTCTGAAATCAGCTTTTAGGTTGTCCATGAAAAAACACTCTTGGATATTTCTAGAACATGTTTTGAACACTGCGGTGGACTGGCACCCTGCCCGGGGTTTGTTTCCTGCCTTGTGACCTGTGTTGGCTGGGATTGGCGCCAGCAGACCCCTGTGACCCTGTAGTTAGGATATAGCGGGTTGGATGATGGATGGATGGCTATTTTGCACATCTTTTGGAAATACACGTGTCTGTGTGTTTCTGTGTTTGTGATAAAAAAATTTGCCGGTCGCTGTAATATGAGAAGAAATAAAGCGACTCTGGTGAAATTTTGTGACCACGTTAGTTGCAAGAACTGATTAGGTTTGGGGTGAAGTGCAACTCTTCAGCATTACCCTTTGAATGTTCAAAGTTTTTAAAGCTGAAACCAGCAGCAGCCAAACCACAGCCAAAAACATTGTAAAATTTGGCATATGCAGTTAGGACTTTGCTGAATTTTGCATTCGGACATTTCAAATGTGGTATTGCATGCTGCATACATGGAAGAAAAATAAGCCACAATGTTTAATTTAACAAAAGGAGGTCTTTTATTAGCATTAATGCGGATCCAGAACTTCTAACACTGAAGTCCTGAATCAGGATTAATACTAATAAAGACCTCCTTTTGTTAAATTAAATTTTGTGGCTTATTTTTCTTCCACTGTTTTTGGTACCAGAAGTGGCGTCAGACTGCTCTGATGATTTTTTTCCAGCAGCGTTTGATCTGGGATGGCACTTTAAAAAGGAAAAGTCAGCAGTCAATAAGGTGATCTGGGATAGCTCTGTAAAAAAGGAACAGTTAGCACTCAATAAGGTAGACATGTCTGTTCAAAAACTGCCCCTTCTCAAATGCCTGACTCAGGTCTGTCTGTAGGACATTTTATCAGAGAACTGTGAAACTAAACTGGCACGAGGGTCTGCTAGGTTTTCTGGTTCTGCGCACACACTGTATATCTGGCTCGAGGTGGGTCCTTGAAGGTTTGAGGAATGGTTCTCCTGCACACAGATTAATTAGTAAACTCAAGGAGAGGCCTTGATAAATTAAGGTGCAGTTCTCCGGACTAAACTGTCATTAATTTAGTGGCAATGGGTGAAAAACAAAGTTCAGGTCAATGTAGTGAAGTAAGCATGGGTAAACTTAGTCCTGCTGCGCTGATGGCACATATGTAAGTAAATTCACACCATACACTGTACTCATATGGAGAAAACCATGGCCACATCAGATTTTTTGCTTTTCTGCTGAGCAACTTTTGTAAATTCACATATATTGTGAACATCGCTTGTATACAAACATTGTGAGATTCGGCTGTGTTTGAAACCACATAAAGGACAAGTAACTAATATCATTTGACCAAAAACAGACCATACATTTAAAATGATCGTTCTTCAGCTATTATCAGTAGAGCTGCTATACACTTTATGAATTATATACTTTTGAGGCATATACAAATATTCATGTAAACAACAATAAAAAGCACAAACAATACTGGCTCAGAAGAATTGTAGGCACCGCCCATATTTTGCAACGTCAAGCCCCAAATTTAAAAGTCCTGCTGTGCAGGGTGTTACATTGGCCATAACACTTGTCAGTTTTCTCACATCTATGACGGTGTTTATAAATAAATGTAGTACTTTTTAATCCTCACTGGGAGCTAAGTGCAAGGTTTATATTAAGTCAGACAAGCTACTGCAATTGTCATTTGTGGTTGAAATATAAATTGCACTCTGCTTTACCTCAGCATACATGTATGTCACTTGCAGCTCCGAAGTGCGCACTGTCTTCGTTTATGAGCTGAAAACCTCTTAGCACAGTTTAGTTTTATTTTGTAATGATGATTGGACATTTTGGTTTTGCAGGACTGTCAAATTCGAACCCCTCTTCCAGTCGCTCGGAACAGAGAACTTAAAAACATTACCCCTGAGGAAATCTTTTAGTCCAATGCAGTTTACTAATCAAAAAAGATTCATCGGAGCACAAAAATGTTCCTCCTGGTTGCCAGACGCTCAAAGTCTCATCTGTTTAGCGTTCTACCCAGCTTTCTTTGATGCTACCATGTGTGCTTGGGTCTTGGTCAACGTCTACACTTTGTTTTAGGTAGAGAACACTGAGGTCTGCATGAGAGACACCACTCTCATCTTCTGTTCAGATCTTTCAGATGTGTACCTTATTGGCAAAATTATATTTTGTGTGTTCTGGTGGACGGTTCCAACATGTAGCTAGTTGTACAAGCCTTGTAAGCCGTCAATTTATTGTAATATTTCATTCCAGTTGTGGCTAAAGGGAAGCTGAAGGCTCAGATTGAAGACCAATGTCAAGCAGAACTGGGCAACAGTCCCATGTCGAAAAGGCAGATGGAAAAGGTGAAATGAATGACATACAGGGCAGTAATCTGGAGTGCATTAACAGTACGATTTACCAAAGATGTCCTTCCACTGCAAGAATCCTAAAGTTTGTGTCAGTGGATCAGCGTTCCTGCCAGATGGGCAACTGCATTATGGCCTTCACTTTCGCTAAAGTAATGTTTAGTTGGAAGAAGATGAGTCACCAGGTGGTGAGACTGTATATGCAACCCACTGCTTCACATAATTGGAAGAGTGTTCCCTCTCGCCCAAGACCGGCAAATTTGTTTCATCTTTGTTATGAAAATCTGATTCAACTGGACTACTGCAGCCTGATTCTGTAAAGCCACTGTCTATTGTGTCCAAATCTAGACAAATTTTTGGATACCCATCTTCTCCTTCAGACCTACTATTAGATCCAAAAGAATTTAATGAAAGGCTTTCCTCATCTGGTAAGTGATGCTGGTCTCCTGGTTCAGAATCGTTACCAATCAGGTCATAAAGAGCAATAGGATTTGGAGACATTATGGAGTTCAAAGGAAAGCATGGACTGCGTTTTGTATCTTCTGAAACACAGCTGCACAAAATGACCATGTCGCCTGGTCTGTTTAATGGTCCATTGGACAAAAGGGAGTCTTCTTCAGACAGACTTGAGCCATCAAGTACACCAGCAGATGAGTAATCATAGCTTTCATCACTGTCTCTGTAGGCCTCTTCCTCCTCCGCGCCGGGCCACTGTGGACAACAGAGCGCATCTTCACCTGAGACAGTAACGGTATCGATTGAAATGTGACCGATGGAGTTATCTTTCAAAACGCTTGCCATGCTTCCACTGGAGAAGTACAGTTTGGAAGAACTGTTGCTAGCCATGTTTCGACACATAAAACCGCAGTTACTTGTTCTGTCTGCAGCCCTGCTGGTGATGTCATCTTCCAGTTTGGCCATGTTCTTCACAGATTCTTCTTTGCTTTTCACAATTGGAACAACTGTGTTTTTTTCAACAAAGTCGAATCCTGTAAACATATGAGGGTGACCAACCCAGCTCTGAAAGACAAAAAAAACAAAACACAAAAGTCCTCAGTTAAGCAACAGAAAGAAATACTCACACATCTAGTCATTGTTAGGTGAAAAAAAATTTTAAGAAGCAGTGAAATTAAATGTATTTGATTTAGGCCTGCCACCAGTTAGCCATCTTGTACTTTACTCTGCATTGTGAAATGTCTTTTCTTGTTTAAGAATATTTTAAAGTTGTGCAATTTTACAGAACAAGATATGTTGATAGTTGTGGCATATTTGCATGTACAAATTGACCAGATTTAGCTCATAGCTAAGCTTTCCCGATAGCTCATCTAGATACATCTTAAAGGTACATCTCAAAAACTTAGCTAAAATTTAGATCTGTGAAGTGCAATTTAGATTTGAACTGCTGAAATAAAACCAACACTTGGGAGTAAACTGACACAAGAAAGATGCTCCTTTTCAGCCAAACAGCTGAAGCATTCTTGCACTTTTGGTCAAGTGTGGTCAAGTGTGGTACAACGTCCACTAGCTGTGAAAGTTTGCACGCTCTCCCACTGTCATGTACACCACTTCTTCTGCCATATCCCAAAGCTGTATGGGTTAAGATAACTGGTAACCCTAAACTGGCCTGGTAGGTGTGTGCCCTGATATGGACTGTGCTGAATACAATGTAAACTTCATATCCAATTTTAAACAAATTAACCACTTTGCCAAATGATTTATGCCTATACAAACTCTTCTCTTTGAGCCTGATGCTTTTAAAGTCTCATAAACATTTGTTTGGCCTTTATATTGGGCAGCATGGCAGTGCAAGCTTTCTGGAGTTGGAAGACAAGCTGCAGGGTTATTGACAACTCTTCAGAATTGCGCCAGTTTGAGTGTACGTCTAACTGAATCTTTTCATTAATGGACTACAATCCACTCTAAATGAGACTTCTGTCACACACCAGTTGCACTCAGAAGTGATACCATCCCCTCTACTATCCCTAAAAATAAATTCGGCATCGTTATGAAGCTGACATTTATAGTCTGTGTTCTTTTTTCCCAAGCTTAACTACATTTTGTACACAAAAAGAGAGAGATCATTATTATGACTGTACATTACACACAGCCTGAGAAGACATCTGACAAGTTAAGCACATAACTGATAACATCCCAAAAGTTAAATAATCAGAGTCACTGACGCATCCTATATTCAAAATCTGATTATCATGGATTAGAGCAGCCGTCTAAAAGATGTTTGGCTAATTTTTTTATATTCACAATTTTTCAACTCAAGTATAGCAACCTTAATGTGGTAACTTTCTGGAGGGACAAAACATATATATATATATATATATATAGCTTTTGTTTCTTTTAGACTGAAAATTCTATAGAAAATCATCAATTTGAATCAATCAATCAGTCAATCTCAGGGTGGTCAAACACACACACACACACACAAACCAGAAAAAAAATGTCAGTTAAGCTAACCTCCATAGCTTTTGACTGTGGGATGAAGCCAATGCACCTGTACACAGGGAGAACATGCAAGCTTCATGTAGGGAGCACCCCAGGCTTGAACCCTGGTCTGCATGTTGTTATGCAACCCACTACTTATATATTCATATAATTTTTTGATGATCAACCACAACTAAGGCCATGCTCTACATCACGGGTGTCGAACTCCTGGCCTGGAGGGCCGAAGCGGCTACAGGTTTTCATTCTAACCCTTTTCCTAATCAGTGACCTGTTTTCACTGTTAATTCACATTTTATAGCCCTGTTAGAAGGATTCAGTCCTCTGAATTGATTCGTTTCCATATTAAAATGCAGCAAAACAGAAATGAGACGTGAAATGAGCCAACAGATGACCAGCTAAACTGGGGCTTCAAACTCCAACCAGTTTCTTAACGAGAAGCCAATTCTTGCTGTTTATTAAACCCGTTATTTAATTCCACGGCCTGTTGTTGCTCTCGTTCTGCCACAGCTGACATTTCCAAAACTGTTGATTTTCTGTTTTTCATAGGAACATCGTCAAAGTGTTTTGGTGAGTTGAGCGATCAACCTTACTGAGACCTTCACCTTTCTTTATTTTCAGATATTGTGTGATGTGGCAGCTTGTTTTGTGTCTTATTATTGTTTGGTTGCTAATTAAGGAAAAATAAACAACTAAAGGGCCTGAGTCAAGTTAATTGAAAGAAGTAATTAGCAGCAGAAACTGGTCACTAATTAAGAAGATGGTTAGAATGAAAACCTGTAGCCACTGCGGCCCTCCAGGACTGGAGTTTGACACCCCTGCTCTACATTGTTTGGTACAGACTATAATAATAAAAACTCAAATTATTACATCCATACATTTTCATAACCTGCTTATTCAAGGCTAGAAGCACGAGGCAGCTGGAGAGTATCATGCAAACCACTGCATGCAAGGCAAGAACAACGCCTGGACAGGGCACCAGGGTGGACACACACACACTATTGCAAATTATAAAAAAAAAAAAAGCCAACTCAGCTAACCTGCACGGCTTTGGACTGTGGGATGAAGTCAGCACACTCAGAAAAAAACCCACACATCCATGAAAGGAACAAGCAAACATGCAGGCAGCAATTTGGACTTGAACCTGGTCTTGTTGTTGCAGCACACTTTTTATATTATATTGTGCTGAACAACCACAGCAGAGGCAATGCTGTGTATTGCTTGGTACAGACTATAAAAATAAAAACACGACTGTGATGTCATCAAAGTTATATTTAACAGCAGCCTCTAACTGCCTTGCTAATTCTCTTCTCAACAATAAGGAGTGGTCTGCAACACAGCAGTAAAAGAATTAAATGAAAACCCGCAGCCCCCATTAAAGTCAGAATTTAAAAGAAAAAAAAATTGCAAAAGAGGCCTTTTACCAGACGTCTCTCACAACATAAAATTAATTCACCTTTTTTCCTGTATAATCTGTTTACACTATGATTAAAGGAGGAAGGAAGCCTTTTTTAAAGATGAAAAGCCGCCTTTAAGACGCTGATGAAATAAACCCAGCCCAATAAATTCAATTCAAGGGTTGTGAGGGCTTGATCTTATTCCAGTAGCAATGAACACAAGACAAGAACTGGCCCTGGATTTGGCTCCAGTTTCTCTCGATAACAATACCAGAAATAATCAACTTGGTGCTTTCTGATTTCAACCAATCTACCCTTAGCTTCAGTACAATTTATCAACCATCTTTGTCGTTCTCATGTATAAGCTGTGGCCAGCTGGGGGTGTAAAAGCACCCCAAGCCCCTCACAAATACCAGAGACAGAGTCATGGCTTCAAACCCATTTCTTTTATTTAACCACAAAAGTTGGTCTGGTCACTAGGGGGGTGTACCAGCACCCCAAACCACAGACACAATCCTGGCTTCAAACGCAGTTCTTTTATTTAACCACCAAAGTGTATCTCGTACAGGTGTTTTCCTCATACTGCTGCAAAGGGTTCCAGAACCCAGTGGTGCAACACAACACTTTCTTCAGTCTTTTACTTTGTCCAATCGTTTTCATTCTACCCAGGCAAGTGTTGTCCATCTCCTCTACCAATGCTGACTCCCTTTAAACTCTTTAAGGTCTTAATCAATTACCTTCAGGAAGCACTTCTGGGTCAGGCAAGACCACAACAGTCTTTGAAGTGTCGCTATCTGAGAGATCCACCTTGGTGGTCCCAACAGAACATGACAGGGCAGACCCATGGGACCACACCTCCCAAGCCGCCTTTCATGCATCCATAATAGGGCTTGACAGGATGCTGCCACTCAGTGAACAAGGGGACTCTCTACCCATAGTAGGCAGTCACACACTGTGCTGTCCTTCCCAGTTTCCAAGTGCATCCTGAGTGTGTCTCAGAGGCTGTTAAGAGTGTCAGCCCCAATGTAGCTGCTGTTAATGTCCATCTGAGTCTTGGCGTGGAAAGGAGATATTGCAACTCCCTCCCTGACCTTCTGTTATCAAGACCTCCTGGCCAGGTCAGGGAGTGGGGTCCATATGGCTGGGATGCCAGTTCATCCCTCACAAGGTATAAAAAATGTAAAAACATAAACGGCAGCTAAATCTTCATACTTTTTTAAGTGAGGAAGCAGATTCTGTAACAGATTTTAACTCAATCAGAAGCCAGGTTAGAAGGAATCAGAAGGAATTAGAGGAATCAGATTATCCTTCTTAGTACTTATTATTATCTTTGCTACTTTATTTTGTGTTAAACTTAACATAGTTGGAGAATGACTTGAACTGCCAGATAGTAAAATATTGTAGGAGTTA
Source organism: Polypterus senegalus (assembly GCF_016835505.1). Classification (NCBI taxonomy): domain Eukaryota; kingdom Metazoa; phylum Chordata; class Cladistia; order Polypteriformes; family Polypteridae; genus Polypterus; species Polypterus senegalus. The sequence continues at coordinate 136,643,071 of NC_053166.1, forward strand.
TTTTGCTATATCCTGCATAGTAAGAGAATCACCTGAATGTGACATTTACACTACTATTTTGAGTTAGCTCCCTCAGGGGTCCAGTGTTCTGAGTTTCAGTCTCACACCCAGTGACTGTCAGCATGTCCTCCCATGGGTTTCCCTTTAGGTGCTCCAGTTTTCTTCCCATATCCTCAAAGACATGCCTGTTAAGTGAGTTGGTGACTCTAAATCATCCCTATGTCAGTGTGGCAGGAGTGGGTCCCATGATGGACTGCTGACCTTGTGAGGACAGTCTCCTTCCTGGATAGGCTGTGACTTTCTGTACCCCTAAATTGAATTAAATGCATGTAAGAATGCAACACTGTAGTAAAATAAACATATTTGCATGCATAAGAGAGGCCTCAAAACTCCAGAGAGACCGGTTTCGAGTCTATTGATCGTCTTTTAAAGTTTGTAAGGGTTTCCCTATACTTCTGTCTTCATTGATGTGTATAAGCTTTCTCTGTCTTGAGTGTGCACGAGTGCACCATAGAGCTTTAAGATGGACTGGCATCTCGTTCACTGCTGGGCCTTGCCTTGTTCACTGTGACTGTATAATGGAGAAAGTGGCAACAGAAAATGGACGGATGGGTAGATGACACAAAGAAATAAGCACAGGAAACTCTGTGTTTAGTGTGCACCTAGCCCAGAATAGATGCAGCAAGTTATTCTGAAGTAACGTGTCAGAGTATGTCTTAACAAGAATCATTTATTCTTACAGCAGCTGCATATTTAAGAGTTTCTTTGTGTCTATATATAAAAATAAACACAATAATTAAGCTGATGTAATTTCTAATTTTCTTTCATTGTATTCAGCATCTTCCTTCATATCTTGTGTGCTAATGCTCTTTGTTGCTCTCAGGTCAACAAATGAACACTATATGCTTTTGCAATGATATATTTATTTATGTTTAAAGATAAAGAAGGTTTATTTCCTCCATACTACTGATATCTTGGTTATTGCATCTACAAAGGAGACAGTTTATTCTTTAAAGTGCAGAAGATGCATCTGTATGCAGAGTAGGCGGATGTTTATTGCTTTAAAGGCTCGGCCTCTTAAGATGTACAAGTCATTCACCATTGGTTATGTGAAGACGGTAGGTTTTCTTTCTCTAAAGTACTCATACATAATGGTGCAGTGAGAGTTCTTTTAAAATGATGACCCACTGATATTTCAAAAATCCGTTATCTGTTTATGGATTTAAATAAATAAAGGTTCTTTCTGGGATCTTTATGTGGATGGGTATATTGGGAACCAAAAATGGCATCTCTCCGATAAACCACACTGGCACCTTTATTTTTAAGTGTATGTAAAAATACAAAGTTGTGGGCTCCCCAGCAGGTTAGCAGGGTTTAGTCACTGAATCATGATATCTCCTTTTAATTTTATTATTGGGAAATGCGGCACAGGAAATCCAACAAGTGAATTTTAGTCACTTGGACTCCTGTATGCTAGACTTCTTCTGGTTAATGCTGAGTTGGGGCATCAAACTTTAATGAAGTTGAACACATGCAAGAAGATACAGCTACAGCATGTGGGGGAAAATGAAGCCTCAAGAAGTACTATGCAGATCTTAAGGCAAGTGGCACAAATTTCCTTTAATATGTAAATAGATTGACATGTTTTTGTATGGGGCGGCACGGTGGCGCTGCTACCTCGCAGTTAGGAGACCCGGGTTCGCTTCCCGGGTCCAGAGTGCGTGGAGTTTACATGTACTCCGGTTTCCTCCCACAGTCCAAAGACATGCAGGTTAGGCGCATTGACGATTCTAACAATTGTGCTTGGTGTGTGGGTGTGTGTGTGTGCGCCCTGCGGTGGGCTGGCGCCCTACCCGGGGTTTGTTTTCTGCCTTGTGCCCTGTGTTGGCTGGGATTGGCTCCAGCAGACTCCGGTGACCCTGTAGTTAGGATATAGTGGGTTGGATAATGGATGGATGGATGTTTTTGTATATGTTTTACATCACTACGTGGCAGCATAAATACAAGATATTGACTTCAAAATAAATCCAATAGCACAAAAACACAAAACCTCCAACTGACCAAGCATTTTCAGACTCACTCAGTCTAATTCAGAGTGTCAGGGTCAATATACAATAATGAGCTACTATTAAGGAGATGAATAGATATTTTAACAATCTTTACATTCATCTATTTTTAACCCACTTATCCAGTTCAGGATTTTATGAACCAGGTGCCAATTCTGGCAGCATTAGACACAAGGCAGCAATCAACCATGAATAAGCCACCATTTTTTGGAACAGCACCCACTTAAACTCATGACATCTAGGTCAGTTTAGAGCACCCATTTAACCTAACATACAAATTAATTAGTTATTAATATATTAAAGGACACACTGCCACACTTTTACTTTTATACAACTCACTATAATCTTTGTTGTGTGGAACGAAAATAGCACCAAATGGGTGGAACGTGAATACTCCACTCAAACAGTGACCAAGATTGAAAGTTTTAGTTTGGTCATTTTTATATACAAAAAACATGAAATCCAGGCAGGGACTGAAACCATCAAGCAGTAATCAATGTACCAACATGCTGGCTTATATTCTATACACTTTAAGCTATATACATTAAACTAGATATTTTTGGTTTTAAAAACAATGAAATCAAGGATTTAAAAAAAAAAATAATGAATCACAAGTTCATAACATTGTGAAGCATATCTGTTGTCTTTTCTTGGTAAAGTTTATAATGTAAAAAGGTGTATACTATTACAAATGAGTAGATTATAAAGTTTTATGTTTATAAGAAATATTAATCTTATTACTGAGAGTTTTTTAAACAACAGCAATTTGGTGAGGCCGTTAAAACAGTGAGAACAAGCATTTAGTGAAATGATGGCAGCCAGCATGAATCATCAGCTGTGCAATTCTGCCCCCTGCTGGACCAACTAGTCAGTATTAACACACTGGCCCCATTTCTTATCCTGCATGGACAACTTCCAGGACTGTGACATAAGTAAACAAATAAATGCATTACATAATTATTATTAATAATTCATTATTTTTATTTAGTTGATAAACTGGTTATATCTGATACAATTTTTAAAGCTTTATTCCTCATAAGAGAAAGCTGTGTCTTAGAATATATTTGCTGATTATTCATTACAGGCACATCTTATACACAAATTTCCACAATTATTATTTTTGACCGAATAATTGGTAAAAGATAACAAATTTTTCCATAAAAAGATAAAATTTTAATGTGGCAGGTATTTAAGCTTTCAAAGCTGAAATGAGAACGGAGGTCCACTAAACAGGCTGTTATTCTGTGAATCTAATGAAGAGCTGTAAAATAATGGAGCTATTCCTCACATATCCATATCGTGTCGCCTATAGTTCTGTGTGCACATGTCAGTCAGATGGAATGGCCATGTCAGAGTCCTGACCTTAACCTTAAATGAGATGCTGTGCAATCAAGGTTTGTTGGGAGCATGCGCTGATTACTGACCAAAATTGGATTTGCATTAAGTTGCATCAAATCAAAGTGTAAGGCTGAGTTCTGCTCCAAACACAATGTGCTTCTTTTGCTTGCAGTGCCTTGTACAGTTTAATAAAGATGGCTACTTTATACTCAAAAAATTCTCCTTGAATAACAAAACATGCATTCCACCAAAGGATACAACAAAAAGTAAAGAGAAATGGAAACTGTAATTCACGACTCGTATCAAGTTTCTGAATCTGCTTATTACAATAAAATGTCTCACAGAGCCATAGCCAATCCTGGTGGTACCAGAAGAAAGACAGGAGTTAACAGCACTCACTCACACACACACACACACACACCCTTAAAAGATTCATTTAGAGCCACCAATTTGTATGAAATGCTCAACTTTAGAATGAGAGAAGAAGCTGGGATAACTGGAGAAATTACTTGTGGGCACAGAAAACACAGGCAAACTCCACAGATATAGTGTTTGAGGTCACCACATGAATGTGAAAACATGACAGAGTGGTTGTTTGCACTTCTGTTGATGTATACTTGTTCATAATGCACATGAGTATTGTTACCACTCATTGAACTTCAGCTAATGAACCTTCAAAAGTTAACTTTAGGTGCCTAAAGGTTAATTAGTGTGGGACTGATTAGGACGGAAAAAGCTCATTCTTTTTAATTAATAAACAGAATGGCTACACCACAGCAGTTTTGGATGTGATTTTAGTTTTGTACAATGGCAGTACAAATAAATACCAACTACAATCAAAAATAAGCAAACGAAGAAGGCAAGTGACAATGGGTCAATGCCATTTTAAAGTGGCAATAAGGGCTTAGCTTTTATACACATTGGAAAGAATGACCATATTGGAGACCATAAGGTGCTATATTTCTATTCTTTAGACATGACATTAGACATCATGTAAAATGTAATTGGTTTGATATTACATTGAACAGAAAATGAAGCAATTTAGAGAATGAATACATAGAAAATTTCTAAATGTCAACAGTATGAGAAGGAAGTTTTGAGATGGAGACATCAAACCCAGTGAGTTCTGTGCATTAGTCCAGTCATTTCTCCTGAACAAACTGTAACTACTAGGATACAGTTGCAAGAAAAAGTAAGTGAACCCGTTGGAATTCCCAGGATTTCTGGATTAGTGACTAATAATTAATAGCGGTCTGATCTTCATTTAAGTGACAATTCGAGACAACCACACTGTTGTACTTTTCATGTCTTTATTGAGCACATGGAATAATTATTCACAGTGTAAGATGGTAAAAGTAAGTGAACCTCTTTGTCAATATCTTCTCCACAGGCTAACTGGAGAAAGTGATTCAATTAAGAAGATGAGATTGGAATTGAAGTTTGCACAAATGCCTTATCCTTTAAATAAAGGTACACAGAACCAAGTTACTGACAAATCTGTTCTCCTTAAGACAGACTGGTTAGTATGAACCATACCTCAATCCAATCAACTGTCACAGGACCTTAGAAGGAGATGCATGAAGCTGGAAATGGCTACCAAAGCATTGCTAAAGAACTGGATGTTCATCAATTCACAGTAAGACAAATTCTCTACAAACATTCAGGACTGTGACTACTCTCCCTAGGAGTGGGTATCCTCTAAAGATCACTCCAAGAACACAAAGGGCAGTTCCGAAACAGGTGAAAAAGAACCCAAGGATAACAGAAAAAAGACCTCCAGAAAAGTCTACAAACTGTACAAGTTTTTGTTCATGTATCTACTATCAGAAGAATAATCAACAAGAATGGTGTTCATGAAAGGACACCACAAAGGAAACAATTGCTGTCAAATAAAAACATTGTAGTGTCTCAAGTTTGCCCAAGACCATCTGGATGTTCCATAATGTTTCTGGGAAAATATTCCATGGACAAATGAGACAAAAGTTAAACTTTCTGGTGCAATGGACAAGGCCATGTTTAGAGGAAAAAGGGCACTGCATCCCAACACCAAAACCTCATCCCGACTGTGAAGCATGGTGGAGGATTTATCATGGTTTGGGCCTGCTTTGCTGTCCCAGGGCCTGGATGCCTTGCAGTCATTGAGGTAACAATGACTTCAAAGGTTTATCAAGGTATTTTACAGGTGAATGTATGGGCAGCAGTCCATGACCCCAAGTTTAAGATAGGTTGGGTGATGGCCCAAAGCACACAAGTAAATCAACTAAAGAATGGCTGAAAAAGATGAAGATTTGTGTTTTGGAATGGCCACATCAGAGTCGTGACCTTAACCCAAATGAGATGCTGTGCAAATCAAGGTTGATTGTAAGCATGTGCTGATAGTGCATTGACCCACCCACCACACAACAAACAACCTGGACTAGGACCTGAGTGCAGTGGGTGACACCTCAGCACAACACTGGAACAGTGAAGCATCCCTGAAAAATTGGTGAACTGAAAGACTGAACTGAGACTTGTGGAGGAGAAGGGTGCAAAATTTGTCCTCACCGTTGTGCAAGTTCTATAAGCAGCTACAGGAAACATTGGCAGGAGTTATTGCTGCTAAAGAAGGATCTACAAGTTATTAAAATCAGGGGTTCGCTTACTTTGTCCAGCCTTCAATGTAAATGACTACTCAGTGTGTTCAATAAAGACATGAAAAGTACAACTGTGTGTGTGCTGATCATTTATTCAGATTGTGTTTGTCTAGAATTAAGAATCTAGAATTAAGAACTTAAATGAAGGTCTGACCACATTTTATTTTTAATTAATGCAGAAACCCAGGGAATTCCAAAGACTTCATGTCATTTTGTGAATCTGTACATTGTTGCCAGTAGTGAACTTTGGCGGGGTTTGATAGTTTGATAGCAGTTTGGTGACCTCTGCTGGCCATTTTCGTGTACTGTCTGCATTCACTCTTAAATCCAAATCAGCAGGTTCATGCAGTGAGAGAATTCCAGCTAATCTGAACAAAACCATTGACTGTATTTATTAAATTTGTACAATATTAGCAAAAATAACAATATTAATAATATTTTATTTATATAATGCCTTATCTAAAACCCAAGGTCACTTCAAAAAAATGAATTAACAAATAGGTAAACAGCCAAAAAGGTTCAGAACGCACAATACAAAGAGTATAAATTGCTTTAAAATAATGTTTGTTTAAAGAGTATAAATGCTGCGTTGTCTTTATGTACCATATTAAAAATCAGCTGATAGTCTGCTGTAATTCTTATTTTATGAAAAATGTGCAGAAAGGTACTGGAATTTGTATTGAGTTTTAATTTATGAAATTCATTCTGCAGTTTCACCAGTTCAATTCAACTAAAAGTATCCAATGAAACGGATTATCTTGTCTGCAGTGATTTCCTTTCACTGGGTGTTTGCATCCAGTAGGGGGCGCACACTCCATGGGAATAGGTTTGTTAGAGATTACAGATTTTACTAAACCACAAGTCTACCCTGAAAGTTTATGAACATTTCAGTTTTTCTTCAAATGTTATCACTGGAAATGTAATGCACGACCTAAAATGACGAAAAGGTAAGCAGTAAACTGTCAGAGGTTTAAATTTAATATTTAGGCTAGCAAAAACTGAAAAAAGTGGAAGTTATCAGAATATTACAAATGGGCTTTCTTAAGGGAACAACTAATAAATTACAACCTACAGATATTCTGCAGCAATTAAAGTAAATTAAGCCTTGCAATTTTAAGCAAACAATTTGCCAAGGTGTCCTAACTTCTGCTGATTACTTAAAAATCCACTGTCTGTCTCAAAGCAGAGTTGGAACAGACCGAGTCAGACCAAATAAGAAAATTGCAATTAATAAATTAAATGAGACAGTGCATTATCACCCTTAGAAGTGTAGGCCTTTTAATTAGAGAAACTGCAAAAAAAAATCGAAGTGTCAATGAGTACAGTGGTGTCCTGCACAATCCAAAGGAAACTGGAAACTGAAAGAAACAGGTCAAGTGGTAGTAAGAAAGCCATTCCATCAGGAGAAAACAGGGTCTTGAAATACAGTTGTGCTTGAAAGTTTGTGAACCCTTTAGAATTTTCTATATTTCTGCATAAATATGACCTAAAACATCATCAGATTTTCACTCAAGTCCTAAAACTAGATAATGAGAAACCAAATGTGACAAAAATATTATACTTGGTCATTTAATTATTGAGAAAAATTATCGAATATTACATATTTGTGAGTGGCAAAATTATGTGAAGATCTAGGATTAGCAGTTAGTTTGAAGGTGAAATTAGAGTGAAGGTCTGCTCTTCACAACACATATTTGTGGAAGTGTATCATGGCACGAACAAAGGAGATTTCTGAGGACCTCAGAAAAAGAGTTGTTGATGCTCATCAGGCTGGAAAAGGTTACAAAACCATCTCTAAAGAGTTTGGACTCCACCAATCCACAGTCAGACAGATTGTGTACAAATGGAGGAAATTCAAGACCATTGTTACCTTCCCCAGGAGTGGTCGACCAACAAAGATCACTCCAAGAGCAAGGCGTGTAATAGTCGGCAAGGTCACAAAGGACCCCAGGGTAACTTCTAAGCAACTGAAGGCCTCTCTCACATTGGCTAATGTTCATGTTCATGAGTCCACCATCAGGAGAACACTGAACAACAATGGTGTGCATGGCAGGGTTGCAAGGAGAAAGCCACTGCTTTCCAAAAAAAACATTGCTGCTTGTCTGCAGTTTGCTAAAGATCACGTGGACAAACCAGAAGGCTATTGGAAGAATGTTTTGAGGACGGATAATACCAAAATAGAACTTTTTGGTTTAAATGAAAAGCGTTATGTTTGGAGAAAGGAAAACACTGCATTCCAGTATAAGAACCTTATCCCATCTGTGAAACATGGTGGTGGTATTATCATGGTTTGTGCCTGTTTTGCTGCATCTGGGCCAGGACGGCTTGCCTTCATTGATGGAACAATGAATTCTAAATTATATCAGAGAATTCTAAAGGGAATTGTCAGGACATCTGTCCATGAACTGAATCTCAAGAGAAGGTGGGTCATGCAGAAAGACAACGACCCTAAGCACACAAGTTGTTCTACTAAAGAACAGTTAAAGAAGAATAAAGTTAATGTTTTGGTATGGCCAAGTCAAAGTCCTGACCTTAATCCAATCGAAATGTTGTGGAAGGACCTGAAGCGAGCAGTTAATGTGAAGAAACCTACCAACATCCCAGAGTTGAAGCTGTTCTGTATGGAGGAATGGGCTGAAATTCCTCCAAGCTGGTGTGCAGGAATGATCAAAAGTTACCGGAAACGTTTAGTTGCAGTTATTGCTACAAAGGGAGGGTCACACCAGATACTGAAAGCAAAGGTTCACATACTTTTGCCACTCACAAATATTTTATGTAATATTCGATCATTTTCCTTAATAAATAAATGACCAAGTATGATATTTTTGTCTCATTTGTTTAAATGGTTTCTTTTTATCTACTTTTAGGACTTGAGTGAAAATCTGATGATGTTTTAGGTCATATTTATGCAGAAATACAGAAAATTCTAAAGGGTTCACAAACTTTCAAGCACAATTGTACTGGCTGTGGACTACTGCACACTAGAAGAAACCCTTATGGATCGATGAATCAAAATTTGAAATCTTCAGGTCATCATGCATGATGTCTGTTGAGATGGTGAAAGGATGGTTCGTCAGTATGTGACACCAACTGTCAAACATGGTGGAGGAAGTGTGATGGTCATGGGTTTCTTTTGCTGGAGGCAGAGTTGGTGACTTGCACATTCTAAATCAAAAGGGTTACCATGGTTTGCCTGTTACATCAGGAAAAGGCAGTTACTTTGATTAATCAAAAATTTGAATACAATTTTGTACACTCAATATCTTGACTTATTTTTTATTTCCCATTGTTTATTTGTTTTATGTATTCATTTTATGAAACATTAAGACATTAAACTTTTCCGAAAAAACTGAGGCTTTCTAAAACTTTTGACCGGTTATGTATATTATATCTTTTCCTAGTGTGGTGGTGATTCTAAGATGAAGAAAAAATAACCCTACAGTCGACACTCATAATAATACAATTTTGAAGAAAGCTCCTGGCAAAGTGTGCAGTTGTGGGGTTCCTGCAGTCAGCTCTGGCCACCTCGAGGGAGTGCAGGAGGCACTGTTTCCTGGGTTTGGGCAGGAGCGATATCTACCCTCTGTCCTTAAGTGATCTTTAACATTCAGTGCAGTTGTCAGAGCTACATGGCCTTTGTTTCCAAAATAAGAAAATGCATTTGCCAAACATGGGCTACAATCTTTTGCTGGCATAAGATAAACGGTAATAGCACAGAGTAACAATTGACCATCAATTGACCATCGGACCACAGGATACACCTACTCTCTTTAAATAGCCTGCCTGAGTTGTCTCCACTTGCCTCTTCCCTTTTCCCTGACAGGTTGCTTACATGGCACTAATGTTTCTCCCCATCAGCTGGTCTGCATTGTTTAGATATTTTCATAAATATTTTCATCATTGATATAAATTCAAACATCATTACACAAAGTCAGTACCAGCTTTAGACACACACTGATTTTGCTCAAGCACTAATTTGAACTGGGATGTCAGAATTTATGAGTTCCTAGTTGGAACTTTCAACTTGAGCACCCCATAAGTCAGATTTTCAACTCAGAAACTTGGCGCTGGTCTGTCAAGTCCAAGTTTGTCCAACTTCATAGCAAAATGGTGACGTACACCAAAAACGTTTGTGAAAGCTGTAATATTACACTGTTTATTAGCACATTTGTCTGTTTATGTTTCATTAAATCAGTCATAAACACAGCACTGTACAACCTCATTATGTGGACATGCTGCTACAGTGTTTGGATCTGCAAAATACCGCATAATGCATTGTTCAGTAGTTGTCTGTATTCTGAAAGAGGAAACACAACAAAGGTTTTCCTGGAGGTGTCCATAAAGTTTTTCTGAATGTTTTACTGGAACTCTTTCAACTTGGGTTGTGAAATCATTCCTAGGTTGGACATCTGACTTCCGAGCAACACAGCATTAAGTTTCTCACAAAGTCCACCCATTATTTGCATAAAATTCTGACACAAATCCTTGATGCTTGCCTACGGTTTAGTAATTGGATCAGCACCTAAATATATGGTGACATTTATGGAGTCTTGTGGTTCTTCTCAACTTCTCTGGTCTGCTGATGAATGGCGTCTTTTGATGCCACCTCTGTGTGATATTATATCTCAGACTTTTCATGTGTAACTCCTAGCTGGTGGAACAATTTGCCCACCTCCATTTGGAATACTGACAATCGTAATGTGTTTGAACAATTCTGTTGTTTGGGAAGGTTCTATTTACCTGATATTAGTTGATAAGTTTTATTATCTAGGGTTTGTAACTCGCTTGTATTTTGTTCTGAGCACTTCAGTTGTGAAGATTATCTTGTCCTGTAACACTTGTTCCCAAACAGTCCCCCACACTGATGTTTACTCCATTATGTTGACCTCTCTTGTAAATTGCTTTGGATGAAAGTGTCTGCTAAGCAAATAAGTGGAAATGTAATAGTGAACAGATAACATAAAGTGATGTCAACAAGAAACATAAAATGGAAGAACTTATACAGACAAATACATGAAAATGGCATCAAAATGACACCAAAGCAAAAGAATACAAAATGGGACATTGTTTGACAAAAAGGGGCTAGTGGACTTTAATTCAGATGAGGGGATAAAGCAATTGCTCAACTTCCTTGAATTCATCAGAAGAATACAATGACTTGCAGATAAAAATGAGACTTGCTTGGTAGGTCTAATGGCAAACCAGAAATCATCAGTTTGGAAACGGAATCTCTTTGTTAGGCCTGTGCACAGGGCAGTGAATGTCAGATGAACCCACATTAGCCCCGTCTGAAGTACAGACATCTTTTCAGTAAATGTGTGTGAGCCACATGCCTGAACAATGTAGAGTTAGCTACGCAGTCGCCTTTCTGACCTTGCATTTTTAAGGTTGACCTTGGCCACAAGGGGCCACCCCAGAACAATACCTAACTGAAGCAGATTATTTAAACGAAAAAAGAAAAGAAGAAAACAACATTGAATAAGAACAAAAGTTCTTGGTCTACTGCTTCTGAATTACATGGAATATTTTTCAAATTACCCCTTAAGAAGTAAACAGCTAAATTTAGAAGGCCAGATCTTAGCTTGAAAACATCTGCACTGTGATAACATTTATGGTATTTTCCATTCACGTCTGTGCTAAGAGCCCCTTGATTAATGACATCTTATGTGTGGTTATAAATGCCACACCTACAATTTCCCCTTTCACTTAAAGCTGTGATGTTCAGTAAGCCAGTGTTGTCTATGCTCTTTGAAAGATGTGACTCATGTTTATCAATAGCGTTAATAGGTTTTACCTTGAAGTCTCCATTGTGAATAATGTAGAGAGGCTTGAAGAAGTCTTCTGGGCTAGGAATGAAAGGACAATGCTTCTTCAGCAACCTGGAGTGAAGGCCGAAAGACAACAAGTGCAGCATGTTAATCACCTACAACTAAAAATTGATGAGGAATAAAAACTCAAATGTGTATAAATTTACAGATAGTAAAGTATACATTTGATTACAAAAATTATTATTTGCACTTTTTATAAGAGGATATATGAATGAACATTTATAATTTTCTGGGCACGTTCTGTGCAAGCAATGCATTCTAAACAATCAAAAATCCTGTAATCTTGAATAGCACATGAAGTGTTTATTAACTAAAAAATAGTCTGAATTTGTGTAAGCCACCCTAATTTCCGAATCTTTATTACAAATGTAATAATTAACTTTATGAAGTATAAATACATACCAGACAAAATTGCTTGCATCAGATATTTAAAATATTAAAATGTGTGCTTCAGTTTCAATTTTGTAAAGACATTTGTAATTTTTTAACCCCTGATAGTCCTAGAGGGCTAGATCTCAAGTAAAGAACCAAAAATCAAAAATAGCATCATATTCATAACCACTGACCTTGAAATATTCCAAAATGATACCCAACAATGCTTATGCTTAAAACCTGTCATTTTTAATATTCTGGGTGTATTTCTTAGAGGGCTAGGACCACTGGTAAAGAAGCAAATATCAAACATATAATCACATTCATGATCAGCAACCTCAACACTTCACATGCCTATTTTACTGATCCCCATTTCTTTGATTTTGACCCCATGTACTGTATCCTGTGAAGGTGTGAACCCCCAAAGTTGATTGATGTTCATTTCTGCTGGACACCTATTGGTTTAATCTTTATTCTTTGTCATAAGGGTGAAATTTCCTGCACAAAATAAAGGCCTAAAATTAGGCATTTTCAGGTCTATAGAGGCAAAATAGGATAGGGGGGACCCACAAAAAGCTTAAGGTCTATCTATCTATCTATCTATCTATCTATCTATCTATCTATCTATCTATCTATCTATCTATCTATCTATCTATCTAGATCTATAGATAGATAGATAGATAGATAGATAGATAGATAGATAGATAGATAGATAGATAGATAAGATAGTGTGATTTCAAAGTATTCATAAGTAATTCTTAAGAACCCAATAAACCCATTTTGAAACTGAACACAGTTGCATGAAGTGAAGTATAAAAATTGAGATACAAGTCCAGATTAACAGAAATGGAGAGGTCATCACCTTGTAATTAGCAGATAGAAGTAAAGCTCTGGTAGGTACCTTCTACCATGTAAATTGTATTTTTTTACACATCTACTACATTTATTAAAAATACATGTATTTTTGCTTGTGTTAACTATCATGATCTTTATTATACAGGTCAGTTAATAAACATAAGAAAAGGCATTCAACAGAATAACTTACAAAAAGAATATAGTTTATGTATTTGTTGCACAGTAAGCAATGTATACACATTTGCAAAAGCTGTATGTGGAGGATTTAATTTAAACTTGCAAAAGCAAGATTTTTTTCAGCTTGTTTCAAAAGAACCTCTTACAAGATTTTCTCATATACAGTAATAGCCTTTTTCAGTTTAACCTGTAACTAGTTAGAAGTGTGACAAATATGTTATCTTTTAAGCCACTTTTAATGATGTTCACTTGATGAAAACATTTAAAAGATTATTGTACCCCCTCAAGCAATTTTAAAATATGAATATATTTTGTTGAACTGTGGATTCCTTATTCTGCATGTTAACTGCCATGTAAACATGTCAAAGCAGTGGTAATAATGTATTTGCATAAGGTATAGCAAGTGTTTCCCCACAGGTTGACTGATTAAATGCGAAATTTTGGTGGGGGAAGTTAAAGTGAAGTGAAGAGCAATTTCTTACTGATGAAATTAGCACTGATCTGTTAAAAAGTATATAATGAAAATACCTCTACAAAATACAAGCAAAATCAGGACAGTGGCCGCAGTTCGTTTACTGTTCTGAATTTCTGGCCTATTTACTAAAATGAAAAAGTGACCTTTAGAAATGTTTGTTCATTTAAGCATTTAAAATATGATGAACCCACATCCATTTCATTAAGTCCATATAAAATAAGAGAGCAGCACTCAGCAGTCCTAATTGCTGGGGGTGTGGTCTTTGAGGTCGTGACTTCTGACTTCACTGACTCAATGGGTTAAAAGGTGTGCAGTGATTACATTTACTTATTCGAGATTGCAGACAGCATAGCTCTTTGCCATGAAATTCTTTCAGAAAGTCTTTTCTGGTTTTTGATCTTTTTTTGCTCAGTATTTTGACCCTGATTTTTTTTAACCATTTTGGCCTTAACGACAATTAGTTTTGAGCACCCAAGTTTGTCTCTAGTCTTGTTTACATACATCTCTTCTTCTGGTCCTACTCCTTTAACTTTGCTAGCAATTCATCTCTAGCATTACAATCTTCTCTGAATGACTGCTGATTCTACTTTTATTAACTACTCACTATGACTATGTAAGGATCCCCTTTTTTCAAGTTTCCAATTTTAAACCAATATTTTTATTTTCAAACAGTGTAACTTAATTTTTTTATCTTATCCTCATCTGCATTATGTTATGCTTAGCCTTACTATGGAGTCTGCATTTACTGCATGTGCTCATTTACCGTTATTTTTTTCTTATTAATTTGTCAAGAATTTTTAAATGTACAAGGTGTGATCAAAAATATGGTAAATATTTAAAAAAAAAATTACAGCAAAAAACACATTGCCTTTAATCCCCCTTAAAATGCTCTCCCTCACTTTGAACACACTTATGCCATCATTCTTGCCACTTTCTGAAGCAGTTTTGGAAGTTCTCTTTCGTGAGTGTCTTTACTTGCGTTGTTGTGGCTGCCTCAATATCCTGAATTGATTCAAAATGTTCATCTTTCATGGTGATTTTGACTGTGGGGAAGAGCCAGAAGTCGCACAGTGCCAGATCCAGTGAATAAAGTAGATGAGGACACATCATAATGTTTTTATCTGACAGACATTGCCGTACCAATAGCGATGTGCGATATGGTGCATTGTCATGATGGAGGATGAAACTGTTTCTCAGGTCGTTTTCTACCAACATCGCCTCTTAAACACTCTAATAAGCCCTTATAATTTTCATAGTTCACCATTGTGTTTCCGAGTACAAACTCAGTTTGCACAACTCCATCAAGGTCAAAAAACACAATCATCATCACCTTGATGTTTGATCTTGATTGATGTGCAGGACATTGGGGCAGCCATGACAGCAAAACTAAAGACATTCATGAAAAAGGACTTCCAGAATTGCTTCAGAAAATGGCAAGAATGATGGAAGCAAGGGGGAGTATTTTGAGGGGATGAATGGCAATGTGTCCTTTACTGTATCAATTTTTTTAATTTACACACTCACTGTATTTTTGCATCAGAAAGCATGGTATGATGGAGGATGAAACTGTTTCTCAGGTCGTTTTCTACCAACATCGCTTCTTAAACACTCTAATAAGCCCTTATAATTTTCATAGTTCACCATTGTGTTTCCAAGTAAAAAAACTCAGTTTGCACAACTCCATCAAGGTCAAAAAACACAATCATCATCACCTTGATGTTTGATCTTAATTGATGTGCAGGACATTGAGGGAGCCATGACAGCGAAACTAAAGACATTCATGAAAGAGGACTTCCAGAACTGCTTCAGAAAATGGCAAGAATGATGGAAGCAAGGGGGAGTATTTTGAGGGGATGAATGGCAATGTGTCCTTTACTGTATCAATTTTTTTTAATTTACACACTCACTGTATTTTTGCATCAGAAAGCATGGTACAAAAAGATAAGGAGGATTTTAGTTGTATTTTTTCAATTTTAAAACCAGAAAAGTATAAAAGGTTGGAAAGTAATGTGTGTAAGAGCAACTTGATGCTAATATAGAGCAAATCTGAAGACCCGGCGGTAGTAAAACAGAGACATTCAAGCTTGTAAGCTGACCATTTCAAAAGCCAGGCTATTTGTAGGGATCAATAACAGTTCTATTTACTAATGAGGAAACAGAAGAATTATGGGTCTCAACTACCTTCCCTACCTCAGGTAATGAATTAAATAGTATATCAAGTGAAATATGATTGAAAAAGTGTTTTATACACTCTATGCCGAATGTTTTCTCTTTAATATAGATTATGAGTGAGTTATGTGCCCAAAGCACATTTCCTGTACGTATATAAGCACTCTGCATTCATGTTGCTTTCTTGCTCGACTGAATGGCTTGCAGAATCTTGTGGTTTTGTTAATGTAGGAGGCACTGCAAGGAAGAGTGACTAAATGAGCGATATTTCACTTACTCAAGATCACATAAAGCTCAACAAATTTACAGTCATTTTGACCACACTTCCGGTTCTATCTATAATATATATAAACATCAGTAATGTTAGAGGTAAAGGAAGAATAACATGTTCTAAGTGGAATTTATTCATAATTTCTGGCAAAAGTTAGAATGAACATCTGGCAGATAATACAAGTGACAACAATCCAGAAAGACCTTTGAACTTCAAATATTTAAAAATGTCTGTCAAGCAAAAGGGAACCACATAATGTACAGTACATAAAAGACATCAGCAAAAAAATATATAAAAAGAATATAATATATATAAATACATTTTGTTGCTGATGGCCAGAACCCTTACCCGGCCAGGATGCCCACAGGTTGGAAGGACCAGGGGAGAGAACTTACATGGGGCATTACCTCCCCCAGAGTGCTAGTTGGCAGCCCCCCTGGTTTGCTATGGTACCCCGATTCCCACAAGCCTCCATGTCAGTTGGAGTTCGGCACAGCCCTGTTGGGTTCCATAGGTGCTGCCAGGGGATGCTGCAGGGACTTTATTGGGCTTCCACCTCACCCAGAAGTGCTTCCGGACCATTCTAATGGACCACCAGAAGTACTTCTGGGTGCAGAATAAAAGGAGACAACTACCAATGGTCCACAAGCCAGAGTCATGAATAAGGTGAAGAAGCTTGCTGGAGGAGGAGTGGAGGCGGAAAGAGAGACGGAGGCAAGGAGGAGAAAGAAAGTGCTGTGTGTATTTACCTGTTGGTGCTTTGCTGTACAGTGCATTAAGGGGAATAAAAGAGAAAGAATTTACCAGGTTAAAAAAGCCTGTGTTGTGCTGGAACTTGTGCCATGTGTCTGTCTGTGTCGGGTTTGGGGAGCTGGAGCACCCCCTGGTGGCTACAATATACATGCATTCATACATACTGTACATACAAAAATCTGCCAATGGAGTAAACAAAATTTACTTGACAAGATTTCTTAAGATAAGCTAAATACAGTACAATCCCTCTTAACTGGCCTTGCATTAACTGGCCGACAAATTAACTGGCCTGCTAAAATAAAATATATATCAGGCTTCGCAACAGGGGAGTCACCCTACCTGCAGATGCAGCGGCCAGGGCACTCATGCTGGGTCTAAACCAGCCGAAAGCCTCCACAACTGCTGCTGCCTTTCGACAGCCCATTTGCTCTCTCTCTCTCTCTCTCCCTCTACCTCCACAGTCCCGAGGTGGCCGGTTAAGAGGGATTGTACTGTATATGTAAATAAAAATTTTTTGATAAGTCAATAATTTTTACAATAAGGAAAACAAGATTTAATGTCATGATAAGAAATACTTTAACACTTGCTTTGATATCATTTTTTGCTTTTTTCTACTTCTGTGCATCCCTGCGGTTAACCAAACATGAGGGATTCTGCCTCCCATTGCACTAGGGGAACACATAGCCCCGCGAGGTAGTCTCGACCAGAAAAAGTACCACTAACCAACCCAGTCAAGGTGCCATATGCTTATGTGTAAAGAACATAACACAACATGTCCAGCCCACTTAGTCCAACTCACCATCATGGGAGGCCAGAACTGGACGTAACACTGGAACCAGTGCTTGGCAAGTCTGTGGTCCACTGCAATGCACAGTCACATTAACATATGAAAATGAATTATACATGACAATAAAGTCAGGTGCTTTCAATTTTTCCATGCTATATCGCATGATATGAATGACTTTTAGATTTTTCCAATTACCTAAGCCTGTCTTACTGTCCATATTTGTGTTCACATGTTATATGATGTCTGATTCAGTTATTCCAATATTTGCACTGCTTTTTTTTAGTTATGTGAATTTCCCATCTTAAAAGATGTTTCTAAGATTTAAATACACACTAAATTTGACTGCCAGGTCAACTACTTACTTTTTTCCTGCAGAAAATGACAGAACAGCCAGGAAAACGATCAGGAGCAGGATTAAAAAAATGTAAATCGATCTTCTATTGACTGCTAAAAAAAGGAAATGTAGCATATCAGTACTGAATGTAGACTACATCTAACTAATCACATTTGTATAACAAATAAGACAAATTCTGAGTAATCTGCAGAAATTGAAGACCAGCTAGACTGAAAATATGGTCGAACATAAACTTCAGATCTTATTTATTTGTTCTCTGTTTGCTAATAGAACCACAGGTATGTTCACCTCACATGCCACATCCTCATATGTTCAAGCTGAAAATGTGAAAAAGTATAAAGGTAAGACAAAGAAAACACGTCTGCCTTATAATTTTGATTTTGTTGTTATTTTAAAGTCGTACATACAGTATATAAACATACAGTTTAATCAGGAAGCTTTTTATACCATACACCTACAAAGTGAAAAATGAAGGGTGAGAAAAGTTCTAATAAATTCAAAAATAGCTGAAAAACACTTACATTTGGAAATATTAAAGACAAATTGACTAGAAAATGTGTGTTATCATTACTTTCACCTTTACTTGGTAAAATTACACTTAGAACTGAAACAAAACACATTTTTTAATGGATTCATACTGTAGGCACAAGTTAGATATTTACATTTTTGCAATGTGCAACCTTACTAACATTGAATATTACTAAAAAACTCAGTCAGGCTCTAAATCTATACTAATAAAAGGCAAAGCCCTCACTGACTGACTGACTGACTGACTCATCACTAATTCTCCAACTTCCCGTGTAGGTAGAAGGCTGAAATTTGGCAGACTCATTCCTTACATCTTACTTACAAAAGTTAGGCAGGTTTCATTTCAAAATTCTACACGTAACGGTCATAACTGGAAACTACTTATGTACATATATACGGCCATAGCCTGCAGCTCGGTCGCCGTGTGAGGCGAAGTTGCATCCCTCATCGTCACGCCTCCCATGTAATTGAGTGCCTGCCCATATAAGGCCGTCCATCGGCAGCAATCCAACAGACACGCTACTGCTAAATATTCGCGGGTGAAGGATTGTGCTTATGCAAACGAAGATGAGATAGTCAGGGATAGACTAGTGTTTGGCACAAACTCAGCGAAAGTACGAGAAAAACTTTTAAGTGCCAGGTCTTAGCTAACATTAAATAAAGCCGTGGACATCGCAAGATCGCACGAGATAGCACAAGTGCAGCTGAGAACCTTCGATGCATGTACTCCGATCGGCTCACGTGAACTGACTGTGAACGCAGTACGCAGAGAACAAGGAAGAGCTCCAAAGAGCGCTGAACAAAAAACGCATTACACAATTGAGAAGGCAGCAAAAGAATATGAAGCGAGTGACGCATACAAGCATATTCATAAGTGCAGCTACTGCAGAAACAAAGCACGGTGTAAACCTTAAGTTTAAATTAAGTTCATAGACAGGCTGCCGCTGGCGTTTGTCATGCCTATGACGAATATGATATTCGCGAGATACAAGTTTAATGAGAAGACGCAGGGTATAAACGAAACTTTTGATCACTTTGTGACGAAGTTAAAATTGCTGTAACGGAGTTAAAATTGCTGGTGAAGGATTGTGCTTATGCAAACGAATAGGAAAGCAAGGTGTAAAGCTTAACTTTAAATTAGGTTCATAAGACACGCTGCCGCTGGCGTTTGTTGTGCCTAAGACGAATACGATTTTTGCGAGATACAAGTTTAATGAGAGGATGCAGGGTATAAACGAGACTTTTCATCACTTTGTAACAGAGTTAAAATTGCTGGTGAAGGACTGTACTTATGCAAACAAATAGGAAAGCAAGTTGTAAAACTTAACTTTAAATTAAGCTCATAGACACGCTGCCACTGGCGTTTGTCATGTCGAGAGACTGTGTTTGTGGAGGGATGGACAGTTAAGGTGGGTGGGGGAGTCACGTCATCATCTCCTCTCCCATTCACGTCATTTCATTCACTTCATTTCGCTCCGAGCTAAGCTCCGCAGCTGATGCGGTCTTGCCGTTCTTTTTCCTTAGTGTTTAGTCCTCTCTCCTTTACTGATTTATATAAAGGAGAGTTGAGATCCGAGAGACTGTGTTTGTGTGTTTGTAGAGGGATTGAGAATTAAGGCGGGTGGGGAAGTCACGTCATCATCTCCCTTCCCATTCACCTCATTTTATTCACTTCATTTCGCTCCGAGCTGAACTCCGCAGCTCACGCGGTCTTACGGAAACAACTTCGTGACAATCCCGCCAAATACTCACAGAAAAATCCACAAGTTGATAGACACGCTGTCGCTAGAGTTTCTCCACACTCTGAATCCCAAAGGCACTCCTGAGCATAATCTGTTACTGAAAAACTTACAGCCACCGAAACTTTGTACCGGCACGAGACTTCAGGTGACGTGTCTGCAAAAGAACCTAATTGAGGCAACTATTTTTACTAGCAGTTGCTCAGGGGAGAGAGTTTTATTCCTCGCATCCCCGTTATACCCTCTGATCTCCCATTTCAATTCAAACGTCTCCAATTTCCAGTAAGGCTCTGCTTCGCAATGACAATTAATAAGTCTCAGGGACAGACCCTACAAAAGGTTGCCATTGATTTGAGGCAAGATTGCTTTTAACATGGCCAACTATACATTGCATGCTCAAGAGTAAGCTCGCACAGCTTGGTCATATTACAACCGGAGTGCTGAACTGACAACGTGGTATACAAAGAGATCCTTAACAAATAATTATTGGTATATTTTCCCTCAGTTTAAAAAGGTTTACTTTTCTTCTTAATAAAATTTTAAAAGCAGTACTTCGCCGCTGCGAAGCGCAGGTATTTTGCTAGTATTAAATAAAATTAAAGTGCACGTGTTTAATTAAAGATTTGTTTCCAAATGTACATTTTGAATTAAACAAAAAAGTCTTCTCAGTCAACAAGGTACAAGAAAGACATAGCACCACCTGAAGCTGTGCAGAGGAGAGTAACCAAGTGCATCCCAGGACTTAAAAGACTTGCACAGACTCAGAGAATTAAACCTGTTTAGTCTCGAGCATAGGAGACTGTGTGGAGACCTCATCCAGGTATTTGAAATCCTCAGAGGCATCAATAAAGTAGATCCAGCAACATTCTATCGGATTAAGGGGGAATCACGTACTCAATGACATCAGTGGAAATTAAGGGGAAGTGCATTTAAAACTGAAACCAGGAAGAACTTCTGCGCCACTCACTGAGTTTCAAAATAAACAAAAGATTTTCTTTTTGTTTTTTTACAATAAAATTAGAATACATCACTGTAAATTAAAATTTTCTTTTGCCAAATTTGTTCAACATTTTGGACAATCTGCTTATTAGTTAAACCAAATGTTAATATAAAATGTTATCGGTTATTTAATGTATTGTATGCTTAAACATTATTTCTCCCGGCCAGACTGTTTTGGTTTATTTAGGGTTTTATCCCTGTTTTATGTTTTGTTTGATCTTCATTTGTATGGTATTATTCATGATTTTTGTTATTATGTGTTGAACATTAGTGTATGTATTGTATGTTTTACATATTTAGTTATTTACCCTGCTCTCAGAAACTCTGAGGTCAGAGCATATAACTAAATATATAATAAACACAACAAATGTTCATCACATCATGATAAAAACATGATTAAAAACACAGGATACGAATGAAGATCTAACAAAATGTAAAAACTCACATAAAACAACACTTTACATGAGCCTGAGATAAAAGCCTGGCTAAACCCTAACACAGGCCAAGAGAAAGACTTGGCCTGCAGCCAAAGGTTCAAGGTGGGAGCTATGCACAGTTGGCCAATTAGACCCCTTGAAAAGAAACTCAATCACACCAAAATAATTTAGAATCACAGAATTCAATTAACACCTTGCCTTTAGATCCATTAAAAACTCCAGGAGAAGCATAACAAACATCAGCAAAACACACTAAGTTCCCAAAGAAGTGACTGCAGCCAGGAAGAAAGGCAAGGTCCAAGAGTTTTGGGCAAGTAATAATGTGGCATCATTCTGTCCCAAGTAGCTGAACTGCTATTTTTCTTTTCAATAAAATATATGTAAAAATGTTCATTCTTTCAGCTGATGCACCGAACACAGTCATTTTACAAGAAGGGGAATTCAACTACTTACATGGAATTGACAGAATGGCAGGTTTACTCCACTCGCTCCAGGTACCTGAGTAGTCACTCTCATTATTCACTCCTGCACGAACTTCAAATACATACTCTTTACCACTTTCAAATAAAGCGTTTGCAATAATATAACTCCTGATGTCATTATTTATGTGGCAAACTCTTTGATTCTGTAAGGTAAAAACAATTCTATATTAAAAATATTATTTAATTTCGTATTTCAGTACTAAGTAAATGTACTTAATGACTTGCCATTCAGTTAAAATACAGCATAGAGGTGTTCAATAGCAGAAAGGAACAATTAATGTAAACATCGCATGTGTTGTTTTCTTAGAATTTAACCACTAAAAACTTAGCAGGTTTCAATTCCTACATTGAAAACTAAACAGGAATGTAAATTTAGTTAGTTTGACAAAAGCTTAAGAAAAAATAACTTCATTGTTTTGATTGTACTTAGTGCCTTACTGTAATTAGACAAAGTGAAAATATGGAAGATTAAAAAAAAATAGAATATTAAAGTGGATTTCAAACCACACTACAAAAAAGCATATGCAATAATTAGCTTAAAAACTTTACATGGAAGTTATTTTGCTTGTATTTAGCAAACAAAATCTACCAAAGGGGTACGCAAAATTTACTTGAAAAGATTTCTTAAAGTAAGCTAAATAATCATAAATACATACAATTAGGAAAACAAGATTTAATGTCATGCTAGAAATACTTTTCAATTGGCTGAGATTTCATTTTTTGCAGTACATTTGCCTGATATCTGGCAATTACAAAACATGCATTGTATGCATTGTATTTGAATATGATTGTTTTTCTTTCAAAGAATAAAGATATTTTAAATATTAATCATACTACACAAATTATTTTAATTGTGGCAAACTGTAAAAAAGCTTTACTGATTTTTCTGAAAGACAAAATCAAAAAAGATGCAAGAAAATTCTAAAAGTAAAGTGTGAGGGATTATAAAATATATTACCGTATATTTGCATACTCTAAATACAATGCTTTTGCTTTTCTAGATAGTAAGTTTAAGACTAAAAAATTAGTTAGAAAAAAATATTTGCACATCATAATTCAATAGTTTTAGAAAATTGTGATATTTTGATAAACAGCTGGAAGTAAAAGGCATTGAGTTTCTTGCGCATTTTATATTTTAATGACTCACAGTACAGTAAATGAGACATAGAACAATCTGGGATTCAATCCCTACTTCTCCTCATACATTTAAGTTTCATATTAAATCCAATTAATTTAGAATCAGTACTTTCGCATACCCAATCTGGAGAGTTATGGTCACAAAAAAAAAAGCTAAATTGCAATAACCTATCATATACTTTCACAAATCAAAACCTAAACAATGGCATATTGTGTTTATTTTAGTACACTATAAAAAAAAGCAATAAATTAAAACAGATGTAGAAAGGAAGATATAATAAGATGTGGAGAACTGTAAGGTGCAGTGAGCTGGCCCTCCCCATGAAGTATCTTTAGAAATATTTCACTGTTACTAGTTTACACATTCACATTTTACAGTCTGATACAGGTCATTATTGACATAGTGAATTAAAACCAGTAAACAAAAGATACATGTGGGTACCAATAAATACCATAACACAAAAATGTCTGTGAAAGTGTCACTGTTTGATTTAGAATTAGAACATTGGACATTTACTCTTCGGTGAATGTGGAGTTAATTGACAGAGATAATTTTTTTACGAGAAAAGACCAGAAAAAATTATGTGGTCGAGAAACATGTCACATTCATTACTGGACATTCAAACAATCACTTGATAGAGTCCAATATGCAAAACAAAAGAATCAAACTTCTCGAAAGAAAAGCAATGATCAAAAGCCATAATTTCACCAAGTTTCATAAGAAATGCTCAAAGAATTATTATCTCAGATGATTTGAGAACACATACACCAACCTATTTACGTTGTTGTTCTGATGACATTACATGTCACGCGTTCCCAGGGATATCTGGGAGTGATTGTCATAGCAAATGACGATACTATTGCTGGAAGATGCCAGAGCCCATAATTATGCAGGATAATCAAAATTGACCAGAAGGACATGGTAGTGTTCAAAATGTTTAGCAGTTGTACAAAAGTTGGAAAATTTTTAGATTTTTTTGTAAAGTTAGGACACTTTAATAAAAGACTTTATAATTCTGAGCTGTACAGATGACATTTAGGTTGTGAACAAACATACTAACCTAATTGCAATGGAAAATCCATTAAAGTCAATGGTGGGTCAAAATTGACCTGCAAGACATGGAAAGGTAACATTTTTCTGAAGCTGTATAAGTTTTTTTTTAACTGTTTGGTAATTGTGCCAAATGTAGGAAAAGTCATAAAGTTTCCTTCTAAACAGATGAAGTTTAGGGAGTTTTTATTTATTTTAAACACAAAATCGGGTGATATTTGACAAAATGACATTGTAAGGTTTGAGTTACCCTGTTTAATATATGTATAGTATGCTGTCTAGATTACAAAAGTAACAGAAATTGCTCCAAACATTTCGTTTTGAAACAGTCCTGTTTTTTTAATACAACCAGATGGGTAGTTGAATCACCAATATAACTTTTATTAAACAAACCTCCTACCTCCCAGCTATCATATGCAGTTTTGTACCGTACTTCGTATACAAGTTCTCCATTTAGATAGTAGTTTTCATCCTCAGTGTACAGCATTTCCCAGGACATATTATAATCATTGTCACTTCTTTCAATTGTCACATTAAAAGGTGGTTGGGGCTTAACTGTTAAAGAGAAAAATAAAAAGAAGGTGTCAATGATGTCAGTAGGCGTATTAGATTAAGAAAATCAATCTAAAAATTGATGACAGAGTATCCTTTCCACCCTTATTTAATTCTGAATGGATTAACATGGAGATTACGCTGGTCTGACAAAAAACATTTTTTTGCCTTCGTCAAAAATTGTAGGTGTTCATTATAGATTTTCAGAGTGTTGAATCCAAATCTGACAACAGAATTACTCTATGACGTTCAGTTTTCGAAGAAATGATGGTCACACATATAATTGTTTTAAATATATTTATTGCTTACAAACAGTATTCACTCAGTAGTTTCTTTCCTCTTATAATTCTCTGAATGTGTTTCACAGTGGAATGACCAGCAGAAGATGTCTGCTAATATAAGACTCGCTCCACTTTTCACTATAACGTTTGAGCGCTGTCATGGTGGACCCTCTTCTAAGTTCAAACCATTTAAGCCATTTAAACCAGTGCCTGAAGTGGGTATACAGTACATACGTGCCAGTACTCTCTGTTTAAGATTGATTTATTCAATTGATGAGTCCCTCTTGGTGTTCTGATACTTTTGTACTCAATTGAGGACCTTTGGAGAAGCTTAGATAATGCTTCATGCATTTTTGCATATTTGAAAACACTGTGGTACACAACTTTTAAATAGACAGATAGATAGATAGATAGATAGATAGATAGATAGATAGATAGATAGATAGATAGATAGATAGATAGATAGATACTTTATTAATCCCCAAGGGAAAATTCACATACTCCAGAAGCAGCGTACTGATAAAAACAATGGCTGCTCCTCTGTCTGTAGAAGATACTGTTCAGTGGATGCAGTGGATTCTCCATGATTGACAGAAGCCTGCTCAGCGCCCGTCGCTCTGCCACAGATGTCAAACTGCCCAGCTCCGTGCCTACAATAGAGCCTGCCTTCCTCACCAGTTTGTCCAGTACTCCCTCTTCTTTATGCTGCCTCCCCAGCACACCACCGCGTAGAAGAGGGTGCTCACCACAACCGTCTGATAGAACATCTGCAGCATCTTACTGCAGATGTTGAAGGACGCCAACCTTCTAAGAAAGTATAGTCGGCTCTGTCCTCTCTTGCACAGAGCATCAGTATTGGCAGTCCAGTCCAGTTCATCATCCAGCTGCACTCCCAGGTATTTATAGGTCTGTACCCTCTGCACACAGTCACCTCTGATGATCAAGGGCTCCATGAGGGGCCTGGTCCTAAAATCCACCACCAGCTCCTTGGTATTGCTGGTGTTCAGTTGTAGGTGGTTTGAGTTGCACCATTTAACAAAGTCCTTGATTAGGTTCCTATAATCCTCCTCCTGACCACTCCTGATGCAGCCCACGATAGCAGTGTCGTTGGCGAAATTTTGCACGTGACAGCACTCTGAGTTGTATTGGAAGTCTGATGTATATAGGCTAAACAGGACTGGAGAAAGCAC
The DNA here is from genome assembly GCF_016835505.1 of Polypterus senegalus. Taxonomy (NCBI): domain Eukaryota; kingdom Metazoa; phylum Chordata; class Cladistia; order Polypteriformes; family Polypteridae; genus Polypterus; species Polypterus senegalus. The sequence continues at coordinate 136,669,546 of NC_053166.1, forward strand.
AATCCCCGCAGCGCTCCTGTGTTGCTGACCACAATGTCAGACCTGCAGTTCCCAAGATGCACATACTGAGGTCTGTCTGTAAGATAGTCCACGATCCATGCCACCAGGTATGAATCTACTCCCAGCTCTGTCAGCTTGTCCCTAAGGAGCCAAGGTTGGATGGTGTTGAAGGTGCTAGAGAAGTCCAGAAACATAATTCTTACAGCACCACTGCTTCTGTCCAAGTAGGAGAGGGATCGGTGTAGCATATAGATGATGGCATCTTATGCTCCCACCTTCTCCTGGTATGCAAACTGCAGAGAGAAAAGTGGAAAAGTGCAGGTGCGTATCGGCCCACTTTAAGTCCAGATATAAACAACTTCTGGACAATAGAAAGGCATCATTTGAACCTTACAAATGTAAATTCCTGGCTATTCTGAAGGAATAAGAAAAGAGAAAAAATACTGTTTAACAGCAAAAAATGGGTAGCAAATAATTTACTTTGGGTTGTAACTTTAAGAATGAGGAACATTATTTTCCAGCTCAAAATATATTTCAGATAATATTCTGAGCATGAAAAGTACTTATGCTGTAACAAACATAACATATTTTAAAAAAATCAAATTAAAAAAAAAATGTAATTAGATCTGATGGAAACGGTTATCAACAGAGAAATTCCAATTTGAAAAGTATATTTAGTATACCTAAATCTATAAAGTTCAGGTTTTTTTTTTGTGTGCGAGAGGATTAGGGTGCAGACAAGTGTTATTGTTCCCCAGTTTACTTAAAGATATTTTCCAGAAAAGGTTTCAGGTGTCATACATATTTTATATACATATCATATTCTAATTTTTCATCAGCATGTCCTAGTAAGGTTTACAGAGGGAACAACACACCCCACCTCCTCCTTGGGTGCTATTAGGCCAACTGAGAGATGCAAGCATTCCAACTTCCTTCCAGACACATGTATCGAGTAGACCATGCCCAAACCAACTCATTGCTCCTCTCAATACAGAAAAGCATCTGCTTTATCCTGAGGAAGTTGTGAAGTATCAAGCTTCTCAGTCTGTCTTGGAGACTGAGGCCTGCACCTCTGTACATTAAGCTTATATGGTCCAGTTATGTAACAGACCCAATTTTTTCAGGTTACTTTCCACTAGTTATGAGGTGAAGATGAGGCTGTAGCTTAATCAACAGATAGAGAATGTCTCCCAAGGATTTAGCTCCTACTTCATTACCACAATGGCAGTATTTACAACATCCAACTTTAAATGAGCATTTCCTGGCATTTGAATGAATTAGTGGATGAAGGTTTTACAATAATTTCTTTAGTATATCATTTTGAAAGATTTTATCATAAGAGATCAACTAATAGTGTGAAGCAACATTTGAGTCACCCCATGCATGTGACAGTTCATGAAGTGCTAACCACAAGGTTAGGCAGACACATATTCTAAGTATCAAAGTAAATGAAACTGACATTTTGTCTGTGTTTATTTCTAAATGTTCCCTGCTTGTTGCTTTAAAATTATGCCCTGCTGACTGCAATTAAAATTTGCATTGATTTTTCCAACACTGCATGCAAATTCTATGTGAAATCCCTTTAAAAATTTAGGACATACAAACAGCTGTTCACAGGTTAACACTGCCTGGGCTGGAGATCTGGCACATTCACCATGTGTTGGCATGGGTTTTTCTACAGGTAGCTTGGTTTCCTCCCACATCCTAAGGACATGCTTGATAAGTTGTCTAATGATTCTAGATTCCTCTGGTACAAGAAAGTGTAGGTGTGTGACTGATTCTGCACTTTGATATGCCCTGTGCAGTGTTCATTAATGTCCTGCAGTTGAGGCTGTGAAGACAGACTCCAGCTCTAGGACTGCACACTGGAATAGGTTCGTGAAGAATGTGGATGGATGGAGGGATGGATGGATGGACCAAGGCTTACACATCTGTTCTCTGAGGCAAAATAAGCATAATGCAGGTCATTTGTTTACTTTATAAAAAGACACAAATGAATAACATTGTAGCGGTCGCGATGATACTAAGATTCACACTGTCAGAAAGACGCTGATTTATTTATTTTATGGTGGAGACTCCAGGAACACACCCAGCTTTGGCCCGGAGCTCACACACTCACTCATAGAGACACAGTTAGTGGACCAATGAATTGATAAATAATAATGAAATATATTAATGAAATGAACAAAAAAGAAGATGCAATAAAACAAAAAACACATATACAATAGGCCTTCCCCAGATCCAGATAATACATTAAACACACCTTTACAAATAATAAACAGCTAACAATAAAATCAAACAAAAAACACCAACAACAATATCCAAAACACAGTACAATTTAGCAGGAGCAGTTGATAAAGGATGGGTGAGTGAAAAATTCTTTGAACAGTTCACTGTAAGCATTGTTAAGTTTGTCCTACCGGTTTCCTGATGAGGTGATTGGGATTGGGAGCGCTACCTCTGATGAACACATATCCAAACCATACAAACTCACATGAACAGACAGGCACAAGACAGACCATACATTCGGACTGGAACAGTAATCCAAAATAATCAACAAATAATCCAAATGGATGTGAACAGCATATGAATTGGCAGATAGAAGATTGTGATCTTCCAGGCTTCCTTGTTAAACAGCCAGTCTGATCAATCTTCTTCCCAGCAGCCCCTGCACCCTCCAAAGCTGTCCAATAGCATTATACCATTTTGGCCACTGGGAGATGTATTATATTTTAAGTAGCGCTGCTACAACATCATTCCAGAACATATAAACACTAAAATTATGTCACTTGCTTATCTAAAAAAACAAGATAACCTAGTAATCTGCAGATACTGTTGTTCATTCAGTTCAGTCTTATATATGCTTACATGGTTGCTTTCCTCTTCCATTCATTTCCAGAGTAGTGACTTTTTTGTGCTCTATTAGTTAACATATTGAAAGAGGTAGGAGAAGGACGCTGCTGTGTGAGCTGTTGGCACGCGCTCCGCCAGGTGTTGGACTCAATTGCATTGTGCATCAGAGTAGCTGTTATACGAGTAAAAGAGGAAAATATACAAAATATACAATTTTAAGCAACCACTCTCAAGATAAAACTAAAACAGCAAAATAATTTGTAGTTGAAGACAAACATAATATTTAATGTTTTAGGAATGGACAAGCTCACAAATAAGCCAATACTTTTCAATGGGAAATTTTGAAAGTTGAAAGCAATGCAATCTGTTTGAAATATATGAACGAAAATGGAATCTTCTTGACAAATTTCTCTGTAGAATAAGTGAGCCACATCTCAATAAAATTGGTTCATGGGGGGCCAAGTTGTTTCAGACAGACAGACAGACAGACAGACATGGGCTGTTGCAATAGGTGCTACATACATTATATGTGAATGCACCTAAAATATGTTAGTCTTGCATCCCATATACAGAACAAGAAAAAAAAGCAATGAAACTAAAAAGAGTAGCGCATAGATGTATGTAAAAAAAAAAATAACTAACACATCGAAATCAAATAACCCAAAATATAATATGCTTGCAAATTCTTACTCATTTCTCTTAGCTCAATGGTGGCACAGTGTTCAGGATGGCTTTTGTTCTCCGGATAAGCACATACTGTATAAAAATAGTCAAGGTCAGCAATGTTTAGTAAACACCATGTTTCAATTGATCCAGTATTTTGATTATGTTTGAGTTGACAAGCCGAAGACTTTGAATCATTCATCCTGTGAAAAAAGAAAATGATATAGACCACTTATAACAACAGAGAGAGAGTAATGATTTATCTATACATTTAGGTTAGCAAACCCATATACATTACCAACACTTATTTTTTCTCTTCTTTTCTATAGTTACAGTTGTTACTGATACTTCACATTTTAAATTATGCATTTTGATCTGTAATTTTTTTTTCTTGATTTGACATAAAATCTGGAACAGCTTGCCAATAGGAATTCGCCAGGTTAATACAGTGGAGCACTTTAAAACACTGCTGAAAACACATTACTTTAACATGGCTTTCTCACAGCTTCATTTTAATTAAATCCTGATGCTCTGTATATTCAATTAATTATCATTATTATTCATGGTGGCTCCAAAATCCATACTAACCCCTACTTTCTCTTCTGTTCTTTTCCCGGTTTTCTGTGGTGGCGATCTGTGCTACCAGCACCTAATCAAAACAATGTGATGTCCTTACATTGATGGGTTAAAGGCCAGAAGTCCACATGACCATCATCTTCAAATTCTTACAGGAGAACACAGAATACAATGAGGTCTGATTAAGGTAATTTATGATAGGTAGAATGCCTAGAGGGGGCTGGGTGGTCTTGTGGCCTTGGAACCCCTGCAGATTTTATTTTTTTGAGTTTTTTTTTTTCTGTCCTCCCTGGTCATCAGACATTACTTTTATTCTATGTTAATTAGTGTTCCCTAATTTTAATTATTTATTTTGTCTTTTTTCTCTTTCTTCATCATGTAAAGCACTTTGAGCCACATTGTTTGTATGAAAATGTGGTACTGTATATAAATAAATGTTGTTGTTGTTAATCCCCAAGGAGAAATTGTCTTTTCATATGATCTCAGGGGGTGGGGAATTCTCTTTTCCATGACCTTAGGGGGTCAGAACGCAGGTTCAGCCATTGTACGACACTTCTGGAGAAATTTCCAGGTTAAGGACCTTGTTCAAGGACCCAACAGAGTAGAATCTCTTCTGGCAGTATGTTCTAATACTCTGTAATATTGCAGTGGGGAGTTATGAGACTTAAATGTACCACATTGTAGATTCGATTACACCTCTAATGCCAAAGGCTAATACTTCCCACTATATTTTCACATATTGATTTCTCACATTACTGTGTATTTCATTACTTATTTCCCTCAGTGCTTGTGGCAATAAAATGCCCAAGGACATTCAGAAAATCTGAACAAAAGAATTCAGGATATCATTGACTAAACCAGCCTACAGGAAAGATGTTTTATGGACGACTAAAAATTGCACCTCCATTGCAATATCAACTGTGTGAAACAGAAGAGCAAAAAAATTCAAATTAGGGATTCACAGCAATGCAAAAAACGTTACAGAGCACTGGTAGTTTTTACTTCAATAACATTGGAAAAATTTGTAGGCGGCATGTGCCTGAAGGAAAAAAAAAAGAATTTTGAGAAAAACATAAATACTTCTTGTCTGGAAGAGACCTACGAAAATGAAGTAATGCCTGAAAAATGAGGATCAAATCAAATCAAATAGCCTTTTATTGTCAATTCACTATATGTGCAGAACATACAGGAGAATCGAAATACTGTTTCTCTCTCAACTTTGTAGTACAATAAAATACACACACAAAAATAAAGTATAACATATAAGATAAATAACATTAGAAATTGTAAAGTAGACCTGTGTACAATGTGCAATAGTCATTAGTGCAAAAGCCAATTACAGTAAAAAAATGAGAAGGTGCACTATAGAGTAGCTTATGAGATGTACAAAAAGACAAACAGTTAGCAGAAGATGTACTATTGAGTCCTTATATAATACAAGCTGAGGTAGGGTACTTGGTATATAGTAACTCTTGTTATGGTCCAGGGGTAGGGGGCAAGGGGGGAAGGTAGTGGCCAGAGTTCAGCATCCTGACAGCTTGGTGGATAAAGCTGTTAGACAGTCTTGTGGAGCGGGCCCGGAGGCTCCGGTACCATTTCCCTGAGGGGAGGAGGCTAAAAAGGGAGTTAAAGGGGTGGGAGGAGTCACCAGCATTGCTGATGGCTCTAAGGGTGAGATGGATGTGGAAAATGTCCTTGAGGGAGGGCAGTGGGGCACCAATAATCTTACTGGCCACATCCACTATGCGTTGCAGGGACTTCCTACAGGAGGCAGTGCAGCTTCCATATCACACTGAGATGCAGCTAGTGTCTATGCTCTCGATTGTGACCCGGTAGAAACAGCACATGATGGGGGAAGGAATTTGTGCTCTCCTCAATTTGCATAAAAAGTAGAGGTGGGTTTGAGCTTTCTTGGCCAGTGATGTGGTGTTATCTGACCAGGAAAGCATGAGATTCTGTGAAGAAACTACAGTAAAAATAAACATTTTCGAGACTAGAGTGTAAATGGACCAGGAATTTAAAGATAAGTAGGATGTTGTTTTAATGGGCACATAAAAATAATGACCATCAATAAGAATGGCAGTAAAACTGAGAAACGTTTGCTGAAAGAAAAAAGTACTTTCACCACTAGTATCAAAGGGGCTGCTAATAAGTCTTTCCTGCACTAGTCCCCTTTATGATTGTAAGCGTGAAATGCAAATACTGACTAAAAAAGCTCAAATCTATTTTATGTGCACCTTATAAAAGCATTGAGCTTTATCAGTGGAAAAAATCACTCTACTCTCTTACTTACCGAGGTATCGCCAACTCATATGGAGACTGAGGCACTTGGCCTTGGCAGGTGCAGTTCAAAGAGCTGATGATGTCGGTGTAGCAGGTCACATTGCACAAGCAAGTAGCTTCAAAGAAAACATTGTTTTTAATCACTTGTTACTTTCATTTTGATATATAAAAATATGCCCTTATGTTATTCTCTACAATTAACATTACCAATGAAAGTAATATACATTATAATATACCCAGCATTAATCACATGTAAATAACTTCAAGGTCACAGGAGCCAAAACATATCCCAGCAGCACTGATCAGAAGGCAGGAACCAATGCTGGAAGGGTCTCTAATTTATCTCCGGACAGTACTAGAAGATACGGACATTAAATGTTAAAGGTGTAAAATATAACAGGGGTTATAAACCTGTAAGGGGTCTATAACACTTTAGTTAAATTGCTTAATAATGCATTTAAGCTGATATTACTCTACAGTAATCTAATAATAAATACTGAATATGAATTTTACTATCCAATTGAAAATTTGACCTGCATGGTGGTCACTATTGCTCCCTTACTGGTTTGTGACTTGGAAATCCAATGCAGACTTCTTGTGTGTGTAGCTGACACATTTTGTCATTGGCTCTGAGGCTAGGGATCTGTACTGGCAATCAGAAGGTTGCCGGTTCAAATCCCGTAAATGCTAAAAGGGAATCTGCTCTGTTGGGCCCTTGAGCAAGGCCCTTAACCGGCAATTGTTCCATCCTGGGTATGACATTACTCTGTATCCATCCCTGCACGTAGGCCCTCCAATCATCAGGGAAAAAGTTGGGGGTTGGTGGCAGAATTGGCACTCCAGCCACCATAAAAAAACTCACTATTTTCGCTCCATCTGAACTAGTGTGGTAAAACACCCGTTGCATGGCTGCACTTGGGTCCTTATCTGGAGCCTGAGTTGGTTTGTCGTGTGGTGGGTGCGGCAATGCGCTGTATCAGCGCATGCTCCTAACCTCTCTCTCTCTCTCTTTCACATAGTCTAGATTCACCCTAAAGATGTATGGAATATATAAATGGCATCCCTTAAACTGGACATGAGTGAGTGGGTGAGGTGAGTGAGTGTTAGTGTACTCTGCAATGATCTGGCACTACATTCATTTCTGACCGTGCATTATATTCTGTACCACTGGGACTCCACATTACACCTAAACTAAATAAGTGAAGTTCTGAAAATATGACAGATAGATAGATAGATAGATAGATAGATAGATAGATAGATAGATAGATAGATAGATAGATAGATTAAAAAGGACCAATATTGACACATAAATATGCACTGTATTTTACAATTGTCTCAGATTTCTCTTACATAAAAGTTTTGAAATCATCACTGATAAAATTGTGATTGATAAAAATGACTTGTGAAAATGAATGGATGGCCAAATTTAATAAACATTCATTTTTTAAAGTTATTATAAAATATACTGCTCAAAAAATTAAAGGAATACTTTTTAATCAGAGGATAGCATCAAGTCAATGAAACTTCTGGGATGTTGATCTAGTAAGTTAAATAACAGAGGGGGTTGTTAATCAGTTTCAGCTGCTTTGATGTTAATGAAATGAACAACAGGTGCACTAGGGAGACAACAATGAGATGACCCCCAAAACAGGAATGGTTTAATAGGTGGAAGTGACTGACATTTTTCCCTCCTCATCTTTTGACTGTTTTTTCACTCGTTTTGCATTTGCCTCAGTGTCACTACTGGTCGCATCAGGCGATACATGGACCCTACAGAGGTTGCACAGGTAGTCCAACTTCTCCAGGATGGCACATCAATATGTGCCTTTGCCAGAAGGTTTGCTGTGTCTCCCAGCACAGTCTCAAGGGCATGGAGGAGATTCCAGGAGGCAGGCAGTTACTCTAGGAGAGCTGGACAGGGCCGTAGAAAGTCCTTAACCCATCAGCAGGACTGGTATCTGCTCCTTTGGTCAAGGAGGAACAGGATATGCACTGCCAGAGCCCTACAAAATGACCGCCAGCAGGCTACTGGTGTGAATGTCTCTGACCAAACAATCAGAAACAAACTTCATGAGGGTGGCCTGAGGGCCCGACGTTCTCTAGTAGGCCTTGTGCTCACTGCCTGGCATCGGTGAGCTAGATTGGCATTTGCCATAGAATACCAGAATTGGCAGGTCCACCACTGGCACCCTGTGCGTTTCACAGATGAGAGCAGGTTCACCCTGAGCACATGTGACAGATGTGAAAGGGTCTGGAGAAGCCGTGGAGAACATTATGCTGCCTGTAACATCGTTCAGCATGACCAGTTTGGCGGTGGGTCAGTGATGGTCTGGGGAGACGTATCCATGGAGGGGCGCACAGACCTCCACAGGCTAGACAACGGCACCTTGGCTGCCATTAGGTATCGGGATGATATCCTTGGACCCATTGTCAGACCCTATGCTGGTGCAGTGTGTCCTGGGTTCCTCCTGGTGCACGACAATGCCAGGCTTCATGTGGCGAGAGTATGCAGGCAGTTCCTGGAGGATGAAGGAATTGATACCATTGACTGGCCCCCACACTCACCTGACCTAAATCCAATAGAACAGCTCTGGGACATTATGTTTCGGTCCATCCGACACCGCCAGGTTGCACCTCAGACTGTCCAGGAGCTCAGTGATGCCCTGGTCCAGCTCTGGAAGGAGATCCCCTAGGACACCATCCACCGTCTCATTAGGAGCATGTCCCGACGTTGTCAGGCATGCACACAAGCACGTGGGGGCTATACAAACTACTGAGTATGATTTGGAGTTTCTGCAATGAAATTTCAGCAAAATGGACTAGCCTGCTGCATCATTTTTTCACTTTGATTTTTGGGGTGTCTTTGAATTTAGCCCTATGTAGGTTGATAATTTTCATTTCCATCAAACAATGTGGCATCCTTTCTTTCCTAACACATTACCCAGCCCATATCAGTAGAGATATCTAGCAGGATTTTTTCCCCATTGAGATCTGATGTGTTTTCAAAGTGTTCCTTTAATGTGTTCAGCAGTTTTATATACTGTATTTTCATTTTCAGTTACATTATCTAAGTTGTTTTTATATTTTCCCCAGGAAAACAACATTATCTCCTCAAATTACTTTACCTAAGAGCTACAATATTATTGTTGCATTTCTCGCAAAAATATAAATTACTCTGCTGAAGTATTCAGAATTTGAGTTTACAATAAGAATGCATATTGGGAAAAAATGAGGGAATGTCATTTGTAATCCACATTATATAAAATTTAAAGGGTCAGAATACTTTTGCAAGTCAATATATATTCTACAGATATGTTTTAAAACATAAAACATTTACTATTTAAATATATCTGCCAGATCACATCGCTCACTACCTTAAACATTATCATTGTATGTGCTTTATGGCTAGCCCCTAAGTTTGAAAAAGATCGACACAAAAATAGTACTTACTGTTTTGAATAAATGTACAAAGGAGAAGTGTTATTACAGCTGACAATAAATTATCCATGTTACCAGAACTCTGTTACTGTGCAAACACCCAAAGCCAATTCAGAACTACTCTTATTCTGAAGATGTTACCTACAGGGATGAGAAAAGGTGCATTATTACTCATTTACAATAAGATTACTTCTTTGTAGTTCAGAGCATTTCTATAAAGCTGCTAGCTTAATCAAATATCACCTCTACACAGGAATGTACCTACTGTGTTTGTCACAGATGAATGAGACGTGTGGAAATGTGTGGTTGAAACATGTATTGTTAAGTTGACCACAGTGAAAAGCCACTTTCTTCTGGTTACATTTTTTCAATGATAGTCTAGTAAGACCACCCCAATTATTATATTTTGCTAGTAAGTATTTATGTGATCATCAGTGCAACTCCTATCAAATTTTCCTTTCATCTACAATTAATAATTTGAACAATCATTATCTTATAACCTAAATGGATTAACTAAAAACAGATTGATGTGTTATTAGTTAAAAAGGAAATAAGTATACAAAGAATAAATTCAAAAATGACATTAATTCTGAACGAAATATTTTTATTCATGTATTCATTTAATTACTGCTTTAATTATAAAATTAAAAATTGTAAATGCATGTTTAAATTAAGATAAGCATACATTAAGTACTATGATGAAGTAATATATTGAAGGAGCAGCTTTACTTTACATTTCGGGCTGTTTACTCGCTCCCAATAAGAGATTCTCATTCTAGAAAAACAAAAACCGTCCCAGCCTTTTCAAAACCACAGCAGTCCGCACTTCTGCAATATCACGTGTTGCTCTCACAATTTAGCCTAATTTACAGTGCATAGCATTGTTATCATACACGTGTTTTGCCTGCCATGGATATGCTATTATTTCTCCACACTGAAAGTGCTCTATGACTTTAAAATCTAACAAGTTTAAGTATTCTGTAGAAAAGAAGGGATGACAAAGTGCATAAATCATAATTCCATGTGTCGCTTGGAATTGTCATAAAACCGATTTTGTGTTCCAATCAGCAATCATCACTTGGCTATGCCTATGTTCACAATAAAAGATAGTAATTGAAATATTAAACGATAAGTTATTTTGTGTATTTTAATCTCATAACATTTAGCCATCATTTATTATTCATCCCTCCATTTTCTGAACTTCCTGTATCCATTAATAGGAAGCCAACACTCTCACACGTGTCCATGCTCACTCATAAAAGGCAAGTTTAAAGTCAATGGTCAAATTAACATGGACAGATTTTGAACATAGAAAAAAATGAATATTCAGAGAAATGCATTCAGGCACTGCAAGGACATGTACACACCACACAGACAATGAGGCGCCATTGAATCTAACACAGATCCCAGCACCTCCACATCAAAAATGGCAGTTTGATTCATATCCTCAAGAAAATGGCAAGGAGGGGCTCCACTTGTGATGACAAACACAACCCTTTTACAGTAAGGACAACCTCTGTGCACTTTATATTGTATTTTAAAAGGAATTTGTAAGGACAGTGGCAGCAGAGTTGTAGCATTGGTTTACACCCCTGCATCATGCTGTATATACTCTTAAAAATACTGGCTCCAAAATGGCACCTCACTGTGTTGTGAGGTCCCTTGCAGGAATATTTGCTTGACAAAGAACTGTTTCATTCTGTGAAGGGTTCTTGGCATTTGAAAATATTCCTAATATTGTACTGTAGGCTACATAGCAGGATACTAACAAATCAAGAAAACCTTAAGCCGGTGTTTTTGCATGCAGAGTGTCCTTTTAAAATCAGGAACCCGCTGATATTTCATATATCTGTTTTCATGTGTTCATGGATATTTATTGAACAAGTTATAGATCTAAATAAAGAAATGTTCTTTTTGGAAGGTGCATTTTTCTTTGGGAACCAATAATGGTTCCTCTATGGCATTGCTCTGAAGGACAACTTTGGCAACTTTATTTTTAAGAGTGTAGGTCAGAACTTAAGAGTCTGATTTCCCTGGGGTGGTGAGTTTGCAAATCAAACAGGTTGTCCTCTAATATTCCTACCAGTCTCCCAAAAACGTAGCTAATGTAAATTGGTCCACCGTTAGTAAGTGTGCTACAACTGTAATGGACTAGCAGCCCGTGCAGAATGGATTCCTGCTGTTTACCCAGAGGTGCCAAAATGGGTGCTGGTGACCCTCAGCTAGATAAGAACATTGATAGCTGGATTTAGTGATGAAAGAATATTTTTACACAAGTTATTCAATTCCCTGAGAAATGAATGAAATGTAATCCCAAAGATGGTTAATTTAAATAAAGGAGAATTGAATTAACACTGTTTTGTTTTAAGAATAATATGTATGTCTTATATATTTTTTTGTTTTCAACTACAAGCTAGACACATAAACAAAAAACAGCCCTTCCATATCATACCTAATGAAAGCTGAAGGCAGCCTTTTAGAAATATGTATTTTTATTTATTGAGATAAATGTACAGCATGCGTAAAAAAGAAAGACCCCAAGTTTATGGTCATTCTGACAGATAAAAGTAAGACCCCTAGTTTATGGTCATTCTGACAGATATTCGATGACTTTTATTATTCAGGTATTACATTTCTTTTCAAGATATTTTATTGCAGGGCAGTCTGGTGAGGTACAGATAGGCAGGCTACACTCTTAAAAATAAAGGCGCCAGGCCTGTTCTTCAGAGCGATGCCACAGGTGAACCATTTTTAGTTTCCAGAAGACCCATCTACAGGAAGGTTCCAGAAAGAACCTTTACTTAGTTAGGTCCATAACAGGCTCCATACAGTTAATAACCATGAGTAGATGGTAAAAGATTTGTGAAATACCAATAGGTCACAATTTTTAAGGACTCTTACTGCATACAATAACACAGGCAAGGCGAGGTTCTTTTAATCTGTTAGTGTCCGGCTAGTTAGCATGCCATATATTAAAGATTTCAGTTTCTTTTTTTACAAGTTTTTCAAAGCAGAAAGAACCAACTTCATGTGCAGGAAACTCTTCACGGAATAAAATGGTGGTTGGTCAAGCAATGGCTCTGTGAGGAACCACACAACCCAGTAAAGAGCCACAAAGTGCTATTAAAGAACCAGCTTTTTTAAGAGTTTAGAGTGATGTTCCCAGTCAGGTATGGTGTTTGAATGTTTACTTGGATTTGCTCTGAATGATGCGTGTTTCTCTCGCATCCCAAAGATGTGTGCACTGGTGTCTGAGTGAGTATGGCATCTCGTTCAGACCCAGACCCCACAGCGATTCTCTATGGGCGGTGCAGCTTAATTCAACAAATTAATAACAAAATATCAGACCATCTAACACCTCCCACCACAAAAACACAAGTACAAAATACATTGCGTATATTTCTTTTTAAAAATTCCCCACACCTAAATAGACAATTCTGTCATCAGTTCCATTAAAAGAAGTGTTCCGAATTCCTGTAATCTGTAATGTTACCTTGGTAAAAATGGATGGACATACTTAAAAATATATGAACTATAAAGGCTCTTCAGAGCGGTGCCTATAAAGAACCATCCATCCATTTTCTAACCCGCTGAATCTGAACACAGGGTCACGGGGGTCTGCGGGAGCCAACCCCAGCCAACACTGGGCACAAGGCAGGAAACAATCCTGGGCAGGGTGCCAACTCACCGCAGTATAAAGAACCATCCACAGAAAAGGTTCCAGAAAGATCCTTTTATTAATTTAGCTTCGGAAAAGGTTCCATAAATAACAATGCATAAGTAACAGAATTGTCAAATATCAATGGGTTTATGATTTTAAAAAGACAATAACACAGGCTAAGTCCAGGTTTTTTTGACCTCTTAATATGCATACTAGATTGCATTCTATGTATTAAACACTTCTTTTTTGTCCACATATTAGGAACCTTTCTAAACCACAAAGAACAAACTTTATATGCAAAGAACCTTTACCAAAATTCAACAAATCTTTATCAACCAATGGAGCTACGAGGAACCATGCAACCCATTCAACTGCCATTACAGATTCGTTATTTTTAAGAGTGTACAACCAAAAAGTTTGAAAACCAGCCAGCCTCAAAACAATATGGCTATATTTGAAGTTATTTTCCTGTGAACATATGTTACACCAAAAAGCACACTTTATTTATAGTGTCACATTCTTTGGTGGACTATACTGGTAGGCAAACATTGAGATGTTGAACTGCCTGCTTGAGATCACTGGACTCCTTTCTGACATCCATCCACAGTTGGTACAAAATGTACGGCCATGGCATGTGCTTGAATAGAAATTTGGAAAACTTAGACCAGTGTATAAAAGAGAAACGAACCACCTGCTGATATCGACCAAAGACGCTCCTCCGCCTCATTGGGTTTTTAAGAATGAAACTTCGATTCTATGAAATACTTAAAAGTCAGAAAGCCCTGGCGCTTTGGCACAAACACAAAACATAACGACCAAAGTTCCCTTTGACGAAACGCGAGCGACCTCAGCGCTTCTGATGTTCTCCTTTGGTTAAATGTGTAGCTGCACTCGCGCTATTACAAAGGAACGATAACTGTCACGGAAAAAATCCTCTACTTCATACAATAGCCCCTAGCATATAAATATAAGAACACCCTATATAAATAAAAGCACTCCCTCGGACGGGTGACAAGAGACGATTCAAAAACAGCTGTAGCCTTACTTTTAAGTGTCCTCTCCGTACTCATACTCGTCAATCCATCGAGTCAGCAGCGGAGGAACTCGACGAAGATTTGCTTCACAAGGGTTTCTTTCCCAGCGAACCAGAGACGGATGCGGCGACAGCCACCCTCCCCCGGTAATCATTCTCATCAGTACCGACTCAGTTGTGTGGTAGATCGAGTCATTGTGTGCATGACGAGGGCCGTGGAGCTCGACGTCATTCTCGCACAGAACCTGCAGATCTCGACGCTTCAGGAGGATGTGGTTATGGAGCTAAAACCAGAGAGGCGTCGCGGAATGCTAACACGTTGACGCTCACCTCCACCGGATTTTGCTTTGGACGGCACACGACTGGTAAGAGGTTTACTTATATCGTGTATAAAGGTCGACGCTCGGCAGCTGCTTTCTGGTGCGCGCTCTCTTTTCAACCAGATGCGCGCATCCGCTCCGCTTACTACTGTTGGCTCAGTGATTAGCACTGCTGACTTCGGCATCCTAGCCAGGACACTTTAAGGGCGGAGTTTGCACGTTGTTCTTATGGCAGCGTGAGTTTTCATGTTCCCCTGGTTTTCCCTCATAATCCCCAAAACGTGCATATTAGGTTAATTGGTGGCTGCAGTGCACATTTGAATTGAACAAAAAAGTGTGTATTTATGAGTGTGTGTGCAATGGACTGTTAGTCCCAATCCCAGTGATTCATTATGTAGACGTATTGATGTTGTTATAGTGGAGCACATGTAGTGTTACCTGACACATTTCTGCTGAATAATTCGTTGGCTGAAAGTCCTTAGTGTTAGTGTGTTTGTGAGATGATGTGCAGCGTTGTTCATAATGGCACTATGTTTTAATTCTCTTATTTTGTTGATACCTCCAGGGGGTTTAGAGTACATCCCATAACTGAGCCTGTCCTTTAAATTAGCTTGTTAATTCAGTGGGCCTCTCTTGAAGTGATATTATCACAAGTGAAGAAACATAGAAACAAAACAGAATAATCAAACAATAAACATTGCATTGTGTTGCTGCTTTGCTAGCCAATGACTGACTGCCACACGATTTTCCATTCGCGGATCACATTCTGTTAAAAACAAAGTACGGATGACAGAACTTGCCGTTTTTCAATTCTTTTTTGGCTTCTCTAAATCTCATTTTTTCCATCCGTCCATTTTTTAAACCCACTTATCTGGGGCAAAGTCACATGGCAGCAGGAGCCTATCCCAACAAGTACTGGGCACAAAGCAGGATCAACACCTGGGCAGGAACGCAACAGAAAAATTGAATGTTTTGTATCAAACAGACTAAAAAGTGACAGAAATTAGATTAGAACAGGTGGAAGGACACTCGAGGACTTCAAGGAAGTATTGGAGTGCCAGCTGGGTCACCACATTTAATCCTAAATTAAATTGTATTAAAGGAAACAGGCACTCGGTGGCGCAAACCTAACAAAGGTAACAGAAATAGTAGGCAGTCTTCTCAACTCTCGTAGTCTAGCAGCTCGGCAGAGCGGGTCTTTTTCAGGAGATCTGTTCTGGTTGTAGTTTGTGGCCAGATAGAGACAACTCTGTCTGGGGCATCTGGTCTTTTATAATGATCGGACCAGAAGGGGCAGAGTCAGTTGTCCTCACCGGGCATCTTCTTGCTGCTGCAGGTAAAAGAAAAGATGATACTGTTAGAAACAATGTCCCCACTTTCCCTGGGGTGGTGTCACTTACCTTAGTTAGGCCTGGAAAGTGATCCTCTGATGCGCACCATCGAGTGGATCACTGTCTGGCTTGGGAGCTACAATGTCTCTGACCGTAAGGTCCTCCATTAAAGGTATCTATCTAATGCAGTACATCCACAAAACCTATAACATCGTGAAGGACTGTTTCCACCCTTCGAACATGTCCCACCTCCAGCTGGCAGAAGGTACTGCAGCATCTGACCCAGTCTTGGCAGGTGCTGCTACAGCTTCTACCCCTTGGCTGCCCAGACGTTGGACTCTTTGCTGCTCCACAGCACTCAGATCTGCTCCTAGTAGTTTATTTATATGTAATACATTTGTTACACTTGTTACTACTGTTGTTTTTATTATTAGTTGTTGCTATTTATTTATTTATTACTATCTGTTTCAAATTACAAAAATGGGGCAGGGTGGTGGCAGCTCTGAGGCTAAGGATCTGTGCTGGTATCCTGAAGGTTGCTGGTTCGAATCCCCATCTCTGCCAAAAGAGATCCTACTCTGCTGGCCCCTTGAGCAAAACCCTTAACCGGTAATTGCTCCAGGGGCACTGTACAATGGCTGACCCTGCACTCTGACCCCAAGGGGTATGTGAAAACTAACAAATTCCTAATACAAGAAATAAAGAACAAAAAAAAAATATTACTGTCTATTCACTTACCTCTTATTTTATTAGTTATCTATTTATAGTATAATGTAGTTGTTTACGTGTCCTGCATTTGTCCTGTGTTTATGTATGAACATGTTGCACTGCGGTCTTGGGGGCACCACTGTATGCTGCAACTTGGTATGAATGGTATGATAATAGAGTCACTTGACTTGACACTTTTTCTCATAAAAATTTTTTCTGACCTTATTCCTAATGCCTAATGCAGGTACCGATACTAATACAGGTATTGCACTGATATTAATTCTTTGTGATATTGCTGATTTCCACATGCGTGCTATAAAGTTTATATATTTACTTTTTTATTCCTGCCTTCCACTCTCAACTAGTTCTACAAATTTTTACACTGGCGGAGTAAAAGTGCTTCATACTTAGTTATGTGATATAAGCACATCCTCTTTCAGTTCTATGGTTTTATTTCTCGGGACATAATCTTGTAGCCATTTAATTCCCCAAGTCTTTTAAATAGATAAGTGACACATAAGACATATGGCTTCGACATTTTGGCTTATTTGTGTTTGTATGAAGGAAAGAGTGTAAGCCATGAAGACAGGGTGAGAGGAAGTTTGCTCAGGGAGTAGAAAATGTTAGCAGAATGAGGCAGAAATGCTTTTTTGGGATTTAGTAGAAAAGCAGACAGGAAAAGAAAAATGATAATTGAGCAAGGAATGTAAAAGGTGGACACAGTGTTGCTATGTATTTACAGATTTTATGAACAGCTTAGTAACCTTTCAACAAGAAATTCACTGTTATTACAAAATACTTGAATTATTTTGTTCGGCTCTGCAATGTCTCAAAATGGATTAGTCCTGATATTTCTTCTTCAACACATGATTATAGATTGCAACACTTTTAGTACATGTTTACACTATTGGTGTTTTATTGCATTGTCTGTAAAATCTGGGGTTTTCCTCTGTCATTACTTTAGGGGGATTTGGACATACTGTATTACATCTATTTGAATTCATTATGAAACTAAAATAATACTTAACACTTTTAAAAGTAATTTTCTGTAATAAAAATTAAACATTTACTTTTCGTTTGTGTCTGCATATAACATTGTAACTGATATCATGTCTACCATTCCCACATTATGACACGCTAATGGCTCGCAGAAAAAATAATCACTAATCTGCTCACATCAACAAATAGAGTAATGAAAATGAGGGGTTTTGAGATTTAAGTTTTTTGGAAAATCAAACCCTGAAATAGAAATTCTTTACTTTTATTTTACTTACATTGACTGTAAAACACATTCACACCTTCAGAAGTTGTCACATTTTATTTTTATACAACCGTGAATCGCGACAGATTTAATTTTGCTTTTTTGACACTTAGCAACAGAAAAAGATTTTGCACTGTCAAAGTGAAAACTCATCTATGCAAAGTGGTTTAAATTAATTACAAATGTAAAACACAAAATAACTGATCACAGATGATTTAATATGGCACCCCTAAATCCTTACTGATGCAGCCAGCTGGTTTTATACATCCCGCAATTAGTTCAATGGAGGTTACCCGTATGGGGTTTCAGTTAATGTAGTCTCAATGCATCTTATCTAGAAAGTCCAGCTTGTGGTGTGGTATGGTGGCCTTAACCTACATGATGAAAACAAAAGGACAGTCGAAGCAACTGCCTGAAAATCACAAGTCAGGGGATAAAAATAAGTAAACATCCAAGTCACTGAATATCCAGTTAAATCTATCATTTAGAAAAGGAAACAGTATGGCACAGCTAGAAATCTGCCTACAACAGGCTGCCCACTAAAACTGAATAATTATGCAAGAAGAACATGACAAGTGAGGGAGGCCACCAAAACACCTATGAGAACCATGAAAGAGTTACCAACTACAGTGCAGAAAACAAGTGGTACTTCACCAGTAGCAGCTTTGTGGAAAAGTGGTAAAGAGAAAGCCACTGGTAAAAACCAACAATATCTCATCAAGAAATTTCCAGAAGGCACATGGGAAACTCTGAAGTCAGCTGGCAGAAGATTCTATGGTTTGATTTGGCTAACACAGTAAGTGGCATGTTTACCCTACACCTAACACTACACAGTATCAAAAACACTCCACCGTGAAGCAACATGGCTTCAGCAAAGTGTTATGAAGATGCTTCTCTGCACCAGGCTCTGTAAAGCTTGTAAAGATACAGAACAAAATGAATGCTGCAAAATATGGGGAATCCTGGTGGAAAACCCGATGTAGTCTGCAAGAAACCTGCACTTTGGGAGATTTATTTAGCTGCAACAGAAACCAGAAAGTTGAGAAAAAAAACTGATAAAGATTTCATTCCAATCATGATTCCCAAATGAATCTTTGCTTTGGATTTAGAGGGTTGTGTTGATGATGCAAGGCACAGTGTCATTCTATGCAGCATCCATAGCAATCGGGAGCTGCATGCCATTTAACAGGAATAATAATCTGGCGGTGCCCAATTGTAAAACAAAATAATGTCACGGCACATTGAATAATTAATCATTTTATTCAGGAAACATATAGCTGTGAGAACCCACACAAGAAGGTCCATCCATCCATCCATTATCCAACCCGCTATATCCTAACTACAGGGTCACAGTGGTCTGCTGGAGCCAATCCCAGCCAACACAGGGCGCAAGGCAGGAAATAAACCCCGGGCAGGGCGCCAGCCCACCACACACACTAGAAGGTGCTAGGGATGAAAAAAGAGCCCAAATTCCCATGTAATGTATTGTTCTAAAATCCTTTGAGAGAAAAAAAAATTCTCAAAGTGCACAATTCATAACAGAAATTATTTTTTATGGTTCGTCTGGTCCCCACCAAGCCTCAATGCCAAATGCTTTGTATGCAAATAAGCCATATTTCATAGAACTTGACACCTTGAGATTCTGAAAAAGGGCTCTCCTATAGAAGTTTGTTATGTACTCCCACTAGCTTTACAAGAAAAAAAAAATCAACTGCTGGTTTTGTGTTCCTATCAGCAATGGCAAAGACCTCGAGAAGTTTTGTGATTGAACTATGGCAATGATATTTTGCTTGGTTCATAACTGACAGATTAAGAAGAATTCTTCACTGAACTGATGCAAAAACGCCAACACCAAGCAAGTTCAGAGCTGTGGACATATGTCTTAACAGTTTAGAAGTGTCCCTAGTCTGTTTTAATTTCATAATCTTAAAAATGTTAAATGTATTGTTTCAGCAGATTTCCTCCTCAAAAACATAAAAATGGCCGGGTGTCTATAACAGGTATCAGTCATTTGCCCAAAGCGTGCCCTATGACAAGCCTCAAGAGAGCTTTTGTGTTAAACATGGCACCCACAATCAGCTCATATGTAGGGTCACCAAGATGATGACATGGCTGCCACAGTTTTTCTAACCAAATTAACCACTTGTATTAACTGGTAAATGGTGGGTTGCTATTTTAGTTATGATTTGCTGAATTCACCATATACTTTTCAGCTGTTTTCATATTTCCTTCCTGGACACAGGAGGTGTCAAACTAAATCATATAAACACTCAAGGGAATTGATATTTTTTCAGCAAGCTACAAAAACTCTACACACCCGTTCCCCCAATAAACCCCCCCCAGTCCTAACTGGGAAACACCTATGTCACCAAACCGTTATTGTCTGTCAACACAATATGAGACTGCAAATATAGCAGTATGAAGGCTGAACTCTATAAGGACAGCGGGTTTCAATGGCTCACTTCAACTGGGAAGTTTCTGCTCGAAGGGAAGTCCAAAGATTAAGAGTTGCAAAGCACGATGATGCTCATTTTTTAAGAAGCATTAACTCGCTTTTTCCTGGTCAGTGGACTGGACTCCAGGAGCCACAGGGGCAAAGACAGAACTTCAGCATAATGGCCACACCATGATTTTGGAACAATTAGGAGATGGTGATCAGTTACACAATATGTCTTTGCAATGTGGGATGGAACTTGTGAACATAGGGACTACCCAGAGGACGCACAAGATCCAGAGTCTGTGTTCTGTGTCACCAGCATACCATCTGTATGTTACAATTTATACAGAGATTTTTGATCTCATAAAACAATTTCTTTGTTTTTATATTGCATTGTTACATTAAATTAAAAATGTAAAAATATTTAAATTATATATTAAGAAGTTAAAAAAAAGCTGATTAGTGGCAAGGCCTAAAGAGTAGATGATATCCAACCAGTAACGTTAAATGTACCAGATACTGTATGTTGGGGGTATTTCGATTATTGCTCCCTTTCAACTATGGAACACAGGGACAGTGATTTGGGTCTAGGTGACTGTGGTGGTGGTCCCTGTTGTTAAACAAGAAGGCGTTTCCCATTTTCGATATATCACACTGTTCTGCCTCCTTCTGAAAGCCTATGCTGGAATCGAGATGCTGTCTGGTTGCTGAAAATCAAATTCAGGAGGAGGAATGTGGATTTTGTCATGGCTATAGAACTGTGTGCCAATTCTTTGTCTTTGCACATACACCTGAGTGGACATGGGATTTTGTCAATATTGTCTACATGCACTTCATGAATGTGGAAAAGCTCATTACCATGTACACTCCTGAATGTCAAAAATTTGAGTTTCATGGGCAGAACCTGTAAAGCATCAACTGTGCTGACATATTGCAATGGAGAGTAATATCTATTATATAGGATGATTTTTAAAAAGTAAATATCTAATAATATACAATTTAAAAATATTTAACCTCATAGGGACACAAAATAAGGCAGTTGTTGTTTGAGTACATTTATGATCCTACTAGATCAGATAAGAACTAGTGTTAGGTGCTTGGCAGGGGGGGTATGTAATTGGCATTGATCTGGCTGTAGAATGTATAAGGGAGGACAAGTTCTAGAAGCATGAGCACCCGTTGTCCTTCCAGGAACATAGTCTGGGTAAATACAAGTTGCCAAGGTTGGAATGGAGACTGGTGGCTGAGATGGAAGTTCATGAACAGACCCACTAGTCCAAGAAGCATGTCAGGAATGACAGAACCTGACTTAAATTAAAGGCCAAGAGGGTGACGAAATGTCTCACTGCTGCTCCATTCATGCAGAATGCCATGCTGACATCACATGTACTGAGGGGCCATGTTGTGTCTCTACAGTTCCATCCAAGAGCCATGCCAAAACACATTGGACAAGAGACAAACTAACATACTAAGACAGAGAGCCACCTGGTAGATAAGCACACAAGATAAACTGATTATTAATCAGTTGTATTATGTTGCTAACTCTCATTTTCACTCATAATTAGAAATCTTAAATTGATGTATGCATGTAACTTTCTCTCCCATCTGCTCTGGTAGTTTATCTAATTCCCTGAGGTTATAGATGTAAAAGAAGTGGGGGAGTATTGAAATACAATAGCAGTCAACCATGACAGCATGAAGGCTGGTAAGAGAGAAAATGCAAGAGTCATACATGAAATTTGAGACATTCTGTTAAAATTTACATAGTATAGAGTCTGAAGGGAAAATAGGGTCACTCTAGGAACCTTCCATGACAAAACACACATTTAGTAATAATAATTAATTACATTTATATACTGCTTTTCTCACTGGTCTAAGCATTTTACATAGACAGAGGGGAACCATTTCAGCCACCACCAATGTGTAGCACCCACCTGGATGATGGATTGGAAACCATTATTGCATCTCTAAACACAACACACATTACCTATTAGGTGGTGAATGGAACAGAGAAATAGTTTGCCAATAATGTAAATAAATAAATAAAAATTAGAGACGGGGATGATTAGGGGGCCAGAATGACCAAGCCTTGGCAGTAATTTAGCCAGGATATCGGAATAAACCTAACTCTTTTGGAATGATACCCAATGATCTTTAATGACCACAGAGAGTCAGGACCTTGGTTTTACATCTCATCGAAACTGCAACATCATTTTTAAAGCGCTGTGTGTTCGTCACTGCTGTGGCGCTTTGGAATCCACACACAGACTACAGGGTAGGTACCCCCTGCTGGCCTCAACAACACCTCTTCCATTAGCAACCCAAGCTTTTCCTAGATGGTCTCCTATCCAAGTACTGGCTGGGCCCAAACATGCTTATTTTCAAGAGGATGACATGTTCTGAAGCACAGGTGCTATGGCTGCTAACAAGAACAGCACAGCATTAAGTCAAGATCATTCAATGTGGGCATTTGGACTCATCACAGAATGCAAAGTGCATCCCCTTCTGTTAATGATTTTCAAAGTCAGGATATCAAGGTACTGGCAAAGTTTATACTTTTCACAGGCTCACAAAGTAATTATTGTCACATGTACAGAGTACAATGAAATTCTTACTTGCATGTAACACATAGCCATAGTGAATATTACTACCTTACTTCAAATCATTTGTCTTCCTTATATTGAAGTTTCTGTCTTTCTTATGTGAAATCACTACCTCAACTTAAAGTTAGAACTTATAAGATAGATGGGCTACGTCTCTGGTTCTTTTATTTTTTGCGTTTGGCATAAACAAAACAATGTCTGAAAATCCAAGATGACAATTAGGAATGTAAGGGGACAGACACTAAAAAGTAAAGAAGGGGTGAGAAGTTTCAGAGCTTTACATATGATTAAGGGTATTTTAAAATAAATTTTAAAAGAAGCAGGTAACCAATGCAATGATGCTAAGACTGGTGAGATGTGCTTGGATTTTCTTCTATTGGTTGAGATTCTGGCTGCTCCATTTTGAACAAGCTGCATCCAATTTATGTCTTTCTTAAGTAACCCTGTTAACAGTATGTTACAATATCCTAGTCCACTAAAAACAACAACAGGAGCTATTTTTTTAGAATTTGACATATTATAAGAGGTCTAATTTTTGCCATGTTTATTAACTGAAAACAAAGTCTTAGTAATATAGTAAATACTTGAGATGAACTTGAGTTCATAACATTGCCTAAATTCTTTACTTCTGACCTAAATTATATTTTTTTTTGCTTATGTAGCTTGAGGAAATCAGATGGTATTTTGGGTGTCTCTGGGTCTAAGAGATTGTCTTTTCTCTCTTAGACTTCAAAGGGTATCCAGTTTGCAGCTCTGCTGTTTACAGGCCTTCTTGGTCTCCTCAGTTGGTGCTCACGAGAATGTCCACTCAAAAACTAATTTCATAGTTCTTTTTTTGAAAATAGTGGCTTGTCCTCTACATGTACTAGGTAAACAGCTACCCTAAATGGGTGAGTTCAAGTGCCTCAGGGCCTTATTGACAAGCAAGCATAAAGGTGACTGTGAAATAGATGAGTTGGTACAGCCGTAGCAGTATTCTGAGTATTGTACTAGTCTGTTGTGGTGAAGCTGGAGCTAAAGTTTCAGATGAAGGTATCAATTGAATGGTCAGTCTACATCTCACGTTTAGTCACAAGCTCTTTTTAGTTACTGAAAGAATGAGATGACAGGTACGAGCAGCTAAAATTAGTTTTCTGTACAGTGTATAAGTAGGATGCCTTCCTCAGGAAGCTTACATGAGACAGTCCACGGGTAGAAGAGTGTGGGACAGAACAAGGGCACAATGGATGGATTATATCTGTTGACTGCCCTGGGAGCATCTGGGCATTTACTAAGAATAGCTAAAGGAAGCTTTAGTGGAAGGGAGACCCAGTCAGCCCAGCTCAGTATGTTGCTACTGCTACAATGATGATTATATTTTGCTTTATTACTTATCCCTTGGTGCTGAATAGACCACTAATATGAAACTGTCACTAAGTAAATAAAAATTGACTACAAACATGCATACATTTATATTTGAACTTTTGTAAACTCCAGAATCATAAATAAAGACACACACACTTTACTTAAAAAAAAGAAAAGCAGGGCCCCTTAACCATACCATTTAAAAATATTGTTATTTTAGATATGATTAGAAAATTCCATTATGGTTAGAGAGTGGGAGTGGTGAAGCTCTTAAATGCTGTGTTGACTGTTATCAGCTATAAAGAATAACAAGCAACATTTTGCCCGTCTTAGTACCGGAACAAACTTCACATTTGCTGAATTAAGCACAATGTCAGTTATTTTATCAATCTGATTTCTTTTAAAATAATTTCTTTTAATTCTGTGGCCTAAATTAGATTAAGAAAATTAAGGTGTAGGCAATGATGGGAAATTCACACCAGTGGGGGCCACAGATACATCGTTCAATGGCTATTTTCACAGACTAAGCGAGTTGCTTTATTAGTCAAGCGTATCTGTGGGATGGAATATTAAGTAATGCGGATTGTCTATCTATCTATCTATCTAATCTATCTCAGAAAGTATTCAGACCTGTTTACTCTTTTCACATTTTATTATGCCACAGCCTTATGCTAAAATTGTTCAAATTCATTTTCTTCCTCTCATCAAGCAACACTCAATACCTCAGAATTATAAAGCAAGCACAGGAGTTTAGAAATTTTTGCAAATTTATTAAAAACAAAAACCTGAAATATCCAATTGACACAAGTGATTAGACCCTTTCCTCAATACTTCGTTGAAGCCCCTTTTGCAGTAATTGCAGCCTGGAATCTTGTTGGATCTGACACAACAAGCTTTGCTCATCTGGATTTGGATATTTTCTGCCATTCTTCTCTGCAGATACTCTTAGGCGTTGTCAGGTTGGATGTAGACCATCGTTGCACAACTATTTTCTGGTCTCTCCAGAGATGTTTGATTGGGTTCAATTCCGGGCTCTGGCTGGGCCATTTGTAAATTTTCAGAGTTGACCCTAAACCAATCCTGTGTTATCTTTGCTTTGTGCTTAGTGTCATTGTCCTGTTGGCTGATGAACTTTCAAAGCAGTCCAGTGGTTCAGAGCATTGTGGAGCAGGATTTCATGTAGGATATCTCTGTATTTTGCTCCATTTGACTATCCCTTAACTCTGTCTAGTCTCTCCATCCCAGCCGCTGAAAAACAACCCCACAGCATGATGCTGCCTCCAGCATACCTCATCGTTGGACTGGTATTGTGCAGGTGATGAGTGGTGCCTGGTGTTCACCAGATGTGACAGTTACAATTGAAGCCAATCATCAAAACAGAAAATCTTGTTTCTCACAGTCTGTGTGTCCTTTAGGTGCCTTTTTGCAAACTCCAGGCTGGTTTTCATGTGTCATCCGGCCATTCTCCCATAAAGCCCAGATTAGTGGGGTGTTGCAGTGGTGGTTGTCCTTCTGGATGTTTTCCCATCTCCACACAGGCTCTCTGGGGCTTAATATAATAATATTGGGTTCTTGGTCACCTTTCTTACCAAGGCCCTACTCCTCCAATTGTTCAGTTTGGCCAGATAGCCAGCTCTAGGAAGAGTTATAGTTGTTCCAAACTTATTCCATTTAAGAATTATGAAGTGCACTATGCTACAGAAATGTTTTGTAGCCTTTCCCAGATCTTTGCATTGACATAATCCTGTCTCTAAAATCTGCAAGTAATTTTTTCAACATCATAGCTTGGTTTTTGCTCTGATACACATTGTCAGCTGTGGGTCCTCCTATGGACAGGTGTGTGCCAATCCTAATCGTGTCCAATCAATTGAATTGACCACAGAATGGCATGTAATTGAGCCAAATTTCAAGTGTTATAGCAAAGAGTCTGAAAACTTGTGTCAATGTGACATATCTGTGTTTTATTTTTAGTACATTTGCAAAATATCCTGAAGTCTAGCTCATACTTTGTCACTCTGGTGTATTGAGTGCTGTTTGATGAAGGAAACAATTTTTTTAATGATTTTGGCATAAAGCTACAACATACCAAATGTGAAAAAGGTGAGGAGGTCTTAATACATTCTCAAGGCACCATATGTACATATACATTTATATTTACAGCATATAAACAAGTACACTCTGAACCCTGTTCTTAACAGAAAAGTTTTAAGAGTTACATAACTTCTTGCACTTTTAAACCAGTCACCTTCCCCCTACCTTACACCTCCTGTGGTTGGTAGAACTAAAAACATTTTCACATTTATTTAGCCAGCCAGCCAGCCAGGAGAAGCAGTCACCAAAAACAAGAAGGTGGGATGCACATTATTTCACTAAGACATATGATAAATGTAGTATTAAAATGATCCTTCTTTATTTTATGTGTTGAAATTTACAAAGCAACTATTACATTACAAAACAGAGTGAACAAGAGTACAATACAAATCCACCTAAGGCCTTAAAAGATGCAAACAAATGTACTGAATGGAAGTGCAGTTTATGTTAATAATAAATGTCCATCTATCCATCTTAACCCAATTCAGCCTTGCGGGGAGCTGGGATCTTTCCATAGTGCACAAACCGGGAATTGGCACCAGTCCATTGCAGGGCACATCTAAACACACTTAGAGTAGCCAAGTGGAAGCCATAAATAGCCTGGCATGCATGTCTTTTGAATTAAAACTGAAGTACATGGAGAAAAACCCATGCAGACACAATGAAAACATGCAAACTTTGCGCAGACAGTGACTGGGCTGTTCTATAAATGAATAGTATAGAAGAATATCAATATAATAATAATAATAATAATTTTTTACATTTATATAGTGCTTATAAACAATTTGTTTTTATTAGACATTTTAAATGTAACTTAAAACAATAAGATAGCAACTGAGATGATATTTGAAAGCATTTACAGCAAGAACAGTGAGATAGCAGTGCGCAACTACTGTGCCACAGTAGTTAATAAATGTAATACATGCCAATTACTTATAACAGAACATGAATACGTTGCATTCATATTTGGTGTTAATATCCAAACTTCATCATCCTGTCCAGTTAGAAATGGGGAATAAATATCACGCAGCATTTGTCAATCTCTTCGTTGAACCCAGGGTAGGTTACATATGACAATAAATCTGACAGAAACTGATTTCACTACATTTTTTGTATCAGTGCATAGCCTTTCATTTTCAAAAAAGCCAGCACTGTTGTCCACTTGCAAGTCATCAAGAAATTCACAATGCCAATCAACGATCAGCATTATATTATTATTATTCGTATGACATACACATTGGATCTGCACACCATCAAGATGCACTGTCAGTTATGTGTTTGCGTTGCGTGTATTCAAATGGAACACAAATGTCTCGGTTTTCATGGGGTTAGGTTGAAGGTGCCATCTATGGAAATAGTCAGTCAGCACTTGTAAGTGTTCCCTCGAGGGTGTCTTCACATTCTGTGAGCGATTTTATCTGGTATGCTAGAGCTAGGTATTCAGCGTACTGGAACTGCTTTGCTTTTGTAGGAGGTATATCTGAGATGTACAGATTAAACAGTATTAGCGCTAGTAAGCTTCCTTGTGGGAGCCCATCATTCATCATTATCATATCTTATCACGCCACTGCCATATCCAGGTAAGAACGGCATCATTAGCTTCCTTTTAGCCTGAACTAGCTGCTGTTTCTTTCAACAACAACATTTATTTATATAGCACATTTTCATACAAAAAATGTAGCTCAAAGTGCTTTACATAATGAAGAATAGAAAAATAAGAGACACAGTAAGAAAATAAAATAAGTCAACATTAATTAACATAGAATAAGAGTAAGGTCCAATGGCCAGGGGGGATAGAAAAAACAAAAAAAAAACTCCAGACGGCCGGAGAAAAAAAATAAAATCTGCATGGATTCCAGGCTATGAGACCGCCCAGTCCCCTCTGGGCAATCTACCTAACATAAATGAAACAGTCCTCTTTGTATTTATGGTTTTCACAGAAGGATTTGATGATGATGATGATGATGATGATGATGATCACGTGGACTTCTGGCTTTTAGTCCATCAATGCTGGGGCTTCATGGTGCTTTGAGTAGGTTGGTGGTGGCGCAGGCTGCCACCACAGAGAAACCGGAAAAAGAAACAGAAGAGAGAGTAGGGGTCAGTACGGATTTTAGAGCCACCATGAATAGTTATTATGATGAATTGAACATATAGAGTATCAGGAAGATACTCCCAGGATTTCTCCCAGGAAGACTTTAAAGAAACAATTAGTGAGTGTGTTGTTGAGCAGGCCGCAGAGTTTTGTGCATGTCGTAAGCTGCTGTAAGATCCACGAATACCACTCCTGTTTTCAGCTGACGTTGGTACCCTGATTCAATGTGTGTGGTTAAGGCTATTACTTGTTCAATGCAGCTGGGGATTTTCCAGAAACAATTAGCATTAATTACTTTTTTAAGTAAAAAAAAAAAATGGGGCTAAGTTATGTTTAAACAGAATGAAGTGTGATTCTTTTCATAAATATTGGAGATGCTATTTATCAGAATGTGATACGAAGAGAACAGGATGGTGCTTTGGAGTTGGTAAGGAGCATGCACTGATAATGAGTACATTGCTGCACCTACCACATGACGAACCACCTGGATTGGGACCCGAGTACAGTGGGTGACACCTCAGCACCACACTGGAACAGTGCAAGGTTTTTTATGGTGGCTGGAGTGCCAATCCTGCCACCAACCCCGACATTTTCCCTGTAAGATGGAGAACCTACTTGCAGGGCTGAATGCAGATTAACTCTGGAGTGAGTAAAAGTAATTACGGTAGTAACTTTTGTTTTTAGTTTGTTGGTGGACATTTATTCAAAACCACTGTATACTGAGTGGGTACTAATTTTAGGCTTTCGTGCTAATTGAGAGTCGAGATTTTTAGCAGTTTTTAGCTTGGAATGAATCAACTTTAAATAACCTTTGTAACAATACCAAATATTGCTTTAATATGGAGTTCTGCTGCAATCTCCTTCACAACAGCACCTCCCAGGACTGTATGCAGCATGTTCGACAGTAAGCAGCCCAAGTAAACTAATCATAATAATACAAATATCATACACAGAAAACTACTTAGTTACACAGTACGTCTCATGCACTCGATTAACTAACAGCACTAACAACTGAGGCCCAGTGACTTAGAAAATTTCCCGGACAAAGCCAGATAACAGAGCTAGTGAAAATATGCTTATCCACCAGAAATGCATAGCAACTTTCTCCTGAAAGAAAATAAAACAGACAAAAAGTTCAATTAAATTCTCAAAACATTTTAATCCAGCTCAGTTTTATAGCAGCAGGAGCCTATCCCAGCAAGATTCAAGGCAGGAAACAACTCTGAATTGGGCAAAACTCCATCGCAGGTCACACTCACACCAGGCCAAATCAGGGTCATCAATCAAGCGAATATACAAAAACAGATAGATAATGTTATAAAGATGCCAGAATCCACGTTGTGCACTGTCATTACTGCATATGCAGTAAAGTGAGATTCTAGAATGTTCTAGCTAAAAGTCAGATGCATACAATCAAGAACTGCACAAAGAGTGAACACAAACCTGAAATTTGAAGATCTATCCATCCATTCTTTATAAAAATCCTAATGGAACAAGTAACTGAGAATTACGTTGTTCTTTGCAGATCCTTGGATTTGGAAGAGGATCAAATCTCTGGCTACAAACCTAACCAAAATACAATATGGTGGATGGCCTGGCAGTGAAACCTTTTTCTGGAGGACATGTTTCTTCCAACAGGAGTTGAAGTGAACAGCAAAGCATATCTAAACATCTAGGCAGACTGTCAGAATGTAGTGTGAAGGGTGCTGCCAGGGAATCTTACCTGGCCGGGACTCTCACATTGTGGAATAACAGGGGGTGACAACTTGCAGAGGGCTTTGTCTCCCCCAGTGCGCTAGATGGCCACAGCTTTGGGGCCCTGACACTACTTTCGGGGATTACATAAAAGGAGCAGCCTGCCACTACTCAGGGAGACAGAGTCAGGAAGAAAGAGGATGAAGCTTACAGAGAGGAGTGGAGTAGGCAGTAAGTGAGAGGGAGACTGAGAGAAAGACAAATGTGGAGAAGAAGGCAAAGAGGTGCTGTGTGCTGCTTGCTATATATCTGTACATGTGGCTGTGGCGTGGGAAACGCTTACCTGAGAAGGGTTTCTCAAGAATAAAAACTCTTTTGTGCTTTTACACCAGTGTTTGAGCTTTACTGGGTCGGTTTTGGGGAGATGGAGTGTCTCCTACAGTTCACAGCTGACAACTTCTATATGAGGAATTTTAAACTTCAACATGTAGTTATTAGTGAAAATTTACCACATAAGACATCATGTATTATTATTTCTACCAAGATCCAAACAATGGATGGATGTTTGAAACAGAAAAGGGTTTTGCCTAATAAAGCAGTGTTTGGGGGTCAACAATAAATGCCTAATGATTCCATCTCCACCATCTTCCCAGGAAGTCTGTGTTACTGGATTTACCAGGGTAGAGAAGAATGATTTCAGGGATCCAGAATTGTTTTTTTGGTGTAATCTGGAAATGGAAATTGGCTAGACAATCTAAAGAGTGGGCCACTAGTGGTGTATATGCTCAGAGGTCCATGCTCAGTCATCCTTTGGATGAGCAAAGCTGAATAATTCTGTCAAAGGTATCCTTACTTGGCTATAAGAACAAATCAGACATACTACATGACACATAAGCATATGGCTAAAGACATAACAGGTTTAATCAATCTCTGTACACTGTGGCTCTGTTGCCATAATCCTCAAATTTCTTATAAGGCAATGCTCCCTTTTTTTGTGCATTTTATTTCTAGATTGTTTTAGAAACAAATTTTTACATAGACTACTCAGGACATTTGCAGGTTCTTACTTGTTACCTCATGTTCATTATATTGTACTCATGCTTGCTTTGTAAAGTGCCTTCGGAGCAAACAGAGCGTAATATTCATAGTTATAAAATAAAGGCTGATTGAGTTCAATTTGGACTGCAACCATCTTGCTTCAAAATGAGGAACACTTCAAGCACTTTTTACACTTCATCACATGATAAAAGCAGACTTCCTTTTCACAAAACTATTATTTATGTGACATTTAATAAGATCCTGGATTTGAGGAACCAGTCATTTTATTCCACACAGCACATTGCTTTAAACAATGTGTCTGCACACTGAAAATAAATCACTTCAGCATCACAAGAGCAGACTTCTGTTTTTAAGTCCAACTTTCTATTTTCAGATGCAATTTCACTGCCTTCTTACAAATTTGTTAAAATGGCTTTACTTTGATATAAAAAACAGAACTTTGGTTTGACATTTACTATTGACTTCAGTCTCTGTATGTGTGCTTTATGTCATCGCTGAACCACCCCAGCTTCTCAGAATGACTAAATGCTGATTGGTTTCATATAGCACACTCTGAAGCAGATCGATTGCTTGTTGAGTAAATGAATAAGAGTCTGCTTCTGTTTCAGTGGCACACAGCAAGTAAAGGGTTAATAATGAATGCTTTTAAAAGATTCAAACACTCCCTTGTACTATTCAGGTTCAAGGAGGAACTGAAGGGTGAAGCTTTCTTAGTGAAGTTCTTCTTTGTAGCATAGATTCCACAAGATTCTTTAATGATTTTAGTCCATGTTGACATGATTGCATCACGCAGTTTCTTCAGATTTGTTCGCTGCACATTCATGCTGCAGTTCTACCACATGTAACAGGTGTTCTACTGGATTCAGATGGGGTGACTGAAGAAGGCCACTGAACTCATTGGCATATTCATTAAACTAGTTTGAGATGACTTCTGCTTTGTGTCATGATGGACTATTGTTCTGGAAGTAGATATTAGAAGAGGGACAAATTATGGCCATGATAGGATGCATCTCTTCAGCAACAATACTCAGATAGGCCATGACATTCAGGCGATGGTTGATTGGTATTAATGAGCCCAAAGTGTGCCAAGAAAACATTTCCCATAGCATTACTCCTCCACCACCAGCCTGGACTCTTGACACATGGAAGGTTGGGTGCATGGATTCCTGCTGTTGGCCCCAAATTCTGACTCTTTCATTTGTGTGCCTTACCAGAAATCAAGATATATTTTCCAGTCATCATCTGTCCAGTTTTGTTGAGCCTGCAGTAGCCTCAGCTTTTGCTCTTGGTTAACAGTGGTGGACCCTGATGTGGTCTTCTGCTATTGTAGCCCATCCACCTCAAGATTTGGTGTGTTGTGAGATGTTTTTCTGCCCACAACAGTTACACAGAGTGGCTATCTGAGTTATTGTTGTCTTTCTGTCAGCTCAAATCAGTCCAGCCATTCTCCTCTGACCTCTGTTATCAACAAGGTGTTTCCATCCCTAGTACTGTCACTCACTGGATGATTTTTGTTTTAGAGTAAACTCTTAGAGACTCTTATGTGTTAAGGTGTGCAGGTATCTTTATATATAGTACATTACCGTGGATGTCGGTTAGTCTTTCCAGGATTTTAAATCACCTGTAGCTTGCAAACCGCTTGATTTATTGACCTGAAATTTGGTACACATATACTATGTGACATCTACTATCCACCTTCAGAGTGATGATTAACCTCAAATGTTATTTCTCTTTTTATTTTTATTTTATTTTATTGTAGAATCAACTCTTGGCAGCAGCCAGCAGGGCAAATGTGCAGAGCATGCATACGGGTACTGTTTTCATTCCCTACCACCTTCGCTGTCACATCTCCTACCTCTTCATATCTTAAATCATTCTTGAGCCAGATTGAAGACTTAAGTGGCAGCTTAAGTGAAAAAATAAAGAAAACGTACTAAGTAATTGCAACGCAAACACTGACTTAATCAGTTTTAAAGTGAAAAGATGCCAACGAAAGAAGAGAAGAATCGGGCCGCTAGGGTGGAGAAAAGAAGAGCTGCTCAGGAAGCAGCAAGCGCATTAACCTCTGAGCAAATGAATGCTAAACGTACAGAGAAAGAGGATGAAAACTAGGAATGCTCAAGTCAAGTGTATTCGTTCAGTGTGCCATTACTGGTTCTTAATAATTTGCTTAGTGAATGCTGTGGAAGATGAACCCTAGAACACAGACAGACAGACACCAAATGTCCAAAAATACACAAATTTATTTCCGTCAGCACCTTCCCAACCAATACAGTTGACAAATCACTATCCAGCTCACAGTCATTTTCCTTTTCTCTATTTCTTCTGCCACCTTCACTCCTCTTCAAACAAGCTCCATCTTACTCCTCCCGACTCCAGCTCATCTAATGTAGTGATGCGGCCCCCTTTATAATGCCCCGGATGTGCTCCAGGTACTTCCTGATAATCTTCTGACGGTACTTCCTGGTGTGGTGGAAGTGCCGTATGAACACCCAAAAGCACTCCAGGTGTTCCTGCAATTACTTCCAGCAGCAGTTCCGGTTGTGGTATTGATGTATTCTAGAGCCCCTTAATCCTCCGGGTGCCCCCTGGTGGTGGCCACGGGCCACAACAGGGATGAGCTTCTCAGCTCTGTTCCCTTGGCCCCCATGCAGACCAGGGTGGCTGCCCTCTCGTGGTCCAGGGGAGGTATTGTCCCTCCCATGGTCCTTCCAGGTGTCCCCAGCTGTCCACCACAATGTATATTCTCAATAGGGAGGCCACATAAGGTCTGCCTTGTAGATGTGAGGCTACTTTAGTTTATTTTACATGGATCTGAAATTGGAATGCAGTGTTGTTCTCATAGCTTTAACAATGGCTACAGTATTTGTTACATTCATTTTTTGGCATTTTAAATTTCTGATTCATTTTATTAGAAGACAGGAGAGTATGGTACGCTAGTTGCTGACAGCTCCTGGGACATGGGATTAAGTTACTGGCCATGTTACGTCTGTGTGGGGTTTGCATGTTCCCCCTGAGATTGTGTTTCTTCCCATATAACAAAGTGGATATGCTAGAGACTCATTCATATGGCTCTTGTAGGGAGAAGTCAAGAGGATGTCACGAAAAAAATGGTTAAGAATTGACAAGAGTTAGTGAGACAGAAAAGGTGGTAACTGAAGAGTATCTCTACATGCAATTATAGATGGGCATGGGCCTCCAGGAGGCAGTATGCCCTGTCATAAGATTTTTTAAAAACAGAGGATCAGAAAATGAGATGTGAACATAGATTCATACAGAGATCAAAACCAGTTGCAACAATTATACAATGTGTCGCATACTGCTGCGTAGTTGTGGGAAAGTTTTCCATAGCATCTCATAATGTGACTGTAACAAAATGATGGCTCATGTAAACAAACAAAATGCCATCAAGAGAAGTAAATAAAGAATAAATAAATAAAATAAAGCAAACCAAATTAGCGTATAAACTACTAAAATCCTTTGAAAAATTCTCCCTGAAAATGAATTAAAAATATTAATCAGAACAGGTAGGGACCACAGAAACAAAACAGAAAATGGATTTGGCTAGAATAATGATAAAAGGCATAAACAACAGGAAAAGAACCCAAAAAAAGCCAAGAATGAATCATACCGAATCACAGAAAGCATCAACCCAAATTCATTACGGTAAAATTTCAATTAACAATATTCAAAACGCAACTCATTTTAGGAGAATAGCATTTCTCTTTTCGAGTTTTCTTTAAATGGTGGGAGCAAGAAACAAACTCTTCATAGGACATCCTTATACGCAGGGCACCTACCCACTTTCACACATATTGGGCAGGTTTAGAAGTGCTAA
The DNA here is from genome assembly GCF_016835505.1 of Polypterus senegalus. Lineage (NCBI taxonomy): Eukaryota > Metazoa > Chordata > Cladistia > Polypteriformes > Polypteridae > Polypterus > Polypterus senegalus. The sequence continues at coordinate 136,704,835 of NC_053166.1, forward strand.
TTAATGTAACGTACATTATTGGGTATGGGAGGGAAGCTAAAGTACCTGGAGATAAAACCAACACTATCATGGGGTGAATATACAAGGTGCACACATGGCATACACCAGAAATGACAAATATATAAGGATGGAAAAGGACAAGTTCATTCTGTAAAAACTGAAAGGAGGTTGTGGTTTTGTTTAATGATTAATACCCTTAATAACTAGTAGTTATAATATTCCCTGTATTCTATGTATTTTTGAATACTTCAGTCAAACAAAAACATTTATACATTTATTCAATTATATCTGCCAAGTTTCATTTTGTTGGGCCAGCTATGAAGAAGCCTAGTAAATTTGATGGGCCGTAGAAATCAATCCATGAAGAATGCTCAAAGTGACACACTAGAGTTGTAGGCTTACCAAAATTAAAAGCCAACAGTGTGAATATCTCAGTGGGACATCCTAATAGCTTTAAATGAAATAAAATAAACCTTAAGGTTAGCGACTTGATTTTTAGTTGTGTTTTCACCGTATGTCTTCAGCAAAGCTATATTTCACAAATGCCAAGTCCTTACTAAAAGATATTTTATTTTTCATGTATTTGCTTTTGGTGAAAAATGGCAGACTGACTGTTCACACTAATTTAATAATTATAAGAAGTAGGAGTTAAGAACCAGAGAAGAAATGCTTTATGGAATGAGTTTTTGTTTTTTTTTTTCTGTAAAAACACCACTGTAGCACTTGGCTGAAAATTCTGTCAAATTCCCCTCAGTGAGGTCTTCTTGCATTAGCCTGAATTACCACGTCTGTCTTGCATGTATGTTAGCACTCTTGGTCAAGTGTCTCTGCTTTTTTATAATGGAAAGTCCCATTTATCTCTAAAGGCCACACGTAGCCTTGTTGGCCTGTTGTGCAGCTTTTCATGCTCAGATATTTTGCTCTCACTGAGAATTTTATGGAAGTGGATTTTGTATTTTTAAATCAGAGTGTCTGAACGCTAAGGTGTTTGACCATCGAGATGGATCCGTTTCTTTTCATTTTTGACCTTTCAGCTGTAAAAGGAAGCACCTTTTTGTTATTTTCCATTATTCACCTTTGATTCTAGTTGTCTGCTATCAGTTATAACTCTCAAAGCCAACGGCAGAGTCAGAGTCCTGGTTGTCCACTCTCTCCTGGGCATTCTACATCAGTGTGTGCTGGGCTATCTAAAATGATGACAGTTTAAATTTTATATTTGATTGGAGTTCAATAACTTCTTTCCAAACACTCACAGACCATTCATTTTTGTTTGTTATTAATTTTTATATCACACTCTGCTCAATCTGACTACATTTGAGGACATCCTTCTGGTAAAACTCCCTTCTCACACATTTAAACACTCTGTGTTGTTATAATACTAATTTCCATCCATCCATTTTCTTTATTCATTGTAGTGTTATGAAAATTGCACACCTATTGCAACAGCATTGGAGGCAAAGCAGGAAATAACTATGGACTGGATACCAGTGGACTGAAAGTCATACTTGTGCATACAAACATACTGGGACTTGGTCGATGCCTATGGAATATGAGAGGAAACCAGAGTGTCTATACAAACAAAGGGAAAATGAGAAAGCTCCAGGTAATGAGGCTATAACATTAATTACTGAGCCACCATGGATTTTTTGTATTCTTATTCAATGAATGCTGCTGCAGGATGGACTGAAGCCCCCCTCACACAACTCTGAAATACATTAGAAATTTGAAAATGGATCTATGAAGGTATATTGGAGTAAATAATATGGGCTTCATATATGTCTAATGAATTTGTATAAAAAAATAAATATTACAATTACTATGAACTAACCCTCCTCATAAAAACATAAGAACAGAAATTTGAGAAACAATAGGAGACCATTCAATCCAGTAAGCTCATTTGTTTAGCTAGGAGCTAAGCTGTGCTGGTAGCTCATTCAGATACTTCATGGTTCCAATCCAGCAAGGATTTACCACAATTATGGAATCCAATCATACACAAAATTAAGTTCTTGACTCATGACAGCAAACAAATTAATAGCAAGCAGAAGATAGATGGTACAGCAGCATTTCATCCAGCAATGACATAAGGCTCAACATTAAAAAAAACACATAAATATTTCTTTCTTACTTTAATGCAATATACAAATACTGGCCACAGTACCTGTCGAAGACCGATAATAGAATAATTTAAAAATAGTTGCATGTGTGAACATCTCTTTGCCGTTTCACTCCCTCTCTTGACCGTGTTCCCCGCTTCTCAGACTATCATTATTTTTGAGGCAACTTTCTCACCTCCTGCCCAGTTTTACTTTTGCCATCTTTGAATGTCCCAGTGTTCCTCATGTGCATATACTCCTCTTTGTGTGTCTCATGCTAGCTCTTTCTCTTTTGTCGCATCATCAAAGCCAAACTGACCAATCAGATTGTTCAGAGGAACAGAACACTCAGACCTTAGTGTTTTATTTTATAGTAGATACTCAGGGAACACCAGGTACTTCAGCTAGTTAATGCTAATGGTAGCTCCCAGTTTTGAAATGACCTGATATATACTACTATCACAAATTTGCGCACATGCACTGTTGACCACCTCGATGGGCACTAAACCATGAAAAATAAATCAAATAAAAATGAATTGCAATGAAGCAAAACAAAGAAAAAAAAGTATTTAAAACATAACCAAAATAAACAACTGCCAATCTTAACACGTCTAACCTTAACATCAAAAGTGGTCCATTATCTGTTACACTTTATTTACGATAAAAGCTCCTGTTTGTATTTTGTATTTATGATCCTGTATGGAAGTACCTTCACAACCTAGAAGTGCACCTTTCTATCACCCTGTTGGCTAACCTGTGCGAGGAAACAAGGCCACAGATATCTCACATGTGGGAGACGGAGTCCATGTGAATTACTGTAATATACACCAGTACCGCACTGGTGTCCTTTTTTATGAAAACTCTTGTTAGGTGCTGCTAAGAAATGTTGTTTTTCAATTTGGGGAGATGCCGGGTGTTAATGTACATGCAGAACAGTGTGCCACTTCAAAGCTTGCAGAAAAGCCACAGGAACCGCTTGTTTACACGCCAAAATAGAAGCTGCAAGTGTCACCAAGCTCACAGGATGGAGTTTAGCTTGTTACAACAGAGCACAGTCACATTAAAGGTGAGACTTTTCAATTACTGTTCCTTCATGGAGAAGATCCACTATCCCTGCTATTAAATGTGATTTTACTTTCACCGCCCTGATGTCTGCATATTAAGTTATCTTCTAGCCTTAAAAGTGTTATCCAGTTTTTAAATGTACCTTATCTTACGATCTGGTTTTGAAGTTTAAGTTTGTCGTTGTGCTTTTCTCTGTTTACTGGAGATCCACCATTTTACTTTGTCACTAATACTTCAGCTTTCACCCTGTTCCATAGTTTTCTACCAAAAATGTATTCGATTTGTATAGCTCATCTTGACACTTGCTGTCGTACTTCCATGACTATTCTACAATGGTGCGCATCCTGTTCAGTTTAGAAAGTCTGCTTGTTAACCGATAACTTCAAATAATCTTTAAGAGAGTTTATTTAATGCTTTGCTCTTTTGTACTAATTGGACAATTCAAATGCACAACTGGAACTTGCATTTCTTAATGTAATTGTTTTAGCTGATGGTTTCAATGTTTTACATTTTTTTACCTTTATCATTTTTATTTATTTCTTTTTTCTTTTCTATATGTGTCATCTTTGGAATTTTTGTTGCACCCAACTGCAGTGCTAATGCAGGTATAGAAAAGGGAAAATGAAATTAAAAAGAAACTGACCACATTTAAAGCTATGGTAAAGAATACAAATATCATTTGTAGGCCAGATAACTAGACAATGAGATCATTTAAAAGTAAGAATGGCACAATGATTGTGAAGTTAGTTGAAATAGTCCTCAAGAACTGGACTACGTTAGATTATAAACTCAAAAGCTACAGGTCCATCCCCAGATCATCTTTATGGGCTCACACTGTACTTTAGAGGCTGCTCTCCCATTGTGATAAAGCATCATGGGCTTCATTGGCAGGACGTCTTGTCCCATGGTGGTCAATGTTTTGGATAGTAAAACTCCACGACTGCTTATTCAGTTTCCATCTTGGAGTCAGTTCATGACCTGGTGTTTGTTCCTTTACTCCCCATTGCTCCTGTTTGTGAATATGCAAATAAGTGCAATTGGCAATTGTATCACTTTATAAAAAGAATCAACCAAATACAGTCTGCACAAACAGAACAATATTGATGTGTTTTTAGATTAAAACTCAGAAATAACTACTTTGAATGCAGTTCCTCCTCCTTACTGTAAAAAGCACAGTGAGATCAAGTGCAGCTCCTAAATGAGGGAAGTTGTTGATGTATTTGTGACACATGCCGCACAAATAATGCTTTGTCAGCCACAGCCCCACTTCCTGCCTTGCACCTCTGCTGACTAATGCTTAGCATGTGATTTACACTTTTTGAAATAACAACTCTGAGATGTAGCACCAATTCTATGTTATTTACAACATATGCCCAAAAGTTTGTGGAGAAACCTCCAAATTACTGAGATCAGTTGTTTCAGCTACCTCTATTGTTAACAGGTGGATAAACCCAAGCTTATAGCCATACCATCTCCTTGTCGAACATTGGCAGTAAAATCAGTTGTACCGATGAGCTCAATGACTTTAAGCATGACACTGTCATATAATTAGACTGTTACAACATGTGAAATTTCTGCTCTGCTAGATCTACCCTGGTCAACTATAAGTGCTACTCTTGTGAAGTGGAAGCACCTGGGAGCAACAACAGCTCAGCCATTATGTGTTTGACTCACAGAGCAGGACTGTGCCTAATAATTGCCTATCACCTGTGACATCACTCACAACAGTATACTAAGCTGCCTCTGGTAGCAACATCAACACAACAACTGTCTGTGCATCAGGAATTCATGAATTTGTTTCCATGGCTGAGCAGTTGCACACAAGCCTAAGATCACTGTGTGCAATGCCGTGTTGGCTGAAGTGGTGTAAACCATGCTGCCATTGGACTCTGAAGCAGTGGAAACATTTTCTCTGTAGAGATGAATCATGTTTAACTATCTGGCAGTCTGGTGGATGAATCTGGGATTAGTGGATCTCACTAGAATGCAAACTTCCGGACTGCATAGTACCTACTGTAAAGTTTGGTGGAGGAGGGATAATGGTCTGGGGCTGTTTTTCAGGGTTTGGGCTAGACTCTTTGGCTCCACTGAAGTATGTCATTAATGCTACAGCATACAAAGAGATTTTAGATAATTGTTCACATCCAACTGTGAGGAAACGGTTTGGGAAATGTTTTTCGTGTTCCAACATGATTATGCCCCTGTGCACAATGCCAGGTCCATAAAGATATGGAGGAACCGGAGCAGCCTGCACAGAGCCCTGACCTTACCCTTCTTAACATATTTGGGATGAAGTAGAACACCAATTGTGAGCTTGGTCTTCTTAACCTTTATAATTACTTGACCTCAGAAATGCTCTTTTGGCTCTCACAGACACCCTCCAAAATCCTGTGGAAAGCCTTCCTAGAACAGTGGTGGTTATTAGAACAACAAAAGGTGGGGCAAATCCATACTAATGCCCATGTTTAGGAATGGGATACCTAACAAGCTCATGTTGTTGTAAAGGTAAGGTGTCCACAATCCTTTGGCGCTATAGTGTATATTTCATCCCCTTTCAGGTCCAAATGATGTCAAGTACTAAGTGAAAGCACATGTTTCCACTGTAGTACTCTATTCAACTAGATTATGTGTGACAGTAATAAAGAAATTGTAAGAGGAATAAACAGCAGCCATACCACATGCATTTCAGAACAGGTCATCTACCTGAAGCTAAGCACATCTGGGCCTGGCCAGAACTTGGTTGGGAGACCTACCAGGAAAACGCTTGGGTTGCTGCTGGAAGAGGTGTTGATGAGGCCAGCAGGGGGTGCCATGCCTGTGGCCTGAATATGGATGTCAATGCCCCAGTGTAGTGACGGAAACACTGTATTATAAAAATGGTGCCGTCCAACTGAGGTCCTGACACTCTGTGGTGATTAAAGATTCCTGGGCATCCTTCATAAAGAACAGGGAGTATCCCGACATTCAGGCTAAATTGTCCTCCACTGCCTAGTCATTCTGGCCTGCTAATCATCCCCTGTCACTAATTGGCTATTTCTCACCCCCTCACGGTTAATGTGTCATGAGCATACTGGCACATCAATTGGTCATCAATCAGATGGATGCTGCACATCAGTGGTGGTTGAAGTGGTTCCCCACTCACTGTGTAAAGTGCTTTGAGTACCTTGAAAAGCGCTATGTAAATGTAATGAATTATTATTATTACAATAATGTGTTGGGATAAATCGGTATGACTAGGTAAATTACAATCACAGCTTAAAAATGACAGAGTGACCCTGGCATTTTGTTGTTCTATGATGGAAGTGGGACTTTCACTGATATTTTAGCTATATATAAATGTCTAACCATCCGAACATTTAATATGAATAGACCTCATATAACATTCACCTGTTTTACACAGGCATAGGAATTTTGCTGCATTCCATTTTTCTTGGAAGTCGGAGCTGGGAATGATGTCACACCCAGGTTGACCACATTCCAGTAAAACGTTCAGAAAGCAAATATGGACATGTCCAGGAAAACCTTTGTTGTGCTTGCTCTATCAGAATAAACAGCAGTTGATAACAATGCATTACAGGGTATGTATATGTAATTGGAAAGTTAAATCTGGAGTGTAATTGCTCATATGATGCAAACTTGTCATCTACATTAAATCTTTAAGTGTCTCAATCCCTAGTATTTTCCAAAAGTTAAACACTAAGTGGGCATGAGAAGGTTGAAAAAGGTGACTATCATGTATAAGAGCAACAGATAAGAGTTTCTCTACCTTGAAATGCCTTCTGCATCAGCTCCATTTTTAACAAATGCTGGACGACTGGATTACTGGTAAACTGTAGATTTAGTTAGTATTGAATAGAGTACAATGCCGGGAATAGAAGGAAGATTTAGAATGGGGTTTGTTTTTATATTGGAAACAAGACTGGCCGGTGTGAATTCATGAATTTCTGGCAAATTCCAAGATTTTATTGTGTGTATATTTATGGCCCAATGTTAAAACTGAAAGTTAGGTAATGCCATGCCACCTTCTGCTTTAGATCTTTGTAGAGTTGTCTTTTGGATGCTGCTTCAAATTCAAGATGAATGATGTTAATTTTTTTAAAAATGGTTTTATTAATGTGTATAGGGATGTTCCTGAATAGATAGAGCAGCTCAGGGAGGATGTTTTGACAGTGTTAATTCTCCCTGCTAAAGTGGAAATTCTCCAGTATACACTATGAAAATATTTCAAAGAATCTATCCTTCAAAGATCCTAGGGAATAAAGGGTGAAGGGCCTTTCAAGTTGCATTTCAGGTAAGGAGTGGAACTGATCCCTGTGTAGAATATACCATGCCTCTATAGGCACCAAGCATTTCATAATTCAACTAAAAGTCTTTCATTGATCACATTTATCTTGTTTAAAGTTGTCCAAAATATACCCAGGCCAAAACCTAACCAATGTTTTGGGAATGCACTAAATTAACATCATTTTGGACCAAAGTCTTTACATACTTCTCAGACAGCCTTGGTGTTACAAACAACTGGGGCCTTCTTAACAGCATCATAGGCCCCCAAGCAAAGTAGTGTGCTGGGACCCCTGTTTTGATAGCAAAACAGAAACATACATAAGCATCAGAAACATTGTGGGCCCCTAAGCTCCTGGGGCACTCAGCCAGTGCCCATTGTGCACATATGTTAAGATGGCCTTGACAATCACTCCTAATCCATTAACAGTGATATTTGGAGTACCCCCGGATTGAATTAAAGCTCACAAGGATAAAACGATTTTAATAGCCTATATCACACTACTAGTATAGTAATTTATCTTGTTTAACCTGGAGAATTCCAACCCACCCTCTATAACTGAGTGGGTAAGTGACATTCGACATCAGGGTACCTAACTTTGATCCTGGTAGTTCTCAGCTGCTACATGTTTTTGCTTTAAACAACTTTTTAATTAGAAACCATTTATTTACTACTAAAACAATGCTTTTTTTTCTTACATAGTTTTAGTTAACTCTTGTTATGATTCAGAATCCTTAATTGCCTACTTTAATTTTAAACAGTGGCATTTAGGTTTCTATTGTTGGGTATTTTCTTCACCAGCCATCAGTTAATAATGAGGTACAAATGATAAAAAAGGAATCAGCAGTTTGCTAGCTACTGTGCTTCCATTTAAACCTGTGTATATTCTTCGTTAAATATCCGTGTTAATACAATGTATTGAAATAAATGAGAAAGAAGGGAAGGACCAAGAGGTAAAAATCTCTTCCGAACCACAAAACATGAGGATAATGTTCTCAAAAAACAAAAAAAATCTACAATGTGATAAAAATGTGTCTTGGAAGAATTCATACTCAAACAAGCCATATAATTAAATACTCATTAACACAAAACTGGTGGGAATGAAAATTTGCAGCCACTGCGGACCTCCAGGACCGGAGTTGAATACCCCTCTTCTGTATTACCTGAAATTAGAAAAAAAAATCAATATCTGTCTTTGAGGATACACACAAAACTTTTTTATTTAAAAAAAAAAATCGCAAGAATTAATTAATATATTTTTAGAATAATAAGCAAGTTGGGCCTGTGAATGACATTCGTATGTTATTAGCTGTATTATCATTTTTAAAAAAAAATGCTTCTTTTTCTCTTTCTTTTGGCTGCAGGTTGAATCGTTTTACTTTTTGTTTTTTTATTCTTGGTATTTCCATTCTTCCTTTGTATTGATTTTCAAAATAAATACTTGTATCTGTTATTATTATATGTTTTATTGAATAGCATGCCATTTTAATGTTCTAATTTTCAAAAAGAAAAAAAGAAAAGGACCTACTCAAACCTGCTTAATCCAATTTCGGTGCCAAGATGGGCATGAGTCTATTTCCGATTGGGTGACAATCTGACAATAAAGATTAAGAGTTAAACTTTTGCAGTGTGTATTTAATTGACAAGCTGTGGCTTATACATATGGAACTTGAGGAAATGTAAGCGTCGTTGGAAGAAGATGGAGAGGATACTGTTGCTTTTTAAATTGTACCTAACACCATATTGTACAGACGATACTGCCCGGATAGCCTAAAAACCCCGAGTTGAATTATTCTGCTTTAAGAATATTATACCGCAAAAGTGACCACCCTGCATACAGCTGATGAAGACTCCCTTTGCTCTTTAATGCCCGTGATCTTGACGTTTTGACGTAATTAGCGCGATTCCTAGGTTCGAATCCCGACTCAAGTACTGGGAGTGGAGTTTGCATGTTTTATATTGCACCTCTGGTTTTCTCCATTTATCCCGATTCGTGACTCTAAATTGTCTTGCTGTGAGCAGGATTGCCATATACCCGAGTACTCAAAGGAGGTCACAAAAAGCAGGAATGTTTCAAGCCTAAAACACCGTTCTGTGACAGAATCTCGAGTTCCGTATACATTTGTTATCAACAAACGTCTTGCTTCTTGCCGGTCCACAATCACCGTAGCACCGAGCCACGTAGCCATATATTGTAGAGAACTGTTAATTGTTCAAGTCATGCCAATTATGGATCTATGTATTATATAAATTGTATCTTAACTACACTTTTTGTAGTAAGTATATTTCACGGATGACACGTTTACTTTTGTTTTGCTCTATAAATTTGTTTCAGCGGGAACCATTACCGTAATATGATGTTTCCATACAGCTGTATTTACATACACACTCAAAATCCAGGAAGCGGTTGTCAGTTTGTTGGACGTGGTATGTTCTGAAATTTGTTGAAGTTTTAATTTTTATCGGTCGATGGAGGAGACCTCTTTTCTTTTCTTTACATCATTTTTCATTTTAACGTTTGTTTTAATTATGTAGTTGAACATACTTTGAAGTTTGAAGTTGCATTGCCTTAAGAATTTCCAAGTCTATTAACTTGTCTGTGTATTATTAAGCTCCAACACTGAGAAATTAAGTTATTTTATCGCATTAACGTGACGTTTGTCACTTGATTTGCTTGTTTTGCGTGCGGAACGGTGACGTTTTGGGATTATATATTGCGGTTACATGGTTTGTATAAACCAATTTTGTGTTTGTTATGATAGCATTTTTGCACCCCGCAACGTCCATGTCTTTAATCGTGTTCCTGTCAGTTTCAGTACTTGTTCAGGTTTTCATTCCTGGGTTGCATGTTATATTTTAAGGAGAATGGACATTTTGCATTTGTGTATTTTTCCATTTGGTAGCCCGCAATATCAGTCAGTTATTGACGTCATATAAGCCTGCTGATTTTTGTCATCTTCATTGTTTGGGTTAGTGTCAGTATCTTACCAGACTGAGAGATTATCTACTTCAACATTTTGCATGGAGAAATGCCTCCTGTATTTTTTTGTTTCCTTCATGTCAGTTTAATCTTTTGTGAAGACCTTGCATGCCAAATCCATCAGCAGAATGCATTTCTAACATTATGCACAGTGTCAGGGAACTGAAAATTGTATAAAAAATGATTTTTATGCATTAGTGTATCTTTTTGGTCCTTTTGTATCTCTACACTAAACCACATACGATCTTTCATATTTTAATATGTGTCACTCATGTTATAGTTCTTCTTTAGCAACTAGATACCTGTCTGAACGAACTCAAAATTTATGATTTATGAGGTGTTACAAATAGAAAAATTATTTAACACCTCTGTTTCAAAAGTGTTTTTCCCATGCATGACAGTCTGTCATAAAAAAAATTATACCATTTAATTGGGAAATGCACAAAATCTGAAGCTGGTACCTGGAACCAAGCTATATTTACTAAGATATCTAACATACCATGGTATAGTATTTGTAAACAGAAATGTACCATTATGGCACGTACATATTAATTTACTAGTATAAATTCTCCAGGCTGGTGGTAAGGCTGACCTTGTGGCATTGCAAGCAATCTTCATTTCCATTTAGGAGACTGGCATTATCCCAACGACTGGAAAACGGGACTTGTCATACCTATTTTGAAAGGGAAGGGTGATCGCCTGGATAACCCTGCTCTCTGTGCCGGGTAAGGTCCATGCTAGGGTGCATTAAACAAATAAGCAATATGCGGTTAATTTCAGTTTATTTATAAAGCCACGTCAGGGATGTGGATGTAAAAAAGAAACGGAAACCACACTGGAACGATAGCACTGCTTTGATGCTGGGTGCCATCAGTTTGCAAAACCGAGCACAGAACTTGCGTATGCCAGGGTATGAGCTACCGTGAAAATGTGTGTGGCTTTACGCCAAGTTTAGGGTTTATACATTGTGATTTGAGCATGGAACCGTTCGTATGTAACATTTTTGTGTGTACGCTTCGTTTATACATGAGGACCCTGGTGTTTCCTGTCTTGCTATATGGTTGTGAGACATGAATGCTATCCAGTGACCTGAGATGAAGATTGGACTCCTTCGGTACTGTGTCTCTCCGGAGAATCCTTGGATACCATTAGTTTGACTTTGTGTCAAATGAGCGGTTGCTCACTGAGCCCTAAATGAGGCACATTATCTGCATTGTGAGGAAGTGTCAGTTACAGCACTATGGCCATGTGGCGTGATTCCCCGAGGGTGATCTGGCTCGCGGATCTTCATTTTTGAGAATCCAAGCAGTTGGACCATGCCAAGGGGAACCCATGTAACACCAGTTTATGGCACATAGATGGTCATGGTGGAGGGTGGGACTGGATTGCGTGTCTGCCTGGGGGGGGGGTTTTCAACCGGGATCCAGAGCTGTTTTGTTATTTGGTGAGTGTGGCAACGCATTGTACCAGTGCATGCTCCCCAACCTGTCCTGACCTTTAAAATGTGTGAATCTGCAAAATTTTTTAACAGCTGTCTTTTAGAAGTTCATAACTGTGTGCTTCTACTTGTTTGTCAATTATAATTGCTGATGGCAGCAGAGCTTAGCTACTCTATGTTTTTCTACAGGAGTTAGAGATTCATAGTTATAAATGCTGCATATTTTCTTTACTTTGGACGTGTTTCAAATTTGTATAAAACGTGAACACACATATAGACGAACCAATGCATAGATACCTAGTATTGTCCATTTGCAGATTTAGTGCAGAAACTGTATCTTTAATGCATTCTGCATTGTTCTGTGTGTAATACAATAGTGGAAAATTTAAAAAAGCATCCTATAGGTGTCACACCTCAGAATGAGTTTCTGGTATTTTTGTCCTTTAAGTGTGTTTCGAACATGACCACACACAGAAGGTGATACTTCACTGTTTATTCATTTGACTATGAGAACATCGGAAACATTTTGATGAGAACAGGCTGTTCAGCCCAACAAGGCTCACCAACTTCTACTTAATTCCTCCAAAATAACCAAGTTGATATTTGAGTGTCCCTAAACAACTCTCCTCCATACTACTTGGTAATTCATTCCACGTGTCTGTGTTTCTCTGACTGTTAAGTCCGTAGTACCTAGAGCGCTCATTACCTGGAGTACATTCAGAGGCACATGTTACAGAATACTCACATTAATATTGGCAGTAATCTCCTTGTATTGCTATATTATCTTTTACTTTGACATGCAAACAATCTTGTGACAAATGTGGATTGTCATTCCCTACCTGTTTCATCTGGTTAAGGCTCAACATTGAAGGCTGATCATAGGAAACATGCTGTCTAATCCAGTCCCATATGTTTTCAGTTGGGGAGGGGCCGTATTTGAGTAATTGTGCAGCCTTTGCAGTGAGTTGTATAGGCAGAATGTAGATGAGAGCAGTCTTGATAGAAGAACACATCATCCAGCCAGTCCTGCATGAAACAAGAGATGTCTCTCTTGTAGGTAGCGCTGGTCAATGTCCTCTCTACAAATGGCAGATCAAAACAAGCACTGTAAATGATAATATCCCACACCATGCTACCCAGTGTGGGCTCCTTGCTTCACATGTGTATAGAGTTTGGGAGAAACCTATCACCAGATCTCAGCTGGACATGTATATGACCATCACTCATTCAGAGGCATAATCTGCTTTTATTACTAAAGATGATAGAACACAAAAAATATACGAAATCAGGGAGTTCGAGGCACCACAACATATGTATTTGTTTCTCATGGTCTGAGAGTCCTTCAGGTGCCTTTTGGCAAACTCCAGGTGGGCTGCCATGTGCCTTTTACTAAGGAGTGGCTTCCATCTGGCCACTCTACCATGCAGGCCTGATTAGTGGATTGCTGCAGAGATGGTTGTCCTTCTGGAAGGTTCTCCTCTCTCCACAGAGGACCTCTGGAGCTCTGACAGAGTGACCAATCGGGTTCTTGGTCACCTCCCTGACTAAGGCCCTTCTCCCCCGATTGCTCAGTTTAGATAGCCAGCCAGCTCTAGGAAGAGTCCTGGTGGTTTTAAACTTCTTCCACTTACGGATGATGGAGGCCACTGTTCTCATTGGGTCCTTCAAAGCAGCAGAAATCTTTCTGTAACCTTCCCCAGATTTGTGCCTCGAGACAGTCTTTCATGCTTGGTTTGTGCTCTGACATGAACTGTCAACTGTGGGACCTTCTATAGACAGGTGTGTGCCTTTCCAAATCATGTCCAATCAACTGAATTTACCACAGGTGGACTCCAGTTAAGCTGCAGAAACATCTCAAGGATGATCAGGGAAACAGGATGCATCTGAGCTCAATTTGGAGCTTCATGGCAAAGGCTGTGAATACTTATGTACATGTGATTTCTCAGTTTTTTTATTTTTAATAAATTTGCAAAAATCTCAAGTAAACATTTTTCACGTTGTCATTATGGGGTGTTGTGTGCAGAATTCTGAGGAAAAAAATGAATTTAATCCATTTTGGAATAAGGCTGTAACATACCAAAGTGTGGAAAAAGTCATGGGGCTGCGAATACTTTCCGGATGCACATCTATCTATCTATCTATCTATCTATCTATCTATCTATCTATCTATCTATCTATCTATCTATCTATCTATCTATCTATCTATCTATCTATCTATCTATCTATCTATCTATCTATCTATCTATCTATCTATCTATCTATCTATCTATCTATCTATCCCTAAAATTATTCTTACACAACAAGGAACACAGTACTATGTATAATGTAGTAACACAATAGACTCTTTCTATAATGCTGTGAACACCACCTGTTGTGACCTTCACCAAATTCTACATCACCACAGGGTTCTCCACTGACTTACAGACTTTGATCTCAACACTATCTGCCATTTGTCTTCACCGTATTCATATTATATTACAATTTTCTAAACTGGATTTTCTTCTGAGGCACTTTTTCACTTTCCATTACAGTAATTTATATTCATTATTACTGATAATGGATTAAGCATCCATTATCTACAGAATAAGAATGATCTGTGTCTTATTTTGAGATAAAACAGCCTGCAATGATGCAATCTGTCAGTTAAAGAACATTTGTCTTGGTTATCTAGTGTCTTGTTTAATGTACCTTCTAATTAAGAACTAATCAGTTTTCTTTGTAATATGTGTCGTTCTTTACAGCTACTTAGGCAAAAGGAATGCCAACGTAAAAGCAAAAAGGGCATCCATATCCATTAAAAAATGGATTTTTCCAAGTTTTTGAATGATGACTTTGATGTAAAGGATTGGGTGAATGGAGCCTTTAAAACAGTCCAGAAAGATGCCCCTGGGAAAGTAGATAGCCATGCTGCTACTCTTGTCATGAAATTACAACTTTTCATTCAAGAAGTTAACAATGCCATTGAAGGTAATAAACCTCTTAATCTGTCTGTTTCGAGTTTGCTGTGCAGCAGCTTTACAGAATATATTGCTACACAACTGTATCATTTTCAGCATTCTCTTTATTTAGAAGAACTTTTAAGAGTCAAATGGAGATGAAAACTGTGTGCGTACTCTTGTGAATATTTGTTCCAACTGTTGCTGAAGCATCATGTAGTAAAACAGGGTACTTCAGATAGCATTGATTTATAATTTTTTTTTTCTTCTAAATAAATAGAAAGTAGCCACCAAGCACTTCAGAACATGCCAAGAGTGCTTCGGGATGTGGAGGCTTTAAAGCAAGAAGCATCCTTTCTCAAAGAGCAAATGATTCTTGTTAAAGAGGATATAAAGAAATTCGAACAGGATACTGTGCAGTCTATGCAGGTAAGAAATTAAGATAATAAAGATGGGCACATTGCCTTTCTTCCAAGCTAATGCTGCCTTTTATTTTCTTGACATGTTAATCAAATATTGTTTTGTATATAGGAAAGTAGGTATCGTCTCAAGGTGTTTTTGAAAGCAAATAAATAAGTAATAAAATGATCATATTACAGGATGACCACATATATCTTATATATATATAAACTGCTCAAAAAAATTAAAGGAACACTTTGAAAACACATCAGATCTCAATGGGAAGAAGAAATCCTCCTAGATATCTATACTGATAAAGACTGGGTAATGTGTTAGGAACGAAAGGATGCCACATCGTTTGATGGAAATGAAAATGATCAACCTACAGAGCCCTGAATTCAAAGACGCCCCAAAAATCAGAGTGAAAAAATTATGTGGCAGGCTAGTCCATTTTGCTAAAATTTAATTGCAGCAACTCAAAATTGTACGCAGCACTCTGTATGGCCCCTGTGTTCTTGTATAAATGCCTGACAACATCGGTGCATGCTTCTAATGAGATGACAGATGGTGTTGTGGGGGATCTCCTCCCAGATCTGGACCAGGGCATCACTGAGCTCCTGGACAGTCTGAGGTGCAACCTGGTGGCATTGGATGGACCAAAACATAATGTCCCAGAGGTGTTCTATTGGATTTAGGTCAGGAAAGTGTGGTGGCCAGTCAATGGTATCAATTCCTTCATCCTCCAGGAACTGCCTGCATACTCTCACCACATGAGGCCAGGAATTGTCGTGCACCAGGAGCCACTGTACCAGCATAGGGTCTGACAATGGGTCCAAGGATTTCATCCTGATACTTAATGGCAGCCAAGGTGCCTTTGTCAAGCCTGTAGCGGTCTGTGTGACCCTCCATGGATATGCCTCCCCAGACAATCATTAACCCACCACCAAACTGCTCATGCTGAATGATGTTACAGGCAGCATAATGTTCTCCATGGCTTCTCCAGACCCTTTCACTTCTGTCACGTGCTCAGGGTGAACCTGCTCTCATCTGTAAAAAGCACAGGGCACCAGTGGTGCATCTGCCAATTCTGGTATTCTATGGCGAATGCCAATCGAGCTGCATGCTGCTGGGCAGTGAGCTCAGGGCCCATTAGAGGACATGGGGCCCTTGGGTCACCCTCATGAAGTCTTTCTGGTTGTTTGATCAGAGACATTCACACCAGTGGCCTGCTGGAGGTCATTTTGTAGGGCTCTGGCAGTGCTCATCCTGTTCCTCCTTGCCCAAAGGAGCAGATACTGGTCCTGCTGATGGGTTATGGACCTTCTATGGCCCTCTCCAGCTCTCCTAGAGTAACTGCTTGTCTCCTAGAATCTCCTCCATGCCCTTGAGACTGTGCAGGGAGACACAGCAAACCTTCTGGCAATGACACGTATTGATGTGCCATCCTGGAGAAGTTGGACTACCTGTGCAACCTCTGTAGGGTCCAGGTATCGCCTCATGCTACCAGTAGTGACACTGACTGTAGCCAAATGCAAAACTAGTGAAGAAACAGTCGGAAAAGATGAGGAGGGAAAAATGTCAGTGGCCTCCACCTGTTAAACCATTCCTGTTTTGGGGGTGATCTCATTGTTGCCCCTCTAGTGCATCTGTTGTTAATTTCATTAACACCACAGCAGCTGAAACTGATTAACAACACCCTCTGCTACTTAACTGACCTGATTAATATCCCATAAGTTTCATTGACTTTATGCTATACTCTGATTAAAAAGTGTTCCTTTAATTCTTTTGAGCAGTATATATTGTGGAGGACTGCCGGCTTCCCAGGCCGGTCCGCACCCCCAGGCCGACAGGAGGAGCTCTCCCGACAGCAGGATCGTGCCCCGAGGTCCAGCAGGACCTTATAGACTCTGTAGTGTTTATACACAGCCCTGCTGGATACCTTGGGGACCACCAGGAGTCGCTCTGGGGGGACTTGTGGGATCTGTTGTGCCTTATGACCCGGGAGTACGTCACGGTCACGTGACGGGAAGGAATGGCGTGCTCCCGTGGTGAAGTAAAAGACTGATTGCCCTGACCCGGAAGGAATAAGGAACTGTGGACTGCTGGGACAGGAACACCTCCGGGTCAGGGGCTATAAAAGGACGGTGCCTCAGTCCAGACACTGAGCTGTGCTGGGTGGGAGAGGAGCAAAGTGTCTGGGCGAGGAGGAGAGGTTATTGTGTTTATTTGTCCTGATTAAATATATGAGTAGTGTGGGAGGTGCTTGGTGCACTGAAGAAGATAATAAAAGGTCTTGGACTTTTACCTGGTGTTTGGAGTCATACCTGAGGGTTCAAGGGAGCACTAGCGCCCCCTACTGCCACTATATATATATATATATATATATATATATATCTTATGTATCCTAGGTTTAAACCCCGTACCTTGTCGATGTACATGTTCTTTCTGTATCTGTGTGGTTTCTTCTCCTGGTACCTTATCTTTAGATACTTGCAAGTTATGTTTATTGGTCTCTGTACGGGAGTGATTGTGAGTAGGTCCTACAATGGAACAGTGTACTGTCCAAGGCTGGTTCGTGCATGGCTCCTGCAGCCATTATAGGTTCCTGACCCCATTATTGTATTGTTTTAGAAGATGATGACATACATTAGTCGCTTAATGTGGTCAGTAATACAGGTAGTACAAGTATACTATCATGTGAAAAATCTTGTTTAAGGCAGAAAACTAAATATGCTGTGGTGTGCTACATTTGGGTTGAGATAAGTACCTGACACAGATGATTTTATGCAAGATATCCGTGTGTAAGAGTATTAAGTCAGAAGTAAGCTAATGACAAATCATTTAAAGCATTGTTTTAATTTACATATGATTCTTAGAAAACAAGAACAGCGGAAATTGCACTAATGTGGTAAATCTGAATTGTGGTAAAGCCTGAAATAGAAGATCAATCTTTTAGTTCCAACTAAGAGCAGATTGTGTTAATTCAATTTAAAGAAAATAACAATGGAATTTTACAATTTTTTATGATTTGACTTCAAAAATGCATTTGTTAATTGTAACATTTATTGTAGTTGTACAAATGAAAAAATTAGTAATTAGGAAACGTGCGTGTTGTTTATAATGCAGATACAGTTTAAGTGCATTCCTTCAAAGCATTTCTGTGTTACAGCAATTGGTTAAGAAAAGTTTTTTTTTTCCCAATTTGAAATGAATGCAGTGGTCTTAAAGTTTGAGGTCTGTGTCAAATAAGAAAGTTCTGGTATTACAGTATGCCTGCAAAAAAGTCCCTAATCCTAATATTTTTATTTGCAGAATTGACTTTGGAATAATTTACAAGACGTTATTTAAATGTTCAGCCCAGCTTATTTGAATTGTATAGTTACTGTAGAGAGTATAGTCAAAAAACATAGAACATTATGTAATTTGCTACCTCAATATACAGTTTTGAGACTGTCTTATATGGATTACATTACTTCTTCCAGGTCCTTGTTGAAATTGATCGAGTGAAATCCAGGATGCAAGTGGCTGCAGAAGCCCTTCAGGAAGCAGACAAATGGAGTACGTTGAGTTCAGACATTGAAGAGACGTTTAAAACACAGGTATCAAGAATGGAAACATTTCTAATTCAGTAAAATATACTGTAAGAACAAAGGAAAACTGTAAATGAAGAGTTTAGGACCCAAAGGGTAACCCTGTTAGATTACCTCTAGACGGAGGTGTTGTTCAGGCAGAACAGTAGTAACAGAGGCACTATTATCAGTCATCTCAGTCATGTTTTCTCCTTGCAGGTTGTTATTAATTAAACACTGTCATCCAGTAAGTGCCATCTTTTTATAGTGATTGGGTGGCGTTGGGGTTATTACTCAACATTTGTCACTGGTTTTTCCATACTGGAAAAAGAATAGAGATTTTGTTAATGAGGCTGAAGCAGTCTGTTCACCAGACACTGCAAGGTTGCTGAGCCCCATGCAGTCTACAGGAAGCACATAGTATTGCCAGTGTAAAATGTTTTTTTTTTTCCTTTGCACTAGGGGTCAAAAGAGTCTGCCAAATATCCCTTAGTCAGATATGCCATAGTTAAGAAACAATCATTACCAAACCTCTCAATGAAACGGTCTCAACCCTGGGCATGGCTTAGACCTCAAAGCGAGAGACTTAGTTGTTGTAAAAATGGCATCTGATTTTGGCACTCGAATTACAGGGTTAGACCAAGAGCTAGAACACTTTCCTGAACACTAACCTGCAAGTTACACATGGTTTCCACCTCCATTTTAACTTCTGCTCATTTTGCTTCAGGCACTTATTAAGGTCATGCTTGTGTTAAAACCCTGGTGTCAGGCATAGTATCATGCAAATGCAGGTGAGTCAGTTCTGGGCTATCGTAAATGATATCGGCCACTGGACTAGAAGATGCCCTAACTGCAGTCCATAATTTCTTTTATGGACACTTGGTCATCACAACTCTAGAGGATTAAGAAGATTCACAGACTAGTCCCTCTTCTTCCAGGTTTTTAGTAAATTCCCTTGGCACATCCTTTAGCCAGTCTGTGGTTTTGTAGCCTCGCCACTTACTTCAGTAGTCCTTTAATCTCATAAAGGCCTTGACAGTATGTCACTAGTTTACAGGGGCAAGTGGGAATATGCACCATGACTTGTTCCCCAAGTTGAAACTTTTAAGAACATTTTGGCAGTTGTATAACTGGGCCTGTGATCTTTGGGCTTCCTCCATGTGCTCTTAACATATTCCAAAATGTTTTTTTGTGTTTGTCTGCCCCTCCCAGCCTTTCTTGACTAAGTTATGGATCCCTCCGTGTTGTTTGTTGTACAACAATTCAAAGGGGAGAGAACACAGATGCTTGCATCATTTACCCATATGCAAACAAGACAGGAGGAAGCAGTTGATCCTAATCCATACCACCTATTTTTTTCTGCCTCTTGTGACATCTGCTTTTTTTGAACATTTCTGCTAAGCATTCTTTTTGAGGATGATTTTGAGGATATTTTAAGGGGACTTGCATGTAAGAGTGTACCAGTTTGTTTGAATGTCTTGGAAGTGAAAGGTACCCCCTGATCTGTGAAGATCTCCTTAGGGATGTCAACCTTTCAACACCCAGCTAACTCTCAGGCAATAGTTTCAGAATTACCAACCTGTAAGGGAATGGTTTTGGGTATTGAGTCACATAATCAACTAGTACCAATATGTGTGTATGTCTACAAGCAGAGGGTTCTATTAGGCCAGCTACATCTAGCCCTTTGAAAAGTTTTTTATGGGAAGAAGCATGAGGAGGCTGTTTGGTGACAATCAATTTGACATTTATGAGAGTCGGGGCAAGAAGTACAATCTGGCTACCAGGTAGAACCAATTCTCCTCATGAAAGCAGGTGAATTCTCCTGTTTGTTTATATATTCTTGTGGGAAAACAAAATTGGCAGCAATAATAATTAAATTACTGTCCAGATCCACTAAAGCCATCACCTTGTGTCTGTTTAACAATATTAAGTCACAAAAAGAGAAAGAGATTCAGGCAAAGTCATGCAATAATACCTTCCTCCTTTGTCCTATTGACTCATCCAGTTGAGGGCAGTTTCAAATGGTGTGGCTAGATTTGACCCACACTTATTACAGTGGTGAGGTGGTAGTGATACATGTTTTTTAGTATGGCTTCTTGTAAGAGTATCATAGTCTTTGTATTTTAGGCCGGAGTTATACTTCACGAGACGCATGCTGCAGCGGACGTTCCTGCTACGCAAGCGTTGTAGTGTTCATACTTGCGCGTGTACTTTACGTAAATCTGGAGGAATCCACCAGGTGGCAGTGCGAGATATTATCATGGTGATAACATGTTCGGCTTCTCTGTGTTGTGAATTGCCTAGAACACTCATTAAATTCTGATGACACCTTATTGCGATATCTCTGAAAATTATGTTTATTGATTTAAATCCATCAATCCAGGGATGTGTCCATTCCAGCAAGCATTGGGCACGAGTGAGAAACAATCCCTGGATGCTCATCGCAAGGTGAATACAAGCACTCGCATACACTAGCGTCATTTTAGCGGCACCAAATCCCCAAATCTGCATATCTTTGGAAGGAAACCGGAGCACAGTGTGGAATACAAGCAGGAAATACCAGCAACATAACTCCCTGTGAGACAGCAGTGCTATAACTCCTCCACCGTGACACCCCCATGTGTGTAATTATTAACAGTATTCATTATTTAAAGGAAATTATATGTAAAATGTAACATACACACTTTAATGCATTTCATCATGAAAGTGGTATCAAGTACAAATCTAAAGATTCTAAATGTGCAGAGAGTTAGAATATCATACATTTAATTTGTTCTGTGTGGTGATCTATTGCTGCTTGCCCCTGCTGTCAGGTCCAAGAAGCTCGTAGCGATTAAAAACTGGGATGACGTATACAATGGTCTGCATTAATGATAAAGTAAACTATGAGGTTAAAGTGGACATTTCAAGATTAAAGCCGGAATTTCCACTTTAATCACAAAATACACGTTTTCACCGTGTCCTTTATTTTATTCTCAGTGGCTCAAATACAGCGCTATACATTATGTTACTGTTGTTAAGTTGCAAAAATAAAAAAGACGTAACAAAAGATGGTTTGTGAGGCTTTTAAAATGTATCTTGTCATTACGATTGGGAATATGCAATGCTTGAATATAAAAGCACCATGAATGCATCTGTATGTCGGCATTTTGCTTCACCACATCGAAGCATTCATCCCGTAGGATCTGCATAGAGGCTTTCTGTCACATGTACATAGTAAACTGAGACACTGACGTCACATTCCGACTTTTAGCACACTGCACCCCCTGACTTTTTGCTGGTTCTGCAACATGCGCACGCGTCGCACTAATTTCTGAGGACCTGCTCAGAGGACGCGTGAAGTGAACGCTGGTAATGCACGGCAGCCATGATGCGGGCGCGTACGCGTTCTGAGCGTGAAGTATAAATCGGCCCTTAGGGTCTGCCCTCTTAAAGTTACCATCTGTCAAGGTTTCTGCTGGACAAAGCATGAATCACATAGTCTGCTGCACTAACCTCTACTACACCATCCCTAGAATTATAGCTTCAGCCATTTAGCCATTTACCCCACAACTTCAAAAACTTGTATCCACACCTACTGTATCTACTGTAGTGTGGTCTTTTGCAAACTAACTGGAAGATGGTATTGTGATAAGGTTTCTTTCTTTACTAGTCAGTAGCATACCATCTGCTCTAAAGGAATACTGTGATGTAAATTTCAACTGTTAAAAAACAGGGCTAAAATTTTTCCTTGCTCATGGAGCACCCATTATTGGTGCATAATGGTTCATGCATCATGTCCTCTTCATGTTTTAGTGGAACAAGTATTTGGGTAAGGCCCAGTGTTCTGTCTCTGCAAAATATTTAATTGAATATGGTGCACATTGTTGCTGAGTTGTTAAATGGTGTCCAGTACTGCTTTAGACATTTCACCTTGTTTGCCATTCTCTCAAAAAGTCCTGCCAATTGCGTCAGTGTAAGAACAATAGGAGACTTGATTTTAAAGAGTAGGAGACAAATATTTAACCCTGTGTAACTGCCACAAGGTAAAGGTGGTGTTCAGGTAAAATTATGTTGACGTAATAGCACTATTACTGGTTCTGGTAGCTGTGTTTCCTCCTTGAAGATGGTCCATCCAAATGAAGATTGTCATCCGGTAAGCGCAGTCTTTTATAACGTGTAGGCGAGATTGGTGGCTGTGTGTAGTTGATATCATTTCTTATTACTAGAAATTGAATTGTGGCTTTATTAATCATGCTGCCCTTACTTTGTCACCACTCCTTTTTACCCTCACCAAAAACCATGCAATACATTGGAAGAATTATGTGTGACAGTAGGTTTTAGATCTTTAATATTTTTGTGTCATTGATCATGTGGCAGAAGATTTTTTTTTCACCTTGATTTTATTTTATCATACCCTATGTTTTAGAGGGTTGTTTATTATTAGATTATCTTTTTAATGTTTTATTTAATGTTTTTATGTTCTATGAAATTGATTTTTTAAACGTTTCATGGTAGATGCTATTGAAATCTGTCCTACTGTGTGAAGTATTTTCTGTCAATCAAGGTAGAGTGGATTCAGTTACATTCAGTTTATGACTCCATTGTTATAAATACAACTGACCCAAACATTTAGTTATAAAAAAATAATTGTCTTAATCCCAGAGTGCAATACTTTTGTATAACATATTGTTACATTCTCAAACCTACAAAGAGTTAAATGTACTTATCCAAGACTGATCAATTTACCACAATCTTCGATCTAAATATATTTTGTTATGTTTGGGTGGTGCCCCTAAAGTGGAAAAGTATGAAAGAATTTTGACAATTCCTAAAATGGATTATGCCAAGACTTGCCTTCTGACTTGCCCTCATTGTTGCCAGAACATGTTCCATCACACAACAAAGAGTGTAAAATGTTGTTTTAGGATAGACCATTCATTCTGACTAAAATAGCAGGGAAATTTCCAAGAATACAGAAATGCAAATTATGTCAAAAATGATGCACATTATTAGATGCTTTCTCATGGTGATCTCATCCTCTGTGTGTGGTTTTTACAGTCAGTCACATCCACAGTCTGATGAGAAAATGATTACAGCCTGCATTTATTGTTCTTATGTGGATTAGACATTTTTGTTAAATATATTATCAGTGTCTAAAAGCTGAAAAGTAATATAATGATAATGATTTGGAAAAATCAAAAACATGACCAGATTTCTTTAAAGACCTAATTCAGAAACATAAACAAAAATATAGTACATCTAAAAGACCTTTTGACACTAGCCATCTAGCAAATGTAACACTACTGCTAGCCTAACACAGTATTTAAGACTTGTTAATCTAAGCATTGTATTGGTAGTTTAACCCCAGTATCTGTGGCTTAGGTGCAAAAAGAACAAATGTCAAAAAACACACAAATAGATTCCTGTTACAGTGATACCAATGATATTTTGTGCAATAAAATAACTAATTTGCCTGACAGTTTTGTTGCATTAAAAAAGTCTAGTTCATTCACAACCTTGTATTAAAATGAAAATCAACAGTTTGGTAGATGTTAAAGATTTTCCCTAAGAGTCAGTACTGTCCAGGTTGACTGTAGAAATCAGGCACAGTAGATGGATGGATAGACACAAAATTTTATTAATCCCCAAAGAACATTGTGACAAAAAAGAAAAAAAAATTCAGGTCACTATTGACTAGGAATAACTCCATATTTCACAGAGTGTAAAATATCAATACCATCTCAACAGTACTTGAATTCAGTATAGAATATAATGACTACCCGCAGAAATGGCCTCAGTCGGCGGCCTCAGCAGCAGACACTAAGATTGGCACTCCTTGTACATAGTTTCTCATACTAACCTGTGCTCTAGGGGTGACTGAGCCTTCAGCTCTATTACAGCCAGATTTTGCAGTGACCTCCCTAAATTAATAATATCAGCTGGGCAGTACGGTGGCGCGATGGGTAACGCTGCTGCCTCGCAGTTAGGAGACCCGGGTTCGCTTCCCAGGTCCTCCCTGCGTGGAGTTTGCATGGTTTCCCCCGGTTTCCTCCCACAGTCCAAAGACATGCAGGTTAGGTGCATTGGCGATTCTAAATTATCCCTAATGTGTGCTTGATGTGTGTGCGCGCCCTGTGCTTGTCTGGCGCCCTGCCCAGGGTTTGTTTCCTGCCTTGTGCCCTGTGTTGGCTGGGATTGGCTCCAGCACACCCCCATGACCCTGTAGTTAGGATATAGAGGGTTGGATGATTAATCAAATCATTCTTTTATACTGTACAATTTAAAACCCATTTATTCAAGAAGGCATTTAACTTACCCTGACTTTCTGACCCTTCTTTCAGTTTACCAACATGGTCCAGATGCTCAGGATGATTTCTGTTTTTATCATAAATTGTTATTTGTTCATAGTTTTCTCCTAATTTTTGTATTTTACTGTGGTGTATTGTTTCTTATTCTATTTCAATGCTTCATGTTTCCTGTATTAGGTTTTAATTGTTTCGTGAAGAATATATATCAAATGTTGCATATACCCTGTTGTTCTTTCTGAGTTTCTGTAAAGTGCTATGAACCTGGGAAAGGTACTAAATAATAATAATAATGCATTTTATTTATATGTTATATTGTGACTGTTGGTAGTTCACTTTAACCTGTTCACTATATACAGCCCCAGGTATTTGTAGATTCTTACTGAAAAATTTTAAAAACACTTTTCTTAGCTGCAACTATTTAAAATAAGCAGAATTATTTATTTTGAAAAGTTTACAATAACTTTCCTTAGTTTTCCTTTTTTAGGGAAACTTCTGTAGGAATATAGTGTAGCCAGATATCTTAGCTATTTATTTTATGCAGCTTTTTTTAGTCAATCCTCATGAAGATCACCAGTTTCTCTCAAACCATTTGGTTATTAAATGGATGTCACAGTACATTCCTATTGAATGTAAACAAAATTAGCATGGGAACTGTTTTTCACGTTTTGCTTAGCATTATTTTATTACAGTATTACAATGCTCTCCTCCTTGAACCGTCACCTTATCGTGGTGGAGGGGTTTGCGTGTCCCAATGATCCTAGGAGCTATGTTGTCCAGGGCTTTATGCCTGGTAGGCCACCAAGGCAAACTGGTCCTAGGTGAGGGATGAGACAAAGAGCGGTTCAACAAACCTCCAATGATGAGCAAAACCTTTGGACGGCGTTTTCCCTTGCCCGGACGGGTCACGGGCCCCCTCTGGAGCCAGGCCTGGAGGTGGGGCTCGATGGCGGCGCCTGGTGGCGGGCCTGCACCCATGGGGCTCGGCGGGCACAGCCGAAGAGGTAACGTGGGTCCTCCTCCCCATGGGCTCACCACCTATGGGAGAGGCCAAGGAGGTTGGGTGCAGTGTGAGTTGGGTGGTGGCGGCGGGACCTTGGCGGTCTGATCCTCGGCTACAGAAACTGGCTCTTGGGACGTGGAATGTCACCTCTCTGAAGGGGAAGGAGCCTGAGCTAGTGCGCGAGGTCGAGAGGCTTCGGCTAGATATAGTCGGACTCACCTCGACGCACAGCTTGGACTCTGGAACCAATCTTCTTGAGAGGGGCTGGACTCTCTACCACTCTGGAGTTGCCCCCGGTGAGAGGCGCCGAGCAGGTGTGGGCATACTTATTGCCCCGACTGGAGCCTGTGCATTGGGGTTTACCCGGTGGGCGAGAGGGTGGCCTCCCTCCGCCGGGTGGGGAAGGGTCCTGACTGTTGTTTGTGCGTATCGCCGAACAGCAGTTTGGAGTATCCACCCTTTTGGAGTCTCTGGAGGGTTGCTAGAGGGCATACCTTCTGGGGATTCCCTCGTTTTGCTGGGAGACTTCAATGCTCCGTGGGCAATGACAGTGAGACCTGGAAGGGCGTGATTGGGAGGAATGGCCCCGATCTGAACCCGGCGGTGTTTTGTTATTGGACTTCTGTGCTCGTCATGGATTGTCCATAACGAACACCATGTTCAAGCATAAGGGTGTTCATATGTGCACTTGGCACCAGGACACCCTAGGCCTCAGGTCGATGATCGACTTTGTGGTCGTGTCGCCGGACTTGCGGCCATATGTCTTGGACACTCGGGTGAAGAGAGGGCGGAGCTGTCAACTGATCACCACCTGGTGGTGAGTTGGCCGATGGTGGGGAAGATGCGGTCAGACCTGGTAGGCCCAAGCGTGTTGTGAGGGTCTGCTGGGAACGGCTGGCAGAGTCCCCTGTCAGAAGTAGCTTCAACTCCCACCTCCGGCAGAACTTCAACCCGCCCCGAGGGAGGTGGGGACATTGAGTCGAATGGGCCATGTTCCGTGCCTCTATTGTTGAGGCGGCTGACCGGAGCTGTGGCCGCAAGGTGGTGGTGCCTGTCGTGGCGGCAATCCCGAACCCGTTGGTGGACACCGCGGTGAGGGATGCCGTCAAGCTGAAGAAGGAGTCCTATAGGACTTTTTGTCCTGTGGGTCTCTGGAGGCAGCTGATAGGTACCGGCAGGCCAAGCGAGCAGCGGCTTGGTTGTTGCTGAGGCAAAACTTCGGGCATGGGAGGAGTTTGAGAGGCCATGGAGAGCGACTTTGGACGGCTTCGAGGAGATTCTGGTCCACCGTCCGGCGTCTCAGGAGGGAAGCAGTGCAGTGTCAACACCGTATATGGTGGGGATGGTGCGCTGCTGACCTCGACTTCGGGGCGTTATGGTCGGTGGGAGGAGTACTTGAAGACCTCCTCAATCCCACTAACATGCCTTCCAATGAGGAAGCAGAGCCTGGGGACTCTGAGGTGGGCTCTCCCATCTCTGGGACTGAAGTCACCGAGGTGGTCAAAAAACTCCTTGGTGGCAGGGCCCGGGGTGGATGAGATCGCCCGGAGTTCCTTAAGGCTCTGGATGTTGTAGGACTGTCTTGGTTGACACGTCTCTGCAACATCGCATGGACATCGGGACAGTGCCTCTGGATTGGCAGACCGGGGTGGTGGTCCCCTCTTTAAAAGGGGACGGAGGGTGTGTTCCAACTATAGAGGGATCACACTCCTCAGCCTCCCTGGAAAAGTCTATTGGGGTTCTGGAGAGGAGGGTCCGTCGGATAGTGAACCTCGGATTCAGGAGGAACAGTGTGGTTTTAGTCCTGGTCGCGGAACAGTGGACCAGCTCTTCACCCTTAGCAGAGTCCTGGAGGGTGCATGGGAGTTTGCCCGACCGGTCTACATGTGTTTTGTGGACTTGGAAAGGCATTCGACCGTGTCCCTCGGGAATCCTGTGGGGGTGCTCGGGAGTATGGGGTACGGACCCCTGATAAGAGCTGTTCGGTCTCTGTACAACCGGTGTCAGAGCTTGGTCCGCATTGCGGCAGTAAGTCGAGCCCGTTTCCAGTGAGAGTTGGACTCCGCCAGGGCTGCCCTTTGTCACCGATTCTGTTCATAACTTTTATGGACAGAATTTCTAAGCGCAACCAGGGTGTTGAAGGGGTCGGTTTGGTGGACTCAGGATTGGGTCACTGCTTTTTGCAGATGATGTTGTCCTGTTTGCTTCATCAGGCCGTGATCTTCAGCTCTCTCTGGATCGGTTTGCAGCTGAGTGTGAAGCGGCTGGGATGAGAATCAGCACCTCCAAATCCGAGAGCATGGTCCTCAGCCGGAAAAGGGTGGAGTGCCCTCTCAGGGTTGGGGGAGAGATCCTGCCCCAAGTGGAGGAGTTCAAGTATCTCGGGGTCTTGTTCACGAGTGAGGGAAGAATGGAGCGTGAGATCGACAGGCGGATCGGTGCGGCATCCGCAGTGATGCGGGCTCTGCATCGGTCTGTCGTGGTGAAAAAGGAGCTGAGCCGTAAGGCAAAGCTCTCAATTTACCAGTCGATCTACGCTCCTACCCTCACCTATGGTCATGAGCTATGGGTAGTGACCGAAAGAACGAGATCGCGAATACAAGCGGCTGAAATGAGTTTCCTCCGCAGGGTGTCTGGGCTTTCCCTTAAAGATAGGGTGAGAAGCTCAGTCATCCGGGAGGAGCTCAGAGTAGAGCCGCTGCTCCTCCGCATCGAGAGGAGTCAGATGAGGTGGCTCGGGCATCTGATCAGGATACCTCCTGGACGCCTCCCTGGTGAGGTGTTCCGGGCACGTCCAACGGGAGGAGGCCCCGGGGAAGACCCAGGACACGCTGGAGGGACTATGTCTCCGGCTGGCCTGGGAGCTTTGGGATTCTCCGGAAGAGCTGGAAGAAGTGGCGGGGAGAGGGAAGTCTGGGCCTCTCTGCTTAAGCTGCTGCCCCGCGTCCCGACCTCGGATAAGCGGAAGAGGATGGATGGATGGATGGATGGATGGATTACAATGCTTCATGGTTTTTCTTTGATTCCTGCCATTTTTCTCTTTCTAATAAATTGACTGTTGCTTGTGCTGTCTGACTGCTTGCCATTAATTTTGCATATATACAAATTTTAAGGTTTCCTCACAAGAAAAACTGCCAGAAGTTTCAGAATTTATTAGCCTCCTCAGCAATTGGTCATTTGTAGTTATTTCATGTTAAATATGCAATATTTGGTGCTAGAGTTTTCAGTCTTAAAATACCATACATCCATTTTGTAAACTCCCTTTATTGAGGTACAGGGTCAAGGGGAAATTAGAGCTGAGCAAGATAAGATAAACGCACTGTGAAAAATTCACTACATTAAAATAAATAATACTGTTTTGTTTTTCTTTGTCAAATATATTTTTGTGCAATTACGTGTTTTGCTGAATTACTGTATATGAGCCTTTAATTAATATATTTATAACAGAAAAATTTGTCTTTATAGCATAGTGGTTATGCACTATACAATAATAAGATAATACATAAAAAATGTATTTCTCCCTATTTCACAAATCTGTTTATTGTGCTTTGATGTGTTTTATTAAATGTTATGTTGATCCTTTACTGTTTTTTTCATAATAGTATGTTAAATCTTTTTTGTCTTAAGGACATAGCTGCAATCTCTGCAAAATTAACTGGCATGCAGAACAGTTTAGCCATGCTCGTGGACACTCCTGACTATTCTGAGAAGTGTGTGCACCTGGAAGCTTTGAAGAACAGGTTGGAGGCAATGGCCAGCCCTTCAATTGTGTCTACTTTTAATTCTCATTCTGCTGGTAGGTTGAACTGTAGGAAGCTGTTACTTATCATTGGTTATGTGACCACATAATGTAATGTTATGAATGACTGAAGTCAAGTGGCTTTATAAAAGAACAAATCTTCAATTGGCATTTTAATGCAGTGGTGGAATAATTTGTGTAGAATAACCACACCGAGAAGTGCCAGTAAGTAGTATTGTAGGTTTAGTGGGCCTGTTTAGCAGTCGGACCTTCATATTTAGAACTTTGGAATAGGTGACTTAGCCCACTAAAACAGTCTTAAGGACAATCCTGAAATGTGCATAAAAGGAATTACTGTCTTTGTCTTGGTCTTGAATTTCCTGGAATGTGTTGGTGCTTTTAACAGGAATGAACTGAAGAGAGAAAATTTGCAATAACATCAACCAGAGATAAGTGTCTTTGCATTTGAGTTTGAATGATAAGGATTTGCATTCTTGGACAATAGTAAATTCTTCATAAAATAGCAATAAAACAACTCAATTCAGTTTTCTTAAGTGTGTTGCAATGTGTTTATAGGCAGCCAGTACTATTCATTCTAATTTGTTTTCTGTGGGTGCGGTTAAATTATCTATGTGAATGTCTTTAGTTGGTAAATAAACCATTCTTTTTATTGGAATTCAGAGTTTTAGAAATTTAAACTGCAAGATGTTTTTGCCTTAGGTGGAGTTTTCCCATAAATGCTGTACAATCAGAGGTTTAATTCACATCTTTTGCTCCAACAGATCAAGCCAAGCTGTTTGTAAAGGTCTTTAGTGAGATTGACAGGATGCCTCAGCTGCTCGCTTACTATTACAAGTGTCATAAGGTTTGCGGTTTCTCTTTTTTTTTTTTCTTCCCCCCTTAACCTGATATTTTATGTCATTAGAAAATATTTTCCCAAAGTGCCCTGTGCTTTATCACTCACTGGCCTGATATAGAGGATGCTACAAAATGGTTGGTTACTTTGCTATCTATTTCATAAAAACACCTGGCTCCTTTATTTTTTTTTCACTAAGTTCACATTAAATTACTGCATGCACACTTATTGATAATAAAACAATATCCCATAAGGTTCTGCAATACAACAGTAGGTCAGTGAGCACAGTACAAGCACAAGAAGGATCACTTAACACTGTTTGATCGATAGGCTTCACACTGTTTAGCAAATGGCTGCAGCCCTCTCCCATTTATTTTCTGATTGAATTGTTGAAGCACCTAACAAGCATTCCTTATTGATTGACTGTTTGATTTTGTTCCATAATCTTGAAGAGTCAGTTACTGACTGTATGGCAAGATCTCTGTCAGAGCGACCTGAATCTTGACCGGCAGCTGGCAGAGTTCTATGACACGCTGTTGGGAACCTGGCACTCACAGCTACAGTGGAGTTCTCAGGTACTGGAAGTGTCTTATTGTGCTTACTCAATATACTGTAATATTTTGCATTCATTTTTACTTTATTATTTTTTGTATGTAAGAGAGAATGACATTTAAAGCATGAGTTAGTTGTCAGATACCTAAGGTTTTATAGTGGAAATCTTAACTTAGAGTGATATGGATACTGTTTTTTTTTTTTTACTGTGTTGCATATTTATTGCAAGTAATTTAAGTATTAATAATACATTCTGAATTCTCAGTGATATTAACAAATTCTTTTTTTTTAGTCAAGCATTTTAAAAATTGCGGAAAGAAAATGTGCACCCACATATTTTGAATTGTTTAGAGTGAATATGATGATTTATTATGTTTTAATTCAATACAACTGAAAATGTGTCTTAATAAATAGTTCTTTTGTTCATCTCTCTACATTGTCATTGAGTAATGTAGTATTCAGCAAAGCGTATTAGTGTACTTGTCCAGCAGAGGGCATCAGAGCCCAAAGGAGAGTGCTTTTAAAGAGGCTCATTGTGAGGTGTTTGGTTTCAAGTTATAGACCAATACACCATCCTATTCACTGCCCATTTTTGTTGGCAGTTGATTCCCAAACAAGCTCCAGTAACCTATATAGAGAGAAACGGCACATGACAATAAACTGTGAATATAGCAGAAGTCCCCACCCACCCCGTATTCCATTAAACATTATATGTTTTACATTTGCATTGGCAGCTCTGCAGCAAGTCTTTATGTCCTCTTTTGGGGCCAATTCATCAACATTAAATTTTCAAACCGCAATGTGTATGAAGTTACTTTCTGCCTGTGCAATAGCAGGTACTTTATTTTTTATATAAAATGTTGACTTTTTAAGTTATTCTTGTATTGGAAAAGTAAATCCATTTAAATCCACACCACATGCTGGGCAAATATAGGTGGAAATTCACATGTCCACTTAGCTGAAAATGTGAACTTCACTTGGGTGTTTTAAAGACAGGTGTTAGTTACTCAACAAAGAAGACAGCTTCCTGTGTTACATTCAATTGATTTTTATTGCCTTTCTGTTTGTTTTTTCTTTGTTGTGACTCAAATTGTAAGGATAGTCCTGCTATTAAATCTCTTTGTCAGATGACCAAATGGAATAAGCCTACTGCACTTAAGGCTTCTCTTTTTATTGTTTTATAGTGTTTACCCTGCCTTATCTTCTTTATCTACCTTAAAGCAGTTGCTGGCTGATTACTTTTAGATGGTTTAAACTTTTTCATAATTAACCTGGCTGGTTCTGTCTGGAACAAAGCTGAATGAAATGTTGCTACTTGATATTCCCTTACTCTGAAATGTTTTGTAATCATTTCAATGGCGAAACATATTATGGTGAGCTTGTTTTGACACATAATATTTCTGAAATGGTAAACGATACATAAAATGAATGACATACTTAATGTTTTTTACATCTTTTTTTCTTTATTTGTATTTGGTGTGTTTTTTTCTTTTTATGATTATTTCAAAAATTAATAACTAAAATTAGATCCCAAAGAAACTTAATTTACCTTTTCATGCACATGTTTTTCTAGTACAGATTTTCTTGAGGGCTGGAGCCTTCCCAGAGAAGTGCCAAGAGATGCCACTGCATTACATTGCACACTCACAAACACACCCACCCTTTAATATACTGTGACCAGATTAGTTTAGAATTACTTGTCTACCTAACTACATGTGATGGATCTGTTAAAGTAAACCCACACAAGAACATAGAGGATGTGTAACATTTATAGAGCAGAATGGGTCTAGATTTTATATATACAGTTAATAGTTAGGGGCATTCAAGTTGAGTAGTCTAACATTGACAAGTTCAGAAAATGGCCAAAGTTCGGGCAGGTGAAAACTAGATTAAATGTCGTGACCAGAAATCTATTTCAAAAGTGGTCCAAAAAAACCCTTTCAGGTTGTTCCTTTACTGTGCAATCTGTTTTGGACACGTTTCAAACCTCCCAGCCATTTTAATAATGTGCCTACCATGATGTCACATGTTGTGCAGAGCAGGCAAAATGTGCCTGGAAGCACGTAGAGTTACAGCAAACCAAATTTTAGCACCCATGAAAAGTAAACACATTATGGCTGTGACTAATGTACAGAAGTTGTGGTAATATTAAAAGAAACAAAACGCAAGCAGGTAGAATCTGTATGGTTGCTAGTACAAATTGCTGAATTGTAGCAACCTTGAAGGTTTTCTATGATAGCAAGAACCTCTAAAGTGTAGAAGTCCAGATATGGACCAATAAATTTGACTTTCATTTTAGTTTTGGAATCTCTTTTTAATAGTATTGTGTGATATGTATTCTAGTTTTTATGCACATTGGACCATTAAATCTGTGTATGACTACTTTTTCTGGTTCAGTCTTAAAACTCCTAAAATAAAAATTATACTGCAAATGTAACATTGCTTTAATTTATTTTCACATCAACTTAATTCAATTCATTGTTATGTTGAGCCAAAATCTATGAATGCAACACTGAGCACAGGACTGGAATCAGCTGCGGACAACCCACTAGTCCGTGACAGTCACTCTTGTAAGGCCAATTTAGTGTCTTTAGGCAGCCTAGCATGTATGGGATTGATGAGATTTATTGGGCAGAATGGCCTGTTCTTCTCAAAAGCTTTAATCATATTGAATGAGAAATGAAGACACACAAAGACTACATCTTCACAGAGAATGAAAGGGCTGAAACTTGAATCTAGTCTCCCTGATCTGTGAGGCAGTTTGCTCTACACTGTGCATGGTGTTGCTGAGATTTTCTAAAAAAGTTTAAGCAAATATGGTGTGTTTACATGACAGGTTGAAGATTGGGACAATGTAGACGAGAACAGGCCATTCAACCCAACACGGCTCTTCTGTCCTGTCCATTTAAATCCTCTAAAATCAAGTCAAGTTTTAAAAGTCCCACTTTTTACTACACTGCTTCGTACCTTATTCCATGTGTCTATGGTTCTCTGTGTAAAGAAAAACTTCCTAACATTTGTGTAAAATTTATTGTAATTGTTTAATTCCTAAACAAGTCTCCAACTGTGTCCCTGGGTTCTTAATGAACTAATTTTAAAATAACAGTCTCGATCCACTGTACTAATTCCCTTCGTAATCTTAAACACTTCAGTGATGTCTCCTCTTAATCATCATTAGCTTAAACGATAATTTTTCAGCTCTTTTAATTTTTCCTCATAATTCATCTTTTGTAGCCTTAGCTTCTCTGGACTTTTTCCATCTCTTCTATGTCCTTTGTTGTGGAGACCAAAACTGCATGCAGTACTTCGGATGAGGTCTCACCAGTGCATTGCTTGTATTAGTAGTTGAACCTTTGTGACATATCATTATTTCTATATTTCCTGTGGTTAGAACAGATCTGTGGCTCACTCTAGGTTTTGTTTTTTTTTTTTTTTTTTTTTAACAGGTTTTTAAGAATCCATATGAAGTTGTGACAGTTCTCCTAATTCAAACTTTGGGAGCCATGGTGCCTTCAATCCCAGTTTGTTTGAGTACAGGAATGGAAAGAGCAGGACAGGAATCTAAGTTATCTGTTTTGCTTGAACTCTATGAAACTGCTTCCCATTTTGCCAAAGCGCTTGAGGCTGCCATGCTGCCACATCTTGGTAAGAAAGAAACTTATTTAGACCAAGTGAATGTTGTTAGATTGTGCAAAGAATAGTCAATATATATTGGCAGCATATGGCAACATATAAAGAATTAATTTTCACATCATCCTGCTTGAAATGTTCATGCTTATTTTCAAATCAGAGCTACAAGTGAATTTAGTAAATTTATTTTTTTTGGTAATATCTACTTTGCCTTGTTATTGCTTAGAGAATGCCTCACCTTGTCCTCCTTTATATTTGGTTCTTTACAAGATGGAACCAAATCAGGGATTGTATTGTACCTGCACAGATACACACAGACAGTTCTGTCTTCTTTTATTAAACTTTTGTTACTATGTAGAATGTGGTTTGCTGAAAATGTATTTCTTTTTCATAGGTGAAAGTAATCCTCTTAAAGTGAATGAATTGGTTGTAGCTGTATATGATCCATTTACTCCATACAGGCTACAATTTGGAGAACTGGAAGAATCTAACCTTCTTATTCAGATTAGTGCTGTGCCATTGGTAAGACAAAAAAACTCTCTTGAGAAATTAATTATTTTTGTTAAGTGATATTGAGTTATTTTCTAAGACAGCAACCACATCCTATATAACCAGGTGTAGAGGTTTAAAGATATTTTAATGCTCATCAGAAATTGCAGTGGCATTATTAGAAATTGTTCAGTGTTCATTATTATAACCCTGGTTCTTTTAGCAACATAAAAATGGGTTGGAATATTGGAAGGTCCTGAGAATTTCACAGTTTGTTTTTGGCGGATTATTTGGGTTTTATTCATTATGTGGTTTGGATATTATGTCCAGTTTTAGAGTATCTTCAAAATGAAATGAGCACCAGCCAGCAGAGAAAGTCTTTGTGTGTGTGGCAAAGTATGTGAGCTTTGCTATAATCATATACGAGTATATTCAAGTAAAAAATTATAATTGCATACTACAGTTTTCATTAACATTTATGTAAACTTAAAATTCTTTAGTTATAAAAAACAATTCAGAGCTACTTTGTGTAAATGTTTGAGACATGTACCAATGGGTTTTATACTATAACAAAAAACAAGAGGTTTTTTTTTCTAAGTATTCATAACTGAGCCTGTTAGGTATATCCCAGATTAAAGTAACACTTGAGCCAAAAATAATTTATCTGTTTCTTACCCTCTGTTTTATAAAGAACAGAAATTATTCCTGATACAGCAGGGGTCAGTAGGGACTAATGCCGAACAACAGCAAATAAGATCAAAATATCCGTGTGAAACCTCTCAAATTACTTTTGTCCCATAATCCATATGTCATGTGACAAGTCACACGCTGAAAATGTCCCAAAAATACGTATTTTTTCTAAAGTATTGTTAAATAAGCAATTTCTGGTAAATCCCCTTATGAACATAAGTGTAGCACTCCAAAACAAGAACAAGCTTTTGAACTGTTTTTCTTTATGGATGTTTTGTTATGTTTGCTGCTGTTCAGTGTAGACCCTTATTAGCATGTTGTATCAGGAATTTAGTTCTCTCTATGCTCCGTAAACACATGACGTTAATAATTTTTTTGGCCATATCTACAAACAATATGTTGTAATTAGCAGCCTAAATAATACATTTGGATGGGGTATTCCTTTTAAGTGCAAAATTATATTGAAACCACAAAGTATTATAATGTGGAAATATTTACTGCAGAAAGTTGAAGGGGAGACTACCTGTCCACTCCATACAGTAGTTTGTGATGCATGGTATGAGTGAAAACTCCCCAAATGCAGTTCTTGTTAAGTGCTATAAATTTCTCACACTACTTAATTGAGTCATGTTCAGTAATTAATAAATTAATAAAACACACTGAATTTTTAAAGTGTGGAGCATACTTTTATGACCTCACATGTAATATAACTTATGAGTATTGTATGAAGCAATTACATCTTCATATAGATGATTATTTTTGAAGGGAGATATTTTATCACTAAATATCAGTGAATCAGATATAAAAAATCCAATAAACAGCAATAGACAAATGAGGAATGAACAGAAAAGTAAAATCTAAACTGCTTTTTATTCAGTAACTGAAATACAACCGTCATTTTGTGAGAAATTAAGAACCATGTTTGGAATGCTGCTGATTAGGATAAGATAAGAAATAACGGAAGAAGAATGAGCTTCCAACCATAGCTATTTATGACCTTCTGTAGCATGGGCCGTACAATCACAGAGCCCTTAAGTAGTAAAAACATGAAACAAAAGTTTTAAATGTCATTTGAATGTTTCTGTTAATGTTTTAATATCTTGTTTGTCTAAAATGATAGAAAGAAAGGTGCAGAAAGAATTTCTTTAAAACAATTAAAAAGACTACAGTAAGTGTAAATAGAGTTTGAAACAATGTATTAACAGTATCAACAGTTTCGACATGCATCACTGCAATGTGCAGACTTGATTGCTTTTAAGTACTTGAGAGTTTTGTTTCAGAAGGATTCCTCCCTGTAACAAAAGGCAATTCCACCATAGGACTATAGACATTGATAACAAGGTTTTACAGAATGTTATGATTTGTTTTCAAAATTGTATTTCATTTCATCTTTACTAATGGAACAATTTAACTAAAGTATTTACTTTTCAAATGTATTGAAGTGCTGAACAGTGTTTTTTTTTTTTTGTCAGCAAAATTCTTTCTAGTCTTATATTTAATGTTACAAAGTGAAAAATAATATGCTGCTATAGTTTAAACTAAGATAGTGCTCTGTTTATAGGATGTTTATTGGCTTTGAAATGAGTTAAGATGATAAAATATCCAATTGCTTTTTCCATAATGTGCTCTGTGTTTGACCCACAGGAACGCGGAGAAGTGAT
Source organism: Polypterus senegalus (assembly GCF_016835505.1). Lineage (NCBI taxonomy): Eukaryota > Metazoa > Chordata > Cladistia > Polypteriformes > Polypteridae > Polypterus > Polypterus senegalus. The sequence goes on from NC_053166.1 coordinate 136,742,507, forward strand.
TGACTGCGTGCAGGAGCTAAACCACTCTGTAAATAAGCTCTTCAGCTTGGCTTCCGCAGCAGTGGAGCGGTGCATCAAGCTGACTGATGGGCTTGCAGTGCGTGGCCTCATGAAAGCTTTGAAGGCACTGTTTACAAAGTATGACTTGCTGCGCGTGCTTCTAAAGCCTCACATCTAAAGAAATGTCAAAGCATTCAAATGGCTAATAAATGCACAGTTAAGACTGTCATCAAAAATAAGACATGTTCAGTCTTTCTGGTACCAAACATCTTCATCAGCTTTTTATGTAATATTGTTTAAAAACTAAGTTAATAACTAATTGTGGGTATTTACTGTATATACTGGACACAGTCTTGACTCCATATTTGTAATAATTAAGAAAGATTATTCATCTGTGCCAACTTTTGAACCCAAGCTCTAGTGTAGGACAGGATATGCAAGTGAACTTAATTTACGAAAGCTGACTCCATCTACACATGTACTGTAAATTTGTAAGTCCTAAAGATTTTATCTCAAACATATTATTTTTGTTAATGTCATTTTTTTCTTTGAATATCTAATGCTTTTGACAGTTTAAATCAATTTAGTTTATTTTTATTAAATCAATTTCCATTCATGAACTTGGCATGCTGTTTAATAATTGCAAAAACAATATGAAAACTGTAGTGTAACAAAAGCAGAAAGCACAATATATAAAATATGTAGAGTGTTTTTTTGGTCCAAATATCACCTGTCCATGGCCAACTACATTCTGGGAGTGATTGTTCCATGTAGACAATGACAATTTAAATTGGATTGAATATATCTGAAATTTGGCCCATCACATGTGATGTTGAGTCCACCCCAATGCAGCCCAGATGCCACCAAAGAGAGAATGATAATGGACTTATTAATGGCAATTGAAAAACCATTACTATATTTATTTGAAATGCAATATAAAAGGACAATATGGAATGCCCTCAATGGTGCCTTCCTTAATATTGGTAGGTGGGTCATTTTTGGGTTTGGGTGCTGTACTACACTAGTTTTATTTATCTTTGAAGTTTTAAGGGAGCCTACTGTACATCTTGCGATTACAATAATGTACAGCCTGGATTGACAGTACTAATTTGTTGCGTTAGAGGTGGCTTAACCCTTTAGAATTTTTATATATAAGGAGGAGTATTTTAAACAATTGGATAAAACTCCATTGGAAGTTGAAGTGATTCTTCATTCTGATTGTAATCCTGGCTTCTGTGTTGTGAATTAATTATAGTGTAGTAAGTGAACGATATGAACGGTCTGCCGATTAAACATTGCAGTAGTTGGTACCTTTTCAGGTTCATTTTTATTGTCTCAGTAATCTTACTTTTAGATTTACTTGCATCATTTTTATTGTAGGTATGTGTCTGACTTTTCAAATGCACTTCAGTCTGTGAAGAAGAAATGCAAACTAGAAGACCTGCCAAATGGCTCTTATTTTCATGAAGATTGGACAGCATTCCAAAACTGCGCCAGGTTCGTAGTTTTATGAAGAGCAGAGAAAAACTCTTCATGTTTAAAATGTATTAATGATGATGCTGGTTTTCTGCTTAAAATGTTTTTTTTACTTGTATAAGAGTATATTCGGCTTTATAGCTTTTATATACTACAGCTTGGATTTTACTCCTTTTAATCTTTGTTTGCATGCAGTAGCACAATAGATCAGGTAAATAGGGCACAAGATGAGGAAAAGACATAGGTTTCCTGTTACCCAAGATGTTTTGATCAAATGTCAGTCTTTTTTGTTGTAAATGAAATTTGATGTCCAACTAATCACTGAACTCTTTCCCAAGAGTGTTAGTTATGAGAGGAGAATAGTTTAATTTGTCGTGCTGCAGGTTCAATAATGAATGAATGGAAACAACAGAAATACTCTGTACTTGCTTTGGTATAAGTGACAGCCTTTAAGGACTGGTGGGAGGTAGATCATTGCTTCAGAAAATGAGTAGACACCCAAGAGCCACCTAGATGTATTCATGTCATGCCAGTTTAATGGATCTTTTAAATCAGCTTTATTACATGTGCATACGATAGAATTGTCCTGGACAAGAATTTTCTCTGACGATTGCTTAGGATGCTAGCTTTCTGAGCAATTGCTTCTAAACATTAGATAAGTAACTTGCTGGTGGCTCAATTTGCATGGGAGTCACCATTTCAGAGAATTTTAAATGTCTGATCACACAGAGTAGACAGCTGGAGCAATGTCTGCTCTTCTGCTATTGTATCCTTCTTGTTTTGTAAGAATACCTAAAACTTTTTTTTAACATGTATTGTAGAATTATCGCAACTTGTGGTGAACTACTAAGACAGTGTGGAGCCTTCGAGCAACAGCTGGCAAACAGGTGGGTTGGTTTGTTGGTTCAAATTGTTTTAATTCTTTATTTCTTTGCAATAGAATCACTGATAGTTACTTGCACATAAAGTTAAGCATACGATGGAACATGCCCTGGAATTTGGTTATTCAAGAGAGTCTAAGTCATTGTTTTTTAGCAGAAATTGTTCATGTTAAGAATACAGTTTTGGTTTGCTAAGAAATATACTCTTAAAATTAGGTAGAAAGTAAAACTTGATTTCATGTATATACTACCATTATCATCATAATCTACTTCAGCCAAACAGCTTATCATTAGGTAAACTGAACAAATTAGAGTCTGTTTTGGTTTTTGGTGTTTTGGTGTTGGGTGGCAGAAGTGGAGATAGGGGAGTAGCGGTGGGGCCAAATCCATACCAAGCATTTCATAAGCAGATCAGCTTTGACCAAGTGAATTTCTAATAATTTTACTTGCAGAATTAAGGTGAGTAAGGGCATATCCTCAAACATGTGCTGCTTAGGTTAATTGGTGATTCCTGCTTGGTCCTGTGTGTCAGTCAGTAGGTGCTTTAGTGAGCCCTGCAGTAGACCAGCACTGCGATAGATTCCAGCCCTCCACAACCCTGAAGTGGTTTAGGAGTTTTTAAGAATGCCATGGCATGTGAAACAATACTAGACTGACAAAGTTCAGTGTTTCATTTCTTTATCTTGGTTTATCTAAGTGCTGTCATGTTAAAGCTGACCTCAGAAGTAGCACATTATATTATGGAAACTTAATAATAATAATAATAATAACTAGGGGGCTTCGCCCCCTGCTGGCTTCACTTGCCAACTCTATGTTTGGTTTTCCGGATACACACTTTTAAGATTTTTTTTTCTTTGAATTGTTGCTATTTCATTAGTTTCACTTTTATCTCAGACTCTATATCAAAAACAATATTTGGAATCTTTCGAGTCCCAACATGCTGAATCTTTTAAATGAAGTCCGTGAGACATGTACTAAATGACTTTCTACCATAATTCAGGATAGGTTTCTCTGTTTGGAATTTCAGCACAGACAAAATGGTCTACATCATCAGTAGTTAATTTTTTTTGCAAAGTAACCAAGAAATGCATGTGAGGTAAACCCCGTTTTTGAAATTCTCTGACTTAAACTTCAAAGCCTTACAATATTTACATACTTGTGACACATCACCTACAATTAGGTCCATACATATTTGGACAGAGACAACTTTTTTCTAATTTTGGTTCTGTACATTACCACAATGAATTTTAAATGAAACAACTCAGACTTTCAGCTTGAATTCAGTGGGGTGAACAAAACGATAGCATAAAAATAACTAAAAATAAACTAACTGTATGTCTATATATTCGATCTCTATTCGTCTTTTCGTTATTTCTCCGAATAATAATTTCTTTGTACGCACTAATGCGATCTTTACTTTCTTTTTTTTGACACTTTCGTTTTTTTCTCCTTTCATATTCTGTATCTTGCTCTGCATGTGTATTGTGCCTACGTTTTTTTTTGAGTCTTTTGAATTCCACTGTTTTCATTATCTCTAACCTGCTCTGCATATATTTGGCCCCCTTGTTTTTTAACCTCTTTATGATGTTTTACTTTTTTTTGTACTCTTTGTCTTTTATTTCTGTCCTCGCTTTTTCCTGCTTTTTTTTCAATGACACCTGGTCCGTGGTGATTATTTTCCTTTTTTCGAGTACAGTAATCCCTCGCTATATCGCGCTTTGACTTTCGCGGTTTCGCTCTATCGCGGATTTTATATGAAAGCATAATAACTAAATATATAACGCGGATTTTTCGCTGCTTCGCGGGTTCTGCGGACAATGTGTCTTTTTACTTCCTTGTACATGCTTCCTCAGTTGGTTTGCCCAGTTGATTTCATACAAGGGACGCTATTGGTGGATGACTGAGAAGCTAACCAATCAGAGCACGCAGTTAAGTTCCTGCCTGCTGAATGCAGTGTTAACCAGGAAGTCTCGTCTCACTCATTCAGCATCAACGTGTTTCGCTGTGTAAAGAGTTGTGCTCTTTTGTGTTTATCTTTGTGCATAGTCAAGCCCTTCATTATGGCTCCAAAACGATCTGCTACTGCTTCAGGGGCCATGCCCAAGTGCAAACGGAAGATGTTAATGATTGCCGAAAAGGTAAACGTTTTGGATTTGTTGAAGGCTACGATTCTTTTTATTTAAAAAGTAGGAAAGGAATATAAGATCTACGGCTGCAGTGTCCTTTTAACCAGGGTTCAAAACGAGTTGTAAGTGGATGTAATAAGGCAGTAGTCCGGATGGAATCTGCTTTAGGGATTTGCATTGAAGACTGTCAGAAGAAGAACAACGGCAGTGCTACACAATCGCCTAAAGTGGCTCCTTTAAGGGCTGTAACGCTCTCCTTTGTTGTGCAGTAAAATAAAACTCATTGTTATCGGACAAGTCATCATGTCATTGTTGGTGAGTAACCATAATTAATTTTCTACTTACAGTGCTTAGTACATGTACGTGCGTTTAGTGTCACTGTACACACATTTACTGTATACTATTTTTCTTGTATTGTACGTATTTATTACTGTTGGCATGTCTGTCGTAATGGCTGTAACATATGTGCTATCGGAGACACTCAATATCTTTAAAATAATATTTAGGTTTTACTGTATATAAACAGTGTGTTTACATACATAATTTCAATGAATCTTACCTAATATCTAAGAGAATACAAAGGGATTATGCTGTATAATTCTGCGGGGAATATTTATAAACAGTGTGGGAGAGTTTATAAGGGATAAAATGTATAAAAATAACCATAGAAACATATGGTTTCTACTTTGCGGATTTTTCACCTATCGCGGGGGGGTCTGGAACGCAACCCCCGCGATCGAGGAGGGATTACTGTAATAATTTCCCTTTATTTGCACTACTGCGATCTTTACTTTCTTTTTTTGATACTTTCTAATTTTCCTGCTTTCATATTCTTTAACTTTCTCTACATTTGTATAGTGCCAACTGTTTTTTTTTTTTGTGCCTTTCAAATTCCACTGCTTTCATAATCTCTTACCTGCTCTGCATGAGTATAGCGGCAACATTTTTGAAAGTCTTCATGAAGTTCTACTTTGTCTTTTAATCCTGAGCCCGAGTGGATGTGCTTTTTTTTCAGTTCCGCTTGTTCCGGGCTGATTATTACTTTTCTTATTTTCTGAATTTGCACAAAAATTATTATTTTTCTTGTTTGCATTTTTTTTCTCTCTAATGCTTTTGGGTCTCTCTTTCTTCTTCACTTAGTCGTCGAGGTTTCATCTATAACGTATTGTTCTTATACGCTTTATATGCCGTGAGATCCCTGGATCTGTGTGTGCTCAAAGCCTTTACACGACTGAGAATGTTCTATGTCCCCGCGAGACGGTCCTGGGTCAATCTCTTTTGTCTCGTGGGTCTTTTGAGTGTCTTCCATGATCTTGACGTGAAGATCACATCTTGTCTCCCTAGACTTTCTCTCCCAGGATTTTTTTTTTTAATAGAGTGATAATAATACTAATAATAGTAATTCTTTGCATTTTTTATAGAGCTTTTTTCACTACTCAAAGCGCTCAGCAATTACAGAATAAGGGCCTTGCTAAAGGGCCCAATGGAGCATAGTCCGTTTTGGCATTTATGGGATTCGAACCGGTCACCTTCCGATTGCCAGTGCAGATCCCTAGCCTTAGAGCCACTACTCCACCCTTGAACTTGAACAGACAACTCTGCTATTGGAACTAATAGTGAGAGCTGATATTTTATGGATATTTCACGCACTGTAAGAGTACTTGCTGAACTGACCTTCACGGCATTTTCCCCTTAGCAATATAGATGCACTTTAAAAAAAATAAAATTAAGATTTAATTATTTTCCTGTTCCTCATGGTAATGGATGCTTTCATCAGTAATCTGAAAACATAAATCAGATTGGTATTGGAGTATATAAAAAAAAGTTTTAAATGCCTGTGAATACATAAAGTGAAATTGAAGTATGAACAGTGTGGCTGGGCTTCAGTTAGCTGAGACTGGAGAAATTGTAGAGAATAGTGTGTGTGTATGGGTATGATAATAGAAGAAACAGTTAAAGATAAAGCTCTCTTTGTGATTTATTTTATTCTTGTATAGTGTCTTGTAAAAGAATTCAATCCCCTTGAAAGTCCAACACCATTTCTTGGATTTCAAAAGGCTGATACACTTATTCCTTTAATAAATACTTTTCTTGATAGCTCATGTGGTCTATCTAGCACTTTTTTATTTTTAAAGCCAATGTAAATTTGTAATTGATATATTTCTAAGAAATAAGAACTCTAAAAATACTGCTTGAATGAGTATTTAATCCCCAGACATCAACCTTTACCAGGACCTCCTTTCCAACAATAACAGCCCTGAAGTCTTTTCAGGTAAGTCGGAATCAGCTTTCCACATTGTTCAGGGGTGAATTTTTTTTTTCTTGTTCTTCCTGGCAGATTTTCTGTAGATCGTTCAGGTTGGTTGGGTGGCACCTCCAGAGTGCAGTTTTCAATGATTTCCACAGATTCTTAGTGGAGTTGAGATCAAGACTTTTGACTAGGCCATTATAGAACATTATTTTGTTTTTGAGCTACTCCAATGTTACTTTGGCCTTGTGCTTGGGATCATTGTTTTGCTGGAAGGTGTACCTTCTCCCAAGCCTTAGTTTCTCAGGTGACAAGAGTTGGTTCTCTTCCAGTATTTTGTTCCATTCATTCCATCATCAGCCTTAACAAGACTCCCAGTCACTGTAGATGAAATCCTGTCTACAGCCATTATCCTGCATTCACCTGACTTTACCTGTTTTTTGAGGCATGGGCAGTGATGAATCTGTGCTTTGAATTTAAGGTGAGAAGCTCTGTCTTAGTTTCATATGACCACAAAACTTTTTCCTATATCCTAGCCACGTCCCTCTCATACATTTTGATGAAATCCAGGTATACCTTTTAATGGATATTCATGAATAATGACTTCTTTCTTGCCGTCCTTCTAAACAGACCACTGGTAATATTGACTGCTCTTAATATTGAGGACTAATGCACATATCATCCCAATTTCAATAACTGACTTCTGTAGTTGCTTCAAAGTTATGGCTGGCTTTTGTGTTGCTTTCCTTACCAGCCTATGTCTTGTTTGAATGCTACTGTTAAGTTTTGACGTCTGGCTTCTTTACACAATGACTGAGTGGTGTGATGCACATTTCACTTCTGGACGATTAATTCAGTAGTGCACACTGGTACATGCAAGCACTTGAATATTTTTTATATTCATTTCCTGACCTATGCATTTGTATCGGGTCATCTCTTCCTTCAGTGGTCTGCTCATCAGCCTTCATTTTCAAAGTGGATTCTTATCCAGAAAATGTGACCTTTACTGTAATTGTTGACAGGCAGAAACTAATTATTCAGTTATGCCCAAATGAGAGGCAAATGTGTCTTGTTTAGGAACACTCTGCCACCTTAAGCTTTTGGAGCATAAAGTGACTGGATACTTATGCAAGCAGCGTTTTTTTCATGTTTAGTGGAATTAATAATTGTTTACTTTGGCTTTAAAAATAAACTATTAAACATTTTAGTTGCCAGTAAAAATACTTTTTGGAGGAATAAGTGTATGTGTCTTTTTAAATCCAGAGAAATTTGATGACTTCCAGTAGGAATTGTAGTGCTGCACGCTGGGAGGACTGGGGGAGCAAGCGTGGCCAGAGCGTTACTTCCCTTGGGACGCTAGATTCAACCTCCCTGGGCTGCAGCGGTGCCTCGGACTCCCACAGGTCTTCATGGGAGTTGGAGCATGGTGCAGCCCTGTTGGGATTTGTAGGCGCCGCCAAGGGGTGCTGCAGCGGGAGCTGCTGAGCCCTTATGGGTTGTCCTTCCGCCACACCTGGAAGTGCTGCCTGGAAACAAGTAATCAAGCACCCCGAGCACTTCCGGGTGCGTTATAAAAAGAGCCAGCAGCCACTACTTGGGAGCCAGAGTCGGGAGGAGGAGCGACGAAGCTTGACCCGAGAAGTGAAGGAGGTGAAGGAAAAGCGTGAAGAAAGAGACTTGTTGCATTGTGCTGTACTTGGACTGTGTGGTGCCTGTGGGAAACGGGGAAGGCGTTTCCCACGCGGAAAAAATAAAAAGAGTGTGCCTTGATCTTGTGTCCCATGCTTGTCTTTGTCGGGTTAAGCTGGTAATTGGACCTGTTTATAGTATTTGGTGTGCCATAATGTAGCTATTCTTACATAATTGGACCTGTTTATAGTACTTGGTGTTTCATGCTGAAGAGGTGGACCATGTCACAAATGCTTAAATCTAGTTAGCACAAGCATTTTCTAGGATCATTGAACATCTTATCCTTAACTGTGTTCAGCTGCTACTAAATGAAACAACGAAGTATGGTTGCTTTGTAATTTTATGTTAAACAGTTATGACTTGGTGATCTATTTTATAGTAAAGTTCTAGCCTCAGTTGGTGATGTTTATTCTTGTAATTTGTTGCTTTCTCACAGGATTTTGTCAACCGCTGGAAAATACCTTTCTGATTCATACAGTCCTCGAAGCTTAACGGGTATCCAGGAGGCCAATCTGAGTGACAAAAAGAGTAGCATCAAAAACCCCTGGCAAGACTACAATTATCTAGCTAAAGGAAACCCAGCTGAATATGCTGACTTAATGGAGATGATCTACAACCTAAAGGTTAGACAAATGTTCTGTCAGATTAATTTCTTTTTATTAAACAGTTATACATAAAAATAATATGACAGGGATTTTCTGTTTCTTAAAAAAAAGTTGAGAAAGAGTTGATAACATTATGACGCATAGCATTCAAAACTAGAAAGAAAATTAGGAAGAAGCAAATAGGTCAAAGCTGTGGAGTTATTATTGAAATGGAAAGTCAGTCGATATAAAGTTGTTAATGAGTGGACCACTAGTCAGAAGCACCATTCTCAAGATAGATGATCATGTTTAAGAGATGACAGGCAGCTAGTAATGAACCGTACATGTCAGTCTAACCAAGTCTAGAAGTAAGACACAAAAGCATTTAAGTGACGGGCAAAGTTACATTTATGAACCTTGAAAGGATATCTTATCTATCTGTAGAACCTGCCAGTGCGCTCTGTGGAAAAAAGACAAGTGATGGCTTAGCTGCCATGCCCTACTTATGCTTAGCTAGTGTAGGCTTTTGTGGTGAAGTCTATAAAAATAGATTACTTTTTTATTTACGTGCTGTATTTCTGAAAAAATTAAAGTGTGTGTTTTTGGTATAATAATACCTTTTCTCATGGTGTAATCATTTTTTTTTTTTTTTTAGTAAGTCAAGGTAGCTTATAAAATGTTGATTACAATCTGAGGTTCAGTGTAAGACATGAAGCATGGTTGTCAAATGTACTTTGGAAGGATGCACCCAAATTCTGCCATAGAAGTTTTAAACATTTCAGTATTTTCTGATAATAATCCATCTCAGTGGCTTATTATACACCTTTAAATAGAGACATAAGTAATACAGAGGATTATTTTATTAGTGAGCTTCCCCTGTTTATTCTTGAACTCTTACAGCTCATTTTATGATTAAAGAGAACTATAGTTTATTTACAGCTACCCCTCTCCATGATAAAAACCCCTCCTGGACAGAATTCCACTCCATGTCAGTGGTTAGAATTGCTTTATAGAAAATTAATATACACAGTTAAAGGGTGATGGGTAGAACCTAATTCTAATAGTTAGCACTGCTCCCTTCTCTCCCAGGAGTTCTGCGTTCACATCCAACTCCGAGAGCGCCCTCTGTGGACTTTGGACGACTCCCTTGGGTCTGTGTATATTTTTCACAGGTGCTTTGGTTCTTTCCTGTTTTTTAAAATTTGCCATGGTAGATGCATTAAATTGCCCAGCATATGTTGTGTCATATTGTGAATGCGCAGGCTCTGCAGTACAGTGGGTGACCTATCATGCACCGATATAGGATATCTTCCATCTCCTATAGACACCAAAGTGGAGTAGGTAGGATAAGAAACTTGATGGTTAGAGAACAAATAATTTGCTGCATCATAAAATTGTATGGTGGATTTGTACTGAAAAACTTACCTTTATAATTGATCAAAATATGGGAAGTAGCCACAGAAATACAGAGACGTTATGCCACGCTCAAGAAGGAAGGAGGCATATAATTGGTTATATTGTTTCAGACATAAGCCAGTTTTGTGGAATAAAAACATGTTTTTGGTTGGTGGTGGCAGAGAAGTCTTCTGTTTTTCTTAATTTCAAAAATGTTTAAATTAGCCTGTCCATGCCATCTTACACATAATAATAATAATAATAATACATTTTATTTAGAGCACCTTTCAAAAAACTCAAGGTCACTGTACATTCAGGTTAAAAAAAAATAAAAACATTCAATGACTAGAAAATTTAAAACCCAAATAAAACATCAGATAAAACACCGATAACAGTTACAGTGAATAAGCAATTTTGAACAAATGAGTTTTGAGATTAGCCTGAAATTGGTGAAGGGTAGTCATGTTCCTAAGGTAAGCAGGTAATGAGTTCCATAAGGAAGGTGCCGATCTGCTAAATGCTCGGTATCCCATCATGACAAGACGTGTTGGTGGATTATTTAAGTTGATGGAAGAAGAGGATCTGAGCATGCGAGAGGGTTTAGTGACTTGTAGGAGCTCAGAGAGATACGAGGTGTGGCAGAAAAGTAATGAGACTGGCAACACTGCAAGCGATCTAGCAACGCTGCGCTGTTGTCCTTGATAGAGCACGTGTATCAGTACCCTCCCATAGCTCAGTGCGAGTTTCAACTCCTTCCGTTAACTACGTGATTTTTGTGACTGCTATTAGCGAAGTTGTGTTTTTGGTTGTGCGTCAAGCAAAATGGAACAGCGGAATTTGGAGCAACGTTGTGCCATTAAATTTTGTGTTAAGCTTGGAGAATTTTTATAAAGACGTCCTTGAAAGGCTCAGAAAAAGGGTCATTCGCGTGAGACCAGACATTGCAGGATGCATGGATGCTCCATCATGACAACGCCCCATGTCACACTGCCCTCTCCATGACAGAATTTTTGACCTCAAAAGGCATTCCTGTGGTTCCGCAGCCCCCTTATTCACCTGACCTCAGTCCGTGTGACTTTTTCCTTTTTCCTAAACTGAAAAATGTCCTCAAAGGATGTCATTTCGGGACTTTAGAAAACATCCAAAAGAGTGTAACGGACATGCTGAAGACCATACCGGTTGAAGACTTCCAGTGCTGCTACCAACAGTGGGAACAACGTCTCCATCGGTGTGTAGCTGCCCAAGGGAACTACTTTGAAGGGGATAACATTGATGTTTGAAAAAAATAAAAACTTTGGTAAATAAAAAATCAGTCTCATTACTTTTCTCCCACACCTCGTATGTGGGGGCAAGATTATGAATGGCCTTATATGTAAGGACTAAAATTTTATAGTTGCTTCATTATGCTTCATTAGTCTGGGAATTGGTTACTGTGGAGGTCTCTGTTTTGAGTTGAACTTAGTATAATGTTCCAGAAAATATCATTAATCATGTGACATGAAGTATTATCCTGCTGAAAAGCTTTTCCATTTCATGGCCACCTCTAGACTGCATTGTTGACTTATGGGGTTTTCTTCGTATCCGGGGACTTTCTGCAACGTGAATCAAAATTCTTTAGACCAGGCAATGTTTTTTTAAGCCACCATTGTTATTGTTCCTCCACCCACTCCAGCCATAAGAGTAGAACCTGCCTGGGGTATTGGCTACCACACCCCATCCATGACAACAAATGACAAACTAAGCTTGTCATACGTTTACTCCAGTGCTAACCTCCGTCAGCTCCTGTCAACTGTAGTCTCTTTTGGACCAAATGTCTGTGGTTGGGCACCCATTCGTGACATGTCAGTGATGCTTTCTCTTTTAAATGAAAATGCTGACAGGTCTGCTTCTCCTGAAACAGTTGTTGAGGAGCATCTCGCACTTAATACATTATTATTAAAATCTTTAGTCTTGTATGATATGGAAACTTGGGACTTGCATGTCTGCCTTAAATAGTGCTGTTTATACATATAATGTTGTCAAAGATTTAGGGGTTTAATGTACGGGAAGAGTAGGTGGACGTTCAGAGGAGACAACAGTGTGAAAGTATGTGACAATATGCCTACTCTGTCCACCACCCCCCCACATGCTTGAGAGAGCTCATTAAGTTCAGATTTGGCGTAATTCTGAAAGCACACACAAGAGCAGTGTCCTGAAAATTAGGGTAACGTGTCATCTTCTGTTTTAGGAGAAGGGAACTGGAAGCTCAAGCCTGTTGACTGAACCACGTTCTGCGCTAATGCGGCTGAACCAGCAAACTCATCAGCTGGCCTTTGACTCAGTTTTCCTAAGAATTAAGCAACAGCTTTTCCAGGTTTCAAAGATGGAGGTAAGGTGAAGAGCTCTTGAGATGAGACCACTAGACATAACCAAATGTTCAAAGTAAAATGGTGTATTGTAGGTATGCAAATAAAATATAGTAAGGTGTGTGTAAGAGACTTATCAGATAATTTGAAACAACGTGTTATTGCTTAAAAAGTAAACTGTGTCATTGTGGCTGAACTAGTGGATATGTGTATACAATGCCTTGCAAGAGTATTTGGTCCAAAGTCATCACTGTTCTCTGTATTTCAAATAATACATGCACATATCCTGATAAGCATTTTTATTGACAAGTGAGGTGTTCTAACAAAGCAAAGGTAAGTAATTTGTGAAAGTTATTTTTTATTGTACACTATTACTCCCTGAGGGGAAATTGTCTTTTTGCATGACCTTTGGAGGTCAGAGTGCAGAGTCAGCAATTGTACTGTGCCCCTGGAGTCTTTTTTTTAAGTTAAGTGCCTTGCCCAAAGGCCCAACGGAGTAGGATCCCCTCTGATAGTAACGGGATTTGAACCAGTAGTCTTCCAGATACCAGTACAGATCCTTAGCCTCAGAGCTACCGCTCCACTTTAATACTCGCATAAATATTCCAACCTTACACTTGAGCATTTACTAGGACCTCCTTTCCCACAGTACTTTTGGGGTTATCTCAATCAGCTTTCCACACTGCTCAGGAGTGGTTTTCTCTCATTCTTCCTAATAGATTTTCTGCAAATCATACAGATTGGTTGGGTGGCATCTCTGGACTGCAATCTTCAAGGAGAGCCCCAGATTCTTAGTGGAGTTGAAATCAGGACTTTGACTAGGCCATTGTAAAACATTCATTATTTTGATGTTGAGTTATTGCCAGGGATTGTTGTTTCACTGAAAGGTAAACCTTCTCCAAAACCTTAGTTTCTCAGCTGACAGGAATTGGTTGTTTTCCAGTAATTCCCTGCATTTAGTTCCATCAGCCTTAACAAGATTCCCAGCCATGCAGGTGAAAAGTTTCTAGAAAAAAAAAAAAGAAAATGTTCTAAGGCATCCAATTTCTCTATTTCTGTTGATGGTTCACTTGTCAAACCTGATCCGGTTGTCAAACTTAACTTTCAGGTACACATGAGGCCTCTTTCCAAACTTTTCATTCTATCATCTCCGTAACATTGCCCGCCTCCGTCCATTTCTGTCCTTTAATGATGCTCAAACTCTGGTTCATTGTTTCATAATGTCTTGTACTGATTATTGTAATTCCCTCTTCATCGGCCTCCATGCAGAATCTATACAGAAGCTACAGTATATTGAAAACTCCGCAGCCAGAGTCCTCACCCCCACAAAGCGTTTTGCTCACATCTCCCCTGTTCTCGCCCGGCTTCACTAGTTAGCTATTCCATCAAGGATTAAATTCAAGATTCTGCTTCTCGCCTTCAAAGCTCTACATCACCTTGCTCCCCTCTACCTCACTCAGCTCTTAGCTCCTTACACTCCTTATAATCTTCTTACTGTCCCACGCACCAGACTCTCCACCTTGGCAGGCAGGTCCTTCAGAGCTATGGTTCCTCAACTCTGGAACTCTCTTCCCTAGTCTCTCTGAGATTGCTCCTCTTTCTGCACTTTCAAATCTCAACTGAAAACTTTCCTCTTCTACGAACTTTTGTCATCTGTGTAACGTTTTTTTTTTTTCTCTGCATGTAAAGCGACATAAATGTAACTTATTATTTTATTATTAAAAACATCTCCACAGCCATTATTCTTTAGTTGTTGGGTCTGCACCATGCATAATGCTTTGAATTTTGGCCAACAAGCTCCATCTTAGTTTTATCTGACCACAAAACCTTTTCCCACATCCTAGCTGAGTCCTTCTGATGTATTGCGTTGAACTCCAGACAGTTTTATGGATTTTTCGGAGTCATGGCTTCTTTTTTGCTATCCTTCTAAACAGACCACTGTTATGGGATGCTCTCGATATTGTAGACTCCTACACATGTACCCCAGTTTCAGTAACTGACTTCTGTAGTTCCTTCAAAGTGACGGCTGACTTCTGTGTAGCTTTCCTTTTGTGTGCTTACACTTCTGTTATCAGCATAACCAGTTGCTGGTATCAAAGGAGCAATCATTTTTGAATGTAGGTATTAGGTAGTGCTTAATTTATTGTTACATTGAAAAGAAGTAAACATCCAGATTTGACATGTTTGTTTCTTCAGGATCCATTTTATCAAACACTGGATTTAGCTTCATCACATCCACTTTTAAAGTGTGCAGTAATGCAGAGCGGCAGACAGAACAAATGCTTCCAGCTGCCATTGTGTCGACTCCTGTGATGTGTGTTTGCCTCACTGTTTAGAGAGATGCAGAATTTGTTGAAATCACAGCATTTCAAATATGAAAATATTTAATATTAGTTTACTGTCCACGAAACACGAGCATTATAGACAGTTTATTGTAGAAGTCAGTAGAGCTGATGTCATTCAAAATTTAAAAATGTCTGATTTCAATTTTGTAATAGGAGTATGTGCTGCTGGAGGGTGTCGTTTGAGTCCTGATCCCCACACCATCACTCCCACAAGCACGTTGGCGTTTAGATTTTGTGCTGTCCTGCCTGATTTTTTTTTTTTTTCCAGTTGCATTTCAATTTTCTTATTTCATTTTTTTTTTCCCCCCAGATCTGGAGCACGGTTGGCACTGGCGATACCCTGACAGATGACCTGCCAACTTTTAGTCTCGCCCCTCTTGAATACATTACAAATGTAAGCACAGTATTTCAGCCTTACGATGATGTATTAAAGCTATTGTTGCTCTAAGCCAAGGTACAATAAAGGGAATTGGTCAGATCGGAAAGACTTCATTCTAAGTGAAGGTTGGACCTTGGCAAGTCACTTCAGCTGCCACTGATCTCTACTGCCGATAAAAGAATATCAAGCAAAACAGTATCTTTTTACCGGCATTGCAGGGACTTTCAGAGTGACTTTCTTTGTTTGTGGTTTTGTAAAGCTTTATTGTTTAAAAATAAACATGTGAATTGCTAGTCTTCAACTGTTTTTTTGTCCTTCAGTATCAAAATATACTTTGCCCCATTTCTTTTTAGATTGGCCAGTACATTATGTCACTACCGCTGCATTTAGAGCCTTTTGTCACGCAAGAGGATCCAGCTTTAGAGTTGGCATTACATGCTGGGAAGCTTCCATTTCCTCCAGAGCAAGGTACGGCTCTCTATGACGTTCAAACCTGCGGTGTTTTAAAACGGTTCTATTGGCACAAATTTAATAGGATTTTTATGGATGATGAGTCAGAAACTGTAGGAAAGGGAACTGGTGTTCACCAGTCACTCCTGATCAGTCCAGTGGAGCAAATTTAATTATAAAAGCTAAGGTAGTAAATGCAGATTGAATAAAGATTTCTTATTGCTAGACTTTATCGCTACTGCAGGAGAGGAGCCATTAGTGGTCACTGGTTGTCTTCTTTATTGAGAAGGTCACGATTCTCCAACCACCGTTCTCTTTTACACACCCTGAAAAATGTAAAGTGTGCATTTATAGTTTGTCAGTGTTGATGAAAGTCTGCCATTGTGTGTATGAATACCGGTGAAGTATTTCAGGGGTTTAAAAGCTGAATTCATGTGCACAGCAGGCCATCCCAGAACTTAATAAGTAATCTGAGAATTTTTAATCAACATTTAACATTAACTGCTGGAGGTGGAAAGATTGTAAAGATAAGTAGCAGGAACTCGCAGGCCTAGAGCTGGTTTATAGTTAATTAAAAAACAGAAGAAAAATCCAAGAATTCAATCCCCTCACGCTAATTTTATGTTTGCTTATTACAAGATGTAGTCAGCTGGCCTTTTACGGAAGTGTAATTTTAAAAGTACATTTCAGCCATTAATAAGAAATGAGTCTTATTGAGAGTGGAGAACTAAAACTGCAAATGCAGTGTATGATTTCCTTTCAGTATATTGGGAGCAAAAACGTTTAAAGCAGTTTTTAGAAAGTGATTTTATGGCAGATACTAACAGGTTGTATTTTTTTATACACACCACCTTTAATGATTCGTATTTTCACTAAATGATGACTTTTGGCACAAAATACACGGGTTATTCTTACTCTAAAAATACGGAGAGGCTGAGTGAATTGCTATGATCTGAAGTCCTCCACTCCTTTCACTTGCATAAAGCTGTTGTGTGTGACATGCGAGGAGCTTGGCCAAGACTTAGCTGCAAGCCATAGTGGGATTTAGTTTGTGCTGAATCGTTAGAATAGTAAACACCAACATTATCAGTAATGACAGGGTTCTTTGGGACGTGTATTCATTTTCAGTTTTTATCTGCTTGCTAAAGGTGATGATTTACCTGAGCTTGACAACATAGCAGACTGCTGGTTGGGGTCTATAGCAAGAGCAACAATGCAGACATACGGTGATGTCATTCTACAAATCCCAGTCTTGACTCCACACTCGACCAAACAGTTGGCCACAGACATCGGTACGTACTGACGTTTTTCATTTTGTTTTTTTGTTTTTTTTTTAAATTAGAAAACTTGTTAAGAGAACAGCCCAACAAAGCTTGTCAAATGTACGCTCCTAATTTCTCTATCATAACCTCAGGTCGAGTTTTGAAGGTCCCCAAAGTACTTCTGTTTACTGTGCTACTTAGTTACTTGTTGTATGCATCAGTTGTTCTCTGTGTAAAGAAAAACTTTCAAAATGTTTGTGGAGAAAAGCCAAGCAAAATGACACCTTTTATTGGCTAACTAAAAAGATTACAATATGCAAGCTTTCGAGGCAACTCCGGCCCCTTCTTCAGGCACGATGCCATAGTAAGTTTCCATCTGTAACCCCATGTTGTTGTTCACGAACCCATCAGAAAGAAACAGCCTGCACTAATTGCCTTCATAATTCTAAACATGTCAGTTATGTCGCCCCCTAATCCCTGTCTGAATAACGATTAATAATATCATGTCATGTATCTAATTGATTGTATGCATTTATTTAATTTTCCTAGAACTTCCGAGTTCTGTCGTGGTATTCTAAAATACTAACGTTATATCCACATTACTTCATTTTCATTTTAAAATGCAGTCATAAGTCTCAGTTTTTGGAGAAATGTCCGGCTGCAGTCAGGACAGTTTTAGGCCTCGGACAGATCCAAGCACTTCAGACACTATGAGGTCCATAAATTGACGCCCCTTGCTGGAGCCATTTGCCTGTTTCGCTGTTTTCTTTTACTCAAATGTGTGTTCAGAATTTATTAAATTTCTAAACTATTGCAGTCTGTCAGTTCTGCATGCGAAGCAGTTGTTTTGGTGTCGTATATTAGAAACAAAGCGAAGAAAAAAATCTCAACATTTTGTGTTTTATAGCACAGTGATCCCCCGCCTATCGCGGAACTTACATTTCAGACCCATCAGCGATAGGTGAAAATTTGTGATATAGAAAGACCATATAAATAAGCATATTTTTTTATAGTTTAAACCTTAAAATACCACGCAATAAACACTTGTAAACTTATTAAAACACACTTTGTAAACACATGTGATATGTGGATGTCGGGCTAAGGATATGAGTAACATAATGATAATATAATAATAATAATAATGTAGCGTACCGTCGATTCAAGACGTCCGCGTAACACTATCCTTCCCTTCTCAGAAGATGCAGGACGCTTGGGAGCCATCGTAGGGCTTAAAACAAAACAAAACGAAAAGGTCACGAAACGTTTGCTCACAACAATCGGACCACAAGCAAGGTACGCAATATGCAGAGAACTGTGAGATTCTTGCGAGATTACACCATGTTAGCAGCAGCCAATTGGAGCCCAAGAGAATGAAAATCCCGCTCTGATTGGTTGAGTCTCCTCTTTCAGCCAATAACGGGCCTTGTAAGAAATCATCTGGGTACTGTAACACAAAACTCTGTAGTGACTGCTGAAAACCGTATGCTTTGTTATGAATTGGCAGCAAAGAACACTGTAGGTAGGATGTACTTCTTGAATTTTTCTGCGATATAGCGGGGGCGCGATAGCTGAATCACGTTACAGCGGGGGATCACTGTTGTAAAAAGGAAGACACTTGACACACGTAAAAAGGTTTGGGGCAGCCACCCGTACAATATTCCTAGCTGCAAAGGTTTGTTTTTTCATTCAACAGAGTAGTTGATTGTAGAGAGTCCAAGACAGAACTGATGAAGGTTGGAAAAGATGGCGGTTTTAAATGGTCAGACAGGAAGTGATGTATGTTAACTGGAAGTGACGTAGGTTGACCGGAAGTGATGTTTCCCTGACGTCAGCCTGGGAGCCTGGACCGGAAGTGACATTCTTCTGAGCGCCGGAACTGGAAGTGACGTTCTTGATTCAGATGGGTTTTCCCGTGGCTGGTCTGTAGAGATAGCAGGAGAAGGTTTAATGCACCCCACCCTCTCCTGGCCTGGCGTGGAATTACCTTTACTTGGGCCACACAATGTCCCCCTATTCGCACGTGTGTGACAATATATACGTTATATAACTGCGTTTGCCATTCATGAGACTGCACTTTTTAATGCGTTAGTTATATGCTGCACTCAACAGTGTAGTGGCTCTGTGGCTAAGGATCTACACTGGTAATTAGGAGGTTGACCCCACATAAAAATGGGAAATGCTAAGGAAGAAGACGAAGAAGAATAAATTTATATGCTGCACTCAGTATGATTAACACTACATATTGTTAGAGTCGGAATCGAATAAATTATATAATTTATATAAACAGTCAAAATATATAATACTATGTGCGTGACGTTTAGGAGCTCTTTAGTGTACTGTCTTTGTGGTCCTCTCTGTGTTATTTCATTAGTATTGTATTATTACTGGTGTACAAAAGTTTAATAATTATATTGATGATGCATTAATTGTGGTGGAGTTTATGCTCCAGAGGAATGACACACTCGCCCTCAGAAGCACAAAGCGGTGTAAAGTAGTCGTTTGAGTCACCCAGCTAAGACCTTCTCTGTTAGTCAAGTGGCTTTGCGTACCCATTTTTGGATGGCTGGTGACCTCGCAGCAAGTACAAAGAGACGTTTGTTACATTAGCATGACAATTTAATCTGGTGAAGCTTTTTTTTTTATTTATAACACATACATAGTTTTTGCACACACGTTGTTTGTCACCATTACTATAACAGCACGTTTAGCACAAAAGTGTACCACAGACACAGGGTGGGGGGGCACAGAAAGTGGGTGGAGTCAAAAGAGATGCAGCTGACAGGGGCGTCATCTTACGGGCCTCAGAATGTGTCAGGTCGCTGAATCTGTCCGAGGCCTAAAACTGTCCTGACTGCAGCTGGACTCTATTGAGTTTCTGTCTTTTTTCCACCCTACCCCAGTGTTTTTAACCCCTGAAAACAGAGACGTTTGAAAACGCTATCCAGAGCCGTGTATTTCTGAAAAAAACGGCTCATCTTCTCAGTGCAGATGGGGGGAAAAATGTAGAGTTTTAAAAACAAAGACTCTAATCTCGCTTTAATTGATTTGTGTTTATGACGTAGGCCTTCCCTGGTCAGATCCTGCTCACTACCACGTCTCATTTCCTGATTCATCACCCTTCACGAGAGAAAAGCACATTCCAACTTAGAGTTGCTTTCCACGGCGCATGCTTACGTGTATGCATCTAAATTGTGCTTTGTACAGTTAGAAAGCTACATAAATACACAAAATGCAAATTAATTACCGGTTATTACTTTTTGTGTCTCACCTCGTGTGTGTGTGTGTCTCTTGTGTATATATAATATATGAAATGTATAAATTAATCTGTTGAATGTCATTATGGCCTCACAGTTTCTAAGGATATCCCAGTTAATATTTGGTAATTAATGCCTCCCATCACCAGAAAACCTCCGTCTAAATGTGTTTTTTTTTTTTTTGAAATATGATTATTATAAAGGTGCATATTGAACTAATAACTAATTTCTGCATTGCGTTATCTTTAACGTTCCAAATATCAGGCAACTATCCCTAACACTTTTCGTCAAATCCAAATGCACTCACTGTGATACATTAGGCGCCCATGAAGCACTTGAAGCCAACACACATCCACTTTCTCCTTCCTGTGAATGGCAGCTCTCACACCTTTTGAGTTTGGATTCTTCTTCCTAATTTATGTGATTTCCCCCCCTCAGACCCCCCTTCCGTGTTATACTCATTCCTGTCCCATAGGTTTTAGCCTGGTTTCTGTTGTTTGCTATAGTGGGACTGTACTCTGGAGCAGCGGTCAATGCTCCTCATTAGCACTTCCTTTAAGTGCTGTAGAATGCACAGCAGGTACTGTTTGCAGTCCATTTGCTTCTTTAAATCTGGATTATTTTGTTTTTGTTTTAATTTTGCATTGTTAGCAGTTCATTGTTTGAGAATATTGTTGTTCAAGTCGCCCAGAATTAGAATGAATGTTCCAGCAGTGACTTTGTGCTTTACTAATAGAAACCAAAGGAAATGCCGGTGCAGCCCAAAATCAAGACCTATTCGTGCTAATGCATTAGCGCACCCTCCTACTTGTGGCAATAAAAATTAGTTTTGCAGATTTATCATTTTTTAAATAAAATACATGCCCTTCCTAAAGGTGTACTATAATACTGTTCTTTGCAGCACTACATTATTGTCTTTTTTGTTTAATCACCGATATCTTTACTACTGTATCTGGTCCATTTGTTTGGCTGAACTTCCATTCCAATGTGGCTCTTGCACTTGGCTAATAAAACCTCCTGAATTTCGGAAGGATTACTGCAGCATTAAGTCACACAGCCACATAAATCTTTCTGAAGTAAACAGAAATAAGGACGACGGGGCGGTGCAGGATATGATGCTACCTGGTCCTCAGTGCGGCAGGGATAGGCTGAGCAGGATAAAGCGGACTTGTAAATGTTACATTTTGTAGAACTCGGTGATTAATGTGGCAGTTCTTTATTTTCTTGTAGATACTCCATACACATTTTTAAGGCACAGTGCGTAGATAGTAGCAGAGAGCAGTGGAACATATTTTTAATTATTAATTTTAAATCATTCCATTTTGTAATCTGGTAGGCTTTTTAAAATTACTGTTGTCTGTTAAATGTGACATTGGCAAGAAAGATGTAGGTTTTCAGTTAACACAAATGTAAATGGGAGGCAAAAAGTTCAAAACGGACAAAACCAAGAAGATCAACAAGGTAAACATGTTTGCTGTTAATAAATAACTTAATTCAAAGCAAAGGGCCTAAAGGTTTTTTTTTTTTTTTAATTTTATTTTTTAGATTACCTCAGTAATGTGATGGATGCTTTGGGCCTGCAGCCTTCACGGACTTTACAACACATGTTGACCCTTCTGAAGGCCAAACCTGAAGATTACAGACAGACGGCAAAAGCCCTGCCAAGACGAATCGTGTCCACCATTGCAGCAATGAGAAGCATTGACCATTATGTTTCATAAAGGAACTTTGTTCTGAAGATGATTTTTCTACCAAGGTTTTATGTTATCTGTTCACTGATCTGTATTGTTTTTCTTTTCAATCATAATGTAAATATGAACCTAAATAAAATAAATGTATATGGGCATTTTACAGAGTACTGTTTTATCCATATAAGAATGCACATTAAAAGAGTTCTCAATTTTTTTACTTTGCATATAGGCTCACTTATGAGCAAGTGAATATTATACACAGTCCTCCTTTATGCCACTTACACATCTGTACTTGTATTTTAGACAGCGTTTATCAAAGAGACTCCACAATCTTCAAGAGATTCAAAAAACAAAAGTTTGCAGTGAAGTTTGACCAGGGCCGTGCAGTTGAAGATCACATACATTATTAAACAATACTAGTAACTGTTTCAAACCCGCTTAATCTGGTTCAGAGTCACGAGAGGCTGAAGCCTATCCTGGCAGCACTGGGTGCAAAGCAGGGCATCCACTCATTACAGTACCAGACACGTGAGAGGAAAGCTGGAGTACGTGGAGGAAGACCCTTGGGACATGTTAAGAACCTCACAGACACAGACATGCAGTGAGCTCGCTTTTGAACCCGGCCGCTAGATTCCTGAGACAGCAGGTGTGGCCGCTGTGCGACGCTATGCTAGTATGTGTGCAGGCCTGCTGTACGGGTGTTTGTGCATGCATGTTACCTTAAGTGTCCACCCAGGGATGAAAAGTGACATTCACGACGTTATTCTAATAATTCAAACAAACACTAAACATTTATGTCAAAAACTCTATAAAAGAAAATGTTTATTTCCATCTGCCCTGAAAAGTAAAGGTTCACTTCTTTCTGGTGATGACCATTTCTATAGCTTTCTGTGATCACAATACTAATATGCAGCACACTTACAGCAGACATGTAATGAACTTCAAGCCACTATTGTTCAGCAGTAAAAGGCGTTGATTTAATTAAGACGGACCGCTTTCTCTTCTAGGCATGTGAAGCAGCCGATATTTGCTTTGGCCTGACATGTGCCAGTAAACTCAGTCCTGTTCTTCTCTGCCACGAGAAAACAGCTACAAATACTAACGGCTAAAAAAAATGGAAATAGATCAAATAAAAAATTCACAATTCAGAGGTATGGCTGGATATCTTCCGAGGTTTCACGTAACACTGCAGAACACTTTGTTTAGTAACCAAGGCATTGGTGTGGCAACAAATGACACTTATTGTTAAAGTGTTAAAAAAACCATGAAGACGTGTGCCAACAAGCAATCAAACTACAAATTGCATGCCAACTACAAAAAAAGTCTGTTTTTAAAATAAAGCATACTGTTGACATTCTTTTAGGTGAGCTTGTAGGCAAAGATGCCAAACCTGAATTGTTTTCTTCTTTTCTAATCAACAGAGAGCTAAAGTGCCCCAATACAACAGAAAAAATACACACAAAGGGCACTTTAAAGCACTGCATCAGCATAAATGCCCAAAGTTCAGTGAAAACATATTGTATGCGTTTTATCACGCCAGAAATAAGGACAGTAAAGTATAATCGTGCCCAAAAGGACCTTTGTTCACTGTCATATTTCCCTGGTAGGCCCTCCGCCAACTCCAATATGAGCATTTGTTTAAAAAAAAAAATGGATTTGCAAAGTGTAGGTAATCGAGCTTTACATTTGAGGTGACTTTGTTTATGCTCACATGTACATCTGCAGTTTATCAAAATCATGCTAGGGTGTAATGCAAAAACAACAGACACACTTCAAAATCAAGATCATGATTGATAACTTATTATTATTGATGAAAAGAAAAACGGAAATGCCACAGCGCAAACAGAACGAAGCTCAAGCTTTGTGTAATCAATAAACCACATGCCTTCATTTTTATTTGATACAGTTGTCATTTACTGAATGAATTGACTTGTATACCACATGCAGGATACTTTTAAGACAAATTCCCACAAGTGATATTCATTTTGACACTTTTTGGAGATTGCATATAATAAAGGGGCAGAGCTGAAATCTGACTAATCCAGTAATAATACAACATGCTATTCTTATACAGTATTGTTTATCGTTATTTACAAGGGAGGACACTTGAATGAACATACCACCCTAATGTTTTAAAAAGCCCACTAAGCTGCACTCATCCCATTCAATCCGCTCTCAGATTGTTTCCCCTGAAAGGGCTTCACTTCAGAATACCTTAGCAAAGGCCAAGATCTGCCTTAAGGGCTGCTTTCCTGCCGGATTCATGGATGTGGTGCTCTGTTCCCCAATAGCTACCTTTGAAAGGGCTGAATAAATACGCAAAGAGTCCAAAGTCTTGCTTGGAAGTCCTCCCTTGACAAGTCACAGAAGGGCAGTCCACACTTGAACTGCTACCCCTGAAAGCACTTGCATTGAATGAACGCACCTCATTATGTTAACATGTGTCAGTCATTGCTAAATCTCAGTAAACACCAAAACAGCTTCAGAGGTAATACCTGAACTTAATTCCACTCATTATTCGTGTTTGTTTGCAGGGAATTTAGACAAAAATGTTGGGTATAAAAAACATAAAACCCTAATGATTTAAATCACAGTCACACATCATGCCCCGTATCAGGTGGCTTTAGTTGTTTCAAGCTTTGTCTTTTTAAGGCAGGTGTGATGCTTGAGAGCAGAGGGACAGGAGATGGCAAAGCTGACAAGAGTTGTTTTCTCTCTTTGGCAGTTGTGATATTTCTGAAAATGTTTTTTAAAGTCCTGACCTTTGTTGAGGACCCTACTTGTTTATGGTATGGATTTTGCATCAACCAAAACTGGACAGCTGATACATTCCCAGGGTCTGATTGCTTTTCAGCTAAGTTACTTGAAGCTAGCCATGAGAGACAAGTTCCAAGCCCCCATTTCAAAACTTTTTCCAAACCTTCACACAAAGGTCACCTTATCTAAGCCTAAACATATGTATTTTAATAATGAATGGCACTCTTGTAGCTTTTGCATTTATTTCCCATAATTCTTGTCTATTTTACATACACCCCAAAAATTCAACACTCCTTTAAAACATTTTATCAACTCACTATCCTGTTTGACTTGAAAAGACCTTCTATGAATCATTGGGCAGATAGCCAATGAGCAAAGTGCCTGCTTTTATTTCTGTTACTGAGCAATTTGTCATGATGAGCTCTGGACACACACTTTATTCACTTAAAGACTACATCTAAATGACCCTAAAATAAAACGGACAAATCAAATATAAATTAAACTAATTTTTCCCTCATTATAGCTACTAAATAATGAGCTGAGACCATGGGTTAGAAATTGGTATGAACTCTCTCTCGCAGAGAGCTCAAGTGACCACATTAGACATCAATGGCAAAAGAGAAATCTGGGATTAAAACAAAATCAGTGGGGTCCTGCTGAAGTGCAGTTTACTTAGTTACTTTGCCTTTACTGAAAAATTTTGATGGGGTTCAAAATATAACAGCAGGAGCCTCAGATATGCTACACTTAATACATTTGAACAGAACTTACAGAATGCTGAATAAATGGTGCAATAGCCATTTACACTTATAAAAAAGGTGATGCAGGGCCACCCTAAATGTAGCTGTAGGGCTATGGCAAATACCAATATAGAAGTTGAAGTAAATACACTGTTATTTAAGCTGAAAAAAAAACCCATGAGAGATCAGTTTTGAGATTAAAGCAAGACACAGAAGGCTTGTAGGAGTCCAGTAAAGAACGCATATAAAAGCCGTTTATTGTTCAAAGTCATGGGGTTTGCTAAGGTCAGTACTTTGCCAACAGGAAAAAATTGTGGACTGTGTGCCAAAGTGAAACATCATTGCTCTTTGAAATGAACACGTGAGGAAAAAGATGAGGAGCAGAAGGCAGTTTTTACATACCTTTAGGTAAAACGTCCCTTTTATTTCCTGCCAAAAATGAAGGAGATGTATCCATTAGCTGGCACACGGATGGGTTTTTGTGTAGACAAATACTGCTGGTGAAGAACTTAAGCAGACAGATAAAAGAATCCGTCTAGACTCAAGACACAGAAAAATGCAAGACACACATTGACTGAATAACTTCTTTTTCTAATGAAAATGTAGTTATCACTCAATCGGTATCTTTATTATGCCATAATCCTCTCTGCCTCATTGGATAGTGTCACAGTATTTATTACTTTCAATATATTTTAAACATAACACTTCCCTTATCAGGATAAGTATTTTTGGGCCCTTCAGAGGTACCACAATGTGCTTAACAGCTTGGAAAAAGCAACTTTGCCTCCTGGAGTGCACTTCATATGGCTCATCTCCTACACCTCTAGTGACAGATTGAAAAATAAGAAAAAAAAAAAAAGAAAACCTGCATATACAGTACATGTATAAGGAGGGAGCCATCAACAGAACTGCCTTGGCCCTTTACATTCAGACTATCAAGATTTATTTATCAACTGAAAACCAAGTACACTAGCCTATTCATTGTTTACTCTAACTGACTTCAGACGGAGAGAATCATAATGTGGCGGTGGAGTACCAGGTATTGGGTGCACCGGGTGTTCGCATGAACTCATAGTCTGCAGAGACTGACCAGAGTCAGAGGTAACATTATCAGGTTCAAATCCTGTGTTCATGTGGCCTTCAGCAAGCTGTGAAATGGATGGAGGAGGCCCCAGGTATTGGCTTTGAGCTTTCTTCAATTTCCAGTTTCGGTTCCACATGATTAATTTTATAATGGTAATCCAAAGGCAGTCAATTATGATTTCTCCAAATTCAACTATACATATCACTGAGCCACCCATCCATAATCCAAACTGACCTCCTAAATTAGACAGCAGCCATACAACCTGGGGAAAGAAAGACTCTGATTAGTTAGACATTGACCAAAGAATGGTACTTGTATCACCATATCTAATAACAATTGTATTTTATGGCTTTGTTTAATTGTTCCTGCAGACTCAACAACTGGCAATGAACAAACCTTTAAAACCAGTACAGGGCCCACTCCTGGGTATCTCCTACAGTCTATATAGTACAATTTACTGGCATGACAAAATCACAGTAGTGGTCTGAAGTTTATTAAAGAGTTTGAAGCCACAAGTATTAAATGTAAAAACCTTCAAAACCAGTGAATCTCACGTACTGCTGAGCATTTTTCTTCCTGTATATGCTAAAACAAGGGTGAGCAATGTTGGTCCTAGTGACTGCAGGTTTTTCTTTTATCCAAATTTCTTAGTGAAAAGTCAATTATTGCTAATGAAGAACTTATTGCTCGAGCAACATTTGAAAGCTTCATTTTAGTTGTCTCGCTTGTTAACATTTAGCACCCTTAATAGCTTATTTTAGTCTTAAAATGCTGCATTCATTGTTCTTAACTGCTCCTTGTTAGCGATAAGATGCAAATGACAAACCAGCAGGTCTCAGTCTAACTTGTCCCCAATTACATCTGTGTGTATTAATCATGAACTAACTGGTTAGTGAAATAGTTGGATGGAAACTAAATTGAAAAATGTTAAGGACTGAGAATTACTCATCTGTTTTTAGGCTTCAAATCATCCAGATGGTATCCTTAGAAAGGAAATAAATCAACTATATAAGAATGACCTGACATGGCAGAGTTAAAACACTAACAAACCACAAAATTAAATAAGGTTCGCTATTGGTAAGGATTAGTTTCTTATTAAACAACAGGGTTGGAACAAAAACCTGCCGTCACAGCCACTGTGGCCCACTAAGACTGACATTGCTCACCCCTATGCTAAACCATCTATCAATGGCAAAAAACACAAAATACTGTACTCGCTGTTTTCAATGCATTATTTAGGTTATTTGATCATCCAAGCTAGGGGCAAGCAAAAGTATTTGCTTACTGAGGAGGAAAGGATTACTGGACAAGAAAGCTAGAGGCTGCTGGAAAGTACTGTAATCTGGTCACTCTAGCACACTGCATTGCAGACACATTGACTCCAGAATTCAATCTAGGAGATGTCTGAAAGTGAGCCCTGTAAAGGTTTTAATAGCCAATTCATTGCTAACAGAGTTTGAAGTGCAGACAAAGTAAAGCCTTACAGTGTGGCCAATTATATTACAATGTGAGATTGGAAAGTAAAGTCATAAAAAGTAATTACACACCATAAATTGTTTTTTATTTTTTAACCTGTGGAGATATCAAAATTTGATCTTCATAAAAATGGTATATTTAGATAAAAGTGGTATAACTGAAAAAACAATGAAAATTTTGCTTTGCAATAATGTATTCAATTAAATAAATGAACAGATATGTCATTTCCATTTGTGAACAAAGTATGTACACTGTTGGCATTAACACCCTCAAGTAGCCTTTTCCCCCAACTGGCTAGCTGTACCTGACACTGACTGGGAGAAAGTTTCTTTCAGTTGTGTGATGTCTGAGGAGTGTCTTGTGTGCACAGCCCATTTCCAATCCCCCACAGCATCTTGATGGAATTCAGATCTAAGCTTTGACTTGATCATTCCAGAACCCTCCATTTCTTTCTTTTCAGCCATTCCTTGGTGGCTTACTAATATGTTTATGGTCATTGTCAAGTTGCAAGTTTCACTTTTGGTTGAGCTTCAATCTTCTCACAGATGGTCTCATATTATCCTAAAGCATGTTCTGGTACAATGAAGAATTCATAGTAGATTCTATGATGGTAAGCTACCAAGGCCCTGATGCAGCAAAGCAGCCACTAAGCAAAGTGTTTCCACCACTGTAGTTTATAATTAGTATCAGGTTTTTTCTGGTTAAATGCTGTCATTGGTTTTTGCCAAACAAGTCCCATAGTACTGTGGCAAAATGACTTTAAGAATATTTCAAGAATACATTATTTCAGAAGTCCTGGTCTTTGCTTGGGTGCTAGTGGGAAAACTTTTGTGTCTTTAGTCTTGGTCAGCGAAGGATTCCATCTCCTTGTAGATCTCATTTGACAACCACAGTGGCAATAGCTATTTGTAGGTCTTGTGATTAAATTCTGAGGTTGTTGGAGACTTCTTTCAGTATCTTGCATTCTGCTCTAGGGCAAAACTTGCAGGGTGGCCTATCCTGGACAAGTTGTCAGTGGTTTGAAGACATCTCCACTTGTATATGATCTTCCAGACAGTGGAATGATTGACTCACAATGGAGATTCTTTTAAATACTGTCCCAGATTCACAGACATCTATAACCCTCTTTCTGAAGGCCTCAGAAAGCTCTTTTAATCTCAGCATGGTGATAACACACACTTCAACAAAATAGAGCAAACCAAACTAAATGCCATAGGTTTAAATAAGACAGGTTCTGCCAAGATCCTCTCTAATGATGTTCTAATCATTTCTACCTGATTTGAATGTTAGGTATTTAAGGTAGTGATAAATATGGAGGTGTGCTTACTTTTTCCTCATGTGAGCTTCGCATTTATGTTTTTTTTTTAAATTTTACAATAGACTACAAAATGTAAATATGGCATAATTTTTGTTTTGTTATATCACCTTTACCTATATACACTATTTAAATGAAGATTAAATCTTGATATGTCTTGATAATCAAAGAGTTTTGTTTGGCCTTTTTATTACACATTTGTGATTTCCCTCCTTTGTTCATCCTCTCCTTTTTCAATGGCTGTTTTTTGTTATAGGTGGTGCTACCAATGTGATTCACATATTCTGTTATTTTACAAAAATCATTTCTTTTGGATAATTAGTACATGGCAAAAATAAGAAAAATTAAGGATTGAGACTACATGTTGGTCAAAATGTGGCATTGCTTTCACTTGGAAGTGCTACCTAGGTTACAGACTAGGCAGCATATGCTCAAATAACTAATTGTTGCCCAAAGACAGGGTCCCAGCTAAGAAAATTGGAAAAATAAAAACTGCCACCTGTGAAGTGAAACCAAAGCAATCAAGAAATGGAAAAAAATCCTAATGTGAATATTCATCTTCTTTTAGTGTAGAAAACTAACATACAATATACAAGGAAATGAAAACTGTAAAGGCAGATTAAATACATCTGAAACTCATTCATACCCTAACAGGGAAATTCCGATACTGTTTAAATAATGGGGCTTGTTTTCTCATCTAAAGTGTCCTACTGAATCTAAGTAGATACCTAGCCTTTTTTTTCTAAAATTACATCTTCACCATAGTGGCTGCATTTCCTTCATGTATATTAAAGCATACTACTATGATCCTTAGCCTCTCCCTTAGTGAGATCTTGGCTATTTAACAAATTTTCTTTTGGAGTTAGTGTAATCAAAATGTTAAATAAAAAGCATACATTTTTGAATGGATTTGTTAAGTTGGCTTTTCTCACACCTTGCAGCATATACCTTTAAACTAAAAGAATGTGCTTTTGGTGGTGTTCTACTTTCAGATGGATCTTTTGATGTTCATCGTTCACAATTGTTGGTATAGGCCTCGCCATTATAATGTATATGTACTAAAGGGGTACGCTTTCTTAATTATACGCCTATATTATATTGAATCTATCATGTATATAATTGTGCGTGTGTATTTAATAAAGAGAGAAAAGGTATATAGATAACGTACATATAACATGTCCAACCATTTTTTTTATTTCTGGTACAAGATATCTAAAAGTGATAGCCTGTTCTAGTTGAACTGGGTGCAAGGCAGATGCCGACTCCGAAATTAATACCACTTCACTAGGGGTGTATTCATACACACAATCACACTTGCTTATCTTGAGCCAGCAAAGAATCACCAATTAACATAACACATGGCTTTGGGTTGTAGGATGAACCATGCACACACACGACTAATTATCCATCCATTCATTCATTTTCTTTATCTGTTTATCCAGGGCAGGGTTGTAGGGCAGCTGAGCCTATCCTAGCAGTCATCAGATGTAGGCAGCAACAACTGCTGGAGATGTTGCCAGTATATTGCTTAGTAAACACACAGACACACAATCACTTTCGGCCCTTTAGATACAGTATACATAGGCTATAGAGGCTTTTGTCTTTAAAAAAAAAAAAAAAAACATTACAGGTGTACTCCAACTACTTTTGCACTGGAGTTGGGTGGCATGAGTGGCAGGGCTTGAACCTGCTGTTTCCCAGCACCAAAATAATGCTGTCATATTCTGCTTTTCTCATTGTCTGCATGGGGTTTGCACATTCATCCATGTCACTCCTGATATGATTGTGTGGGTGTATGCATGATTGTGCTCTATGATGGACTAGTTCATGGTTTGTGCCCAACGTTCTTGGGACAGGCACCAGCAATGAATGAAGTGGATTAAGGGGCTTGAAAAAGGATGGATGTATTGGAGATGTTTCCTTACTTCTTACATTTCCATAACTTACTGTAGTAGAAGACGATTCTGTTATGCTCCTGTGATTTATTTCCTTAAAATATAAGTTCATCTTCATAACTCCATCTCTGCAAAATAGAAATTACATTATTTATGAGTTTAGTAGGCACACACACACAACCATATGCTACTCCTGGTTCAAAATATCACTATTTTACACCATATCGAGCTATGTGTCCTAAATCAAAATGAAATATTTCTGTCCATCAGAACTATTTAGTGACTTTCTCCTGATGGAACTGAAAGAGGCTGGGGAGGTGGGGGTTTATGGGTTGCTGCTCTTAGAAAGGAAAATAATATAATCATGGCATGCAGTATACTAATAGTACTTCTAATCAATTTTTATAGTCATGGAAGGCTGGAGACTATCCTGGCATAGCAGAAACATTCCCTGGACATACCCACACATATACACAAGGCAAAGCATCAATCACAAACAGTTTAACCAGCACTTCTTTGGGATCTGGAGGGAAACAGAAGTACAGTACCCAGAGAAAAAGACATGCAGACAATGATCAGATGTAGAATTCAAATCCAGAATTTGAACTGCGCATTAACCACTATGCTGCCTTAAGGTAGAGAAAAAATAAACAAAAAATTTCCTATTAGATTGAATTTCGTTAAATTGATACAAAAAAGAAAAATGCTTAGAAAACCCATCTATAATTACATACTTTTCTTGGTTGGAATATTAAATAACAGCCCCTCCTATTAGAAAATACCACCTGCAACACTCTTTTGTAATTCTGTCTTTCACGGCAGCTAAATTATAAACTCCCCTGCGTGCAGTTTGCCATACCCCACAGGGGTGTGTGTGTTTTTGAGAATATCTGTTTCCTTCCACAATACAAGCTTAAAGACTTAAAGCAAGTGGAGCTGCTGAGGAAGACTCCATGGCAAAGGTATACTTTACATTCTTTAAAATGCAGATATTTGTCCAGACACTCAACTTTACTCCCTAGTTTAAATCAATGCATAGCTCTACAAAACCTCTCTAAATTCTGTCAAATACCATTTAGATGCACCAATACATTTTGATCTTGCCAGTTTAGCTAACCCACTAAAGTGTTTTCACAATGTAGATGTTTATTCTGTAAACTAGACGTTAAGCCCGTTACAATAATGGGTGCTAGAACAGTAGTGCATAAACATTAGTAGCAACAGTCTATATTAAATGTCAAGGGACCTTGACCTCATTCTGTTTCTTGTCTTAATTTTTTTTTTTTTGTCAAAAATATTTCTGCAAGAAGCCTAAAGTAAAATAATAATAAAAATAAAATATAAACGTTTTTGACAATACAGTAAGTATAATTAATATTGCCTTAGTGTAAAACTTTTTAACAATCTGTAAGACACAATATCTGAAGAAGATATTTAGGTAAAATTTTCTATTTTTTTACCTCATGAGATTTTTCTATACAATTTCATTATAGACAACATTTCTTGTAAATATTTTGTCCGAGTTTGGCAACAGTTTGCCTTGTTCAGGAATCTCTACAACCTTGACAACAACATCTGGAAAACTTCTAACTCTTGATAATGCAACATATAACTGACCGTGGCTGAATACTGGTTCTGGCAAGTAAATGCCAACTTTTCTAAGGTTTGCTCTTCTGAGTCTCTCTTTTAGCGTTTTTCTGACGCTCATTTTCTTTTTCTTCAATCGATCTATTTGCTCGTATTTTTCTTTGTCTTTCAGCCTTTCTTTTGTTGATTTTTACTTGTTGAGCTGACCGTTCTTCCAGGAGATGTTGCTTATATAGGATTTGATTGTCTGTGTCTTTTGTCCTACTTGACGTGTCCTTTTATTTTGTTAGTATATTAGTTATATTGTTAGTAGATAGGTCCGTAATATTTTCTCTTACAGTAATACTGGCTTGTATGTGGCTGTAATATGCGTCACTGTATTGTCTTTAATTTTCTCTCGCAGTAATACTGGTTTTTTATTTCTGTAAAATGCCTGTAATTTTCTCTGACAGTAATCCTGGCTTTGATGTCCGTAATATGACTTTAATTTTCTGTCACAACAGTGGGCAATCAGCAGAGTGTCCCCAGCAACTGATGTAATGTGTGACGTGTAGCTGATAATCGTACCTGTGTTGTCTCCCCAGCAAGTACTGTTTAGTTCCCCAGCAAGTATTTTAATCTGTGCTGGCATGCAGCTGATTAATGTATGTGTGGCGTCTCCCCAGCAACGGATTTTATGTGCGCGGCCGCAACTACCCAATCAGCACTCTCCCCAGCAATGGTGTCCTTTATTTCTTATCATGCGCGGCCGTGGCAAGGCCATTCACTGTGTGCCCAGCTTCCAGTGTGTGTGCTTTATTTGCTTATCATGCGCGGCAGCGGCTATGCCATTCGCTGTGTGCCCAGCTTCCAGTGTGTGTGCGTCCACGGTGCCGTGTTCATGGGTGGGGCACGGCGTGATGCGCGGCGTGGCCCACGCATGCGCACTTCACCAGAAGACACACACACGGACACCTGGACGCACACAGGGGTTTTATTAAAGAGGATTCCATTATAACACGATAGCCTCACTGCAGGTTTAACGGCCATTTTCAAACCTACCTTTTAAAACACATCTGTCAACATTTTTATGGAGTAATAAGTGTTGTTATTTAAGAATACCTTCTCACTGTGTGTTTTTGTTTTGTTTGTGAGCTGTTTAGGAACAATGAATAATATTGTCCTCATATTGCACATTTGTACAGATGTTTTATTTGCATGTGATTCACCAAATCATATTCTGTACAACTAAAGTTGTTAGGGTAGTAAAGTATATTTAAAATAGCAAACACTTTATTTTTCTCAATAATCTGTTAACTATAATTAATAATAAAAAAAAAATTAAACTGGAATACAATTACCGATTTATGGTCACATTGGTTGAAAAATCTCTTTCATAGGATAAAACATGGAAAATCCAGTCCTGTAAAAAAAATAATAATACAGTTTAGTTAAGTTGCTTGAACATGTGCAGTTGTTGTGGTGCAATGGAAAAGATAATGGACCTTAAACATCAAGACTGTTGGTCAATGATGTGTTCTGATCTCCTCAGTCATCTTGATTACAGGCAACAGCTAATAAAAAACATAGTAATAGTACTACAGACAGGGATTGTTGCAATACCTTGAACACAAAATGTGTACTTAATATTTAAAAAATTACAATCCATTTCACTTTAGTGTTCAAAAAAAATGACACACAAAATTAGTAAAAATCAGACTTTAGTTGCTCAATTCCTGGGCAGTAAAGCTCAGTTCTTGGGCTAGTCACTGGCAATGCTGAGTATCTGTATGCTTTAATTGTCCTGGTGCCAGTGCGTGGATCTGGTAAAAGACTAGGCTTCTACCCAAGGTTAGGTCTTGTATTTCATATGATGGCTCAGTGTCCTTCACTGCTGCCTCAAAGTTCCAGAAACTTGAGTTCAGCTCCTAGCCTGGCCACTTCCAGTGTGCAGTACACATATTCTCCCTATGTCTACATGTTGTTTCCACCCTGTACTCTGGTTTTTCTGCCACAACCCAAGCACATGCAGGTTAGGTTAGTTGGTGGCCCCAAATGATTGAGTTTATTTGTGAGTATGCCATGTGATGAAGTGGCTGTATGTTTGGTGTTAGTTCCTATCTTATACCATACGTTGCTAGAATAGGCACTGTCCCACCACAGCCCTACACAAAGAAAGTAGGTGAAAATGGATACATTGTTGAATAAGTACAGATTTAATTAAAGAAACACTGAATTGGTAAAGACTCCAATCTTGAGTTGAGCCAACATACATCTTTCATATACTACAGTTAAGGAAGACCTTCTATAATGTTACTACCTAATATCTCTTGGCCCTAGCTTGTCTCTGGGTTGCCCTTTGTTAGTAATCTGTACATTCTCTCCTAAGTGGTATCAATGTTTTCCTATAATCTAAACACATAGTGCCACGTCTGACTTCCAGTAGCACATGACCCCAGTCCAAATTAAATGGGTATGAAAAATACCCTTTAATTTCCAAGCATTAGGAGTTTGTGGACAATATACAACAAATGTTTTACACTAAATAATTACAACAAAGAATTACCTCTGAAGATTCTGATGGCCAGTCAGCCATGGACACAGTTAACAAGTGCTGAGATTCACTGAGGGAAAAAGGGAAAAACAATGAAAAACCTTCAACACTATAGATAACCTGTTTTTGCTAAACTATTTGTAAAACGGCATACAATGTTTACTATATGTCTTGAAATATACAGAATTGTTTCACAACTTGTGAAGACCATTATAAATCTGCCTTTATCCCTGTCAGTCAGTAGAGGAAATGGACAAACTGGAGGGAGAACTGTATCCAGTAAATTAAAAGTGCCTCAACTTTGATTTGCTGGCACACATAGTGAGAGTATCACTGTTGGTTGGCTGGGATATTTTTTGTCTGTGAAAGTTTACTTTACTTCTAATGTTCAGGCTTGATCAATGGAAACAACACTTGCATATAGGTAAGTGAGTGGTTGTGCAGAATAATTAGTGGCAATATGTGGGGTTTGTTTAACTTAATCCACAATACAATCAGGCAGTCCGCACAATGAATCGCTAGGATAGTGTAAAGGTTGATTGATGAGAAAAAACACATAATGAGCTACTGTATATTTTGGTAAAGTCATGGGCTAATGGCTGGCAAAAACACTATTTAAATTAAAAAGAGTTGTTTAGATAGATGCTAGTTGGGTTAAATCCTAGCAGTTCTTAAAAGCATAATAGATAAGATGTTTGATCAGGCAAAAGATGGTATAGATGAAGAATATCATGGGTGTCACCTGCAGTAAGAGTAACTGCTTCCCTCATTTTATTTGTGTTCCTAAAAAATGAAATATGCCTAACTCTGGAACACTCTAATACTGATAAGAAAGTGTTGCCCTTGTCGAATATTTGTCTTTAATGAAGCAACAGATTCCTAACAAAGCACATCTGTTGGAAGTGTTAGCTTCTCTTGCAGTTATTAATCAAAGTAATTTATCCTGATGAGAAAAATACCTGGACTCTGTTGCAACAGAAAACTGGAGGAACTCATTCCCGTGTTGTTCCGGAAGATGCTGAGCATCCAAGCCATAAGTGATAGGCACTAATGGGTCACTGTTGGATGCAAGCATAAGCCAGGAAGAACACAATCCCAAGAGTTAAAGATGTTGCCCCAATAATTCCTATGTCTGGAGTAGTAGATGGACCTGAGTAGCCATGGCAGGCTAGCAATAAATATACACCCAAAAAGAAGGACATAGTAATACAAAGAATAGAAAAGCACCCTGCTCAGTGGATGAATGAAGTGATAATAAAATCTTCAAAAATGTAGCCCAGCATCAAATGGAAAAATGACAACAGTGAC
Organism: Polypterus senegalus; assembly: GCF_016835505.1. NCBI lineage: Eukaryota > Metazoa > Chordata > Cladistia > Polypteriformes > Polypteridae > Polypterus > Polypterus senegalus. The sequence continues at coordinate 136,779,327 of NC_053166.1, forward strand.
AACCTTACAGCCAATGAACATTAAAAAAACATTAAAAGGGAAATATAACATGCAGCAACAACTGAAGAAGATTACTGCTAATTTACCTGAAAACCTCTTCCATTATTTAATTGGTAATCCCACTATAAGGTTTTTTTTAAGTAAAATAGTAACAGAACACTCAAATGTGTCATGTGTATGCATATATACTGGTAAGAAAATAATAAACACACTAGTTTTTTTTTTTTTTAATTTTTCAAAATTGAGGAAGGCAGTGTTTTTCCTGTAGCTAAAGCTATCAGGTTGGCAAACGTCACCACATCTTTACATTAATATGTAGAACAAAGCTCTAACTCCCTCCACCTACAATACAACAGCTTTAGAAAAAGGACAAGCAAGCCATGGGATTAGAGAGCATGGAGGAGCAGGTGCATGAAGAGCCATGAACAAATGTAGTTTAGAAAAATGTTCTATTTGATTATTAAAATCCAAAGACAAGGTTAAAAAAACATAAGAGGACAAAATCAGCAATCATTACCAAATGTATCATAAGGCACTCAACTAGATGGAGGCAAAAAGATACACAATGCTGAAGGAGAGAGATATTGCCATAATCCTCAATCATTCCTTGTTTATCTTGCTCTCCTACCACTCCATTGTAAGACTGGCCTTGCTATGTAACAGATAGGCAAGGATGGGGAATAGCCAGAGACTGGATCTGAAAGGAGACGTCAGGAGTAGAGTCTTGGGCCAATTTAGACCAAAGCAAAAAGTCAAATGTCAAAGCCCTACCTTACTGTTGAAAACAGAAAAAACTAACACTGTAACAAAGAGTCTGGACATTATATATATTATGTGCTAAAAGGATTAATATACTGTAGTAAAAATTAATGAAATACAATGACTGCACTAAATTTATCCTAGAAAATTCAATGAAGTTAGAGATTATATAAACAAATTACAAATTAAAACAATATATACTGTATGCCTTAGAGGTTAATGCAACTAGGAAAAGACCCCAAAAACTGGATTGCAGCCAATATTTTTACCATACCATAAAAATAAGAAATGCAAAAATAGTTTGTGGATAGCCATGTAATAATGAGCCAGTTAATTGTACTTACTCACATGAACATTAGGCAGAAATTAACATAAAATAACATATTTTCTCAAACCTGATTAATCCAGTTCAGAATTGGTGTGTGGGCTCAGCCTATTCTGGCAGCACAGAGTATAATGCAGGATTCACTGGCAAACTCAGACTTAGGCTGAGTTTATACTTCACGTGACGTGACGCATGCTGCAGCGGATGCTCCCTCTATGCAAGCGCTTTACTGTTTATACTTGCGCGCATGCTTTAAGTAAATCTGGAGGAATCCAGCAGGTGGCAGTGCAAGATATTATCACGGTGAGAACAGGTTCGGCTTCTCTGTGTTGTGAATTGCCTGGAACATCCATTAAATTCCGATGACACTTGCTGCAATATATCTAAAAACGATGTTTAATGATTAAATCCATCAATCCAGGGATGTGTCCATTCCAGCAAGCATTGGACACAAGGCAGAAATAATCACTGGATGGGGCCTCAGCTCATTGCAAGGTGAATACAAACACACACATACACTAGAGTCATTTTAGCACCACCAATTCCTCTGCAAATTTAGAATATTTAGATTTATACATGATATCACTTTCATGATGAAATGCATTAAAGTATGTATGTTACATTTTACAGATAAATTGTTAATTTAATTTAAATAATGAACACTGTTAATAATTACACACATGGGGGTGACATGGTGTGAGAGCGGTAGCACTGCTGTCTGGCAGGGAGTCATGTCGATGGTATTCCCTGCTTGGGGTTTATATGTTTTCCTGCTGGGTTTCCTCAGTGTGCTCTGGTTTCCTTTCAAAGATATGCAGATTTGGTTACACTAAAATTACGCTAGTGTATGTGAGTGCTTGTATTCACCTTGGGATGAGTTGATGCCCATCCAAGGATTGTTTCAGCCTCGTGTCCAATGCTTGCTGGAATGGACACATCCCTGAATTGATGGATTTAATCATTAAACATCCTTTTCAGAGATATTGCGGTAAGGTGTCATCGGAATTTAATGAGTGTTCCAGGCAATTCATAACACAGCGAAGCCGAACCAGTTCTCACTGTGATAATATCTTGCACTGCCACCTGCTGGATTCCTCCAGATTTCCGTAAAGTATGCGCACAAGTATAAACAGTACAACGCTTGTGTAGCAGAAGCGTCCACTGCAGCATGCGTCACGTCGTGTGAAGTATAAACCCGGCCATACACCCCGTGAGTCAATTTATTCTCAACAATTAACCTTGGATGCTTGTCTCTGGAATGTGGAAGGAAAATCAAAGTACATGAAGAAAAAGCCACACAGTCAAGGGAAGAATATGCAAGCTTCACAAAGGAAAGCAAATGGGAAATTTTAATGGGGTTTGGTTTGTAGACTCTAGTCTTAGTGAGGCCAGGTTTCATTTTTGGAGTGTGTTCACTTCTAAGTAAAGCTGAAATATTTTACCATCTTAACGGCTAAACTTTGGGTGAATCGTTAGGTCTCATCCTACATTTCTAGGGACTTGACCTAAGAGGTTACAACTTCCAATTCAATGGCTTAACAGGATAAACGTTTAGCTAGGAGATCATTTCTTTATTCAAGCCGTGGACACAACACCTTAAAATAAATAAATAAATAAATAAATGAAGCTCTGATTTCTCCTTTTTCCTTTGCGTCTTTCTTAGTATTGAATTCTTGCCTGTTTTTTGACTTCAGTTATTTCCTTTTGTCTGGGTTTTGGTTGCTGTGTATCAGTTTGTTTGGTTTCTTTTAATTTTATGCGTATCTTATGGTTCTTCTCTAAAAAAGTTTCACTTTTCACTTCTGAAGGAGGATACCAAGATAGTGCCAAAATTGTGAATACTGCCAACTCATTGCCTCAGGAGACCGGCTTCAATCCTAGTCCTAATCATGTCATTCTAAACCTGTGGTTTGCACATTTCTAGCCATGCTTGTGTGGGTTGTACTCATTACTTTGCATTCCTTCCACATTCCAAAAATATGCAGGTTAGGCAGCTTTATTTACCATTTTTATTTAAAGTACTATCTGTATGGGTGGATAGTTTAAATAACATTTAAATAGCTGTTATACGTTTTTTAATAAGCATGTTGTATAATTACAACAAAGAATCAAAATACTTTATGGAATTAACCACCTAACATATTGGAGGAAAAAGACTCTAAACCCATATCTGAATTTTACTTCAGATGTAAGCATTACAAAAATCGGATTTAATTAGAATGGTGCATACTTGCAGGATTGCTTGCATGTTTGAAGACAGAGTAGCTCAGATTCTGCAGAATATTTCCATTTATGATAGCAGTACACTGGAATGACAAGGTATTAAAGTAGTAAGCATGCAGTTCACTGGCGCAACGAGTAGAAGACAATGTGGCTCTTTCAGACTACAGATAAGAGGACACTGTTAGAGGACTGCAGACCCCTAGAAAAGCCTCACCCCATTCTGGATGATCCCTAAAGTTGCAGTAGGGTGCGTCTGCAGGCAATGGGTAGAGATTATAAGCACACCCACACATCTTCACAAGGTTCATTTGAAAACAGGATCTTAAACATGACTGTGGAAACAGAAAAAAAAAAACAAAAAACGCAAAGCAAAATTTACCTAATGTTGCAGAATCTGTTAGCTAATAAGAAGTCACTGGCAAAACTATGATATAGTACAAAATGTGCACTTATTTAAAACTGTTATACTAGCCACTAACAAAGAATACTGTAACAATCTACAACTCTGAAATTCATTGCGATTATCTAAAGACTGGTCTGACGTCCTAAAATTCTGTCACAAGAACCAGTCCTATGAAAAGACTATATGCCTGTTCTTATAGAATAAAGTTATTAACCATTATGTGAAAAATCAGGCTTCTTGTTTATAAAACAATCAGATGAACAAATTTGATCTTAAATTCTACAGATTTGATCTTACATTAAAATATTAATTTATAAAACCTGAAGCTGATGTAAAAACATTCTTATACTGAAGCTGAATGAAGTGTATATGTAGTTTTCTTTCTGCAAATATACCAGTAGGCTACTTCTCAGTCACTTTTTCCCCCAGGTGGAAGAATAACTCATAACTTTACAAGAATTATACAAAAGCAATAACAAACACATAAAAATAATTAATTAAGCACATCTAATGTCAAGTGTTAATGCCTTATATCCTAAAGAAAACAATAAGCAAAAAGAGAATGACTGTTATAGGTCAGCAGAAGAGCAATGCAGAAAGCTACTGAAAGCAAGCCATAAAAGCCCTATTTAAATCCATTTAACTAGAAACATACACAATAAGGACTTACGCATTACTTTCATTTTGCTGTGGACTATAACAAAGCACCCATGTTTGTGTCTCAGCATTCCAAATATCATTAACTTAAAATTAGATGTTAACCTTACCAGTCTACACCACTCCTTACTAATGAATGTGTGCACTACATATACAATTTATGGACAAACATTTTTGAGCCACGGCTGCTGAGAAGTCATGATTATCTCAACCTTCCCTTAGTCAAACCTTGTTTGATTTGTTTTTTGACTATCATTGTCTCAGTCTATCAAGTATTACATATTTTTTATTTTACATTAATCCCAGTGCTCAGGGTACAATAAAAAAATATTTCACCTCGTCTATACCCCATCATCAGAACCCATGTTCCATTTGGAGAATGTTTTCTTTTTGCAATGAATTTCCTGCGTACTCGTCATTTAAAAAAAAAACTTGTTCTTGGAAGATTTCTTGCTGTTTACATGGCATTATTGTGATAACATGTTAAATATTTTTGAGGTCAATCATTTTTTCTTGCTGTTAAAGTAATTTTATGGAGGTTTTCAGAATTCAAAATGTATATTTTTGTTTTTTATTAATGTTTCTGTTTGAGCTTTGTTAATTTAACTATTGTTGTGTTTGAAAATCTATTGCAATGCTGTTTTGTTTTCAGTTGGGTGCTGCCACTTTATTGAGCTACTGCAATTATATGGTGACATGTCACTAGGGGGCGAAGTCACAGAAGTTGTACATACAAATGCCATCTGAGAGACTATATAAAGATTGTTGTGGTGGACAAAACCTTTGTCTAGGATTGTGGATACATCTGTGGAAAACCAAACAGTGATATCCATATGTATTAGCCTAATTAGCAATATTTCTGCCACATATGCTTATATGGAAAAACAGGAACAATGTGCTTTTGCCCTTTTCCTTGCTGTAAAACAATATTCATTGTTTAAAGCACTGAAAAATAAAATATTTTACTGTACTGGCAGAGACACATGTAGGAGTTTGGATTCCCATGAAATCCCATTTAATAGTGATCTAATTATTCAAATCTATTAGTGACTTTGAATCATCTTATGAGACTGTAATTAAAGACCATCTTTTTTTAATCAATATTGTGGTGTACTTTTTCTTCCACACTTCCAAAACAATTTAGAGTGTATGTTGGTGAGAATTCAGAGACTTTGCTTCATTTACATAGACTTTGAGTTTGGATTACTGTTTTGGTTCAGGTGCACATTCATTTGAATCCTACTTCTGACCTTTCGCTCCCTTTAAAAACTACAATTTTTGGCTCAGCATCCTCTGGTCTTAAGAGAATTTTCAGTTGTCTTTTTTGTGTATTTCTGCCCAGGCAGAACAATTATATCCTGCTGTATGTATTACAGAGTGTTTTCCAAGCTGTGGCAAAACTCTCATTCATGTCAGTATAATTTCATGGTCATATGTGATTTATATACAGGTCATCTGTGAAAAGGACCAAGGAATATTTATTCCTGGGTACAGATGTTTTATAAATTGTTTGGAAGAACTTTTAGGAAATTACTATACATTCAGGTAGAGGATCATTTTGAATGTTTTTTTTTTTTTTAAAATGGGCCATAGGTCTGTGTTTTGGTAAGTCACCCTAGGGGCAATATTTTATGTTTTCTATTTTTAAAGACTCTTGACCCACCCCTATCTCCCCAGTTATGGTTACAAGACAAAAATCAATTCCACCATGACTAGGATCAAGGTATGTTTCGTCTTCAGATGGCTAGAATACACTTTAAGTAACACACACAAACTGTTTATGTATCTCTAAATTGACAAAAAGCGAAAGTGGCTGTTGCAGTATACTTAACATACACACCAGATATTACAAAAGGAAGTTAACTTCTTGAACTTGAATTTTCTGAAGTAATACATTTGTCTCTGAAAACTGGTTTTATTTACAGTATGTCTGAATGTTTTTTTTAAATCAACTGTTTTGGTGCTGCTGGTTGGTGATGATTATTCTGTATGGTTATATTGATGTTTTATTATATAAATCTCACTATGTCAACTTCCACAGAACTAACATTTTTATGATATCATGAAGTATATGTATTTGTATTAAAAATAAAGATTTTTTTACCAGAAGAGGAGAAAAAGAGAAACAATGTAAACGAAAGAACATTGAACTTTTGTTATTATGGAATCTTAGCCTAGGGTGAAACAAATCACCTTACCAAGAGCTCTTGAGACATAAGTTTATTATCAGTAAACCACTGCTGCACCGCTTTAACATGTTCTCACTGAAACTTAATTCATTGCCATTTGTGGACACTAGTGCAGGGACAAAGTTGCTTATATTTGTGGCAATGCATGTGCCTACTCATCATCTTGCTACCTACTTTTTTTTTAATACATACAAAAAAAATGTTCTGAACTGTAACTCTACTTTTCTGCCACAGGAAACGAGAATGTACCTGCCCATGATTTATCATATAGTTTAATCTTACCATACAATAATGTTCCCTTTGAACAATGCAGAAAAGTTAACACTGGTTAGATACTCCATTTTAATTCAATCTTGAGAGAACATGTGTCTTTCTAAACACAGACCAGTGAGTACCACTGCCACTTCAAAGGCATTGAGGTTTATGATCAATAATTTTAAAAGAGTACAGAATACATCTATGTAAATTGCTAAGAAATATTACTTTTCAAACTAGCTTTTTGCTAATTCACTGATATTTAAACTGTAATATTTCATTTACAATTTAATTATCCTTGTGTCAGACAAGGATCACTGCATTGACTGACACCTGAGGCATTTTTACATATTACATATATAGTATAATTTATCCAGCGGCTTATTTTCACTTCTGCACAAAAAAAAAATCCACAGGATCCATAAGACATTTGTTAATAGTTCTTTTACCTTCTTTGTATTCACCATACAGATACCTGAAGCTCCCAGCTAAAGTATCATCCGGTTCTATCATAATCCATTTAGGGATCAGCTTACCTGCACTGAATAGCTGGTTGCATACATCTTATAAAATAAATCAGTAACAGGGACATCTGATCCATTTTGTGTACAGTCAGAGTAAGGTGCTTCCATATGTTCAATTTTATCCTCCGCAAAAAAAAAAAAAAAAAAATTTAAGTCCAAAGAATGAGTAGTAGAAATTCAGAACAAAAGCTGCATTTTTCACACTTTAGCAGAATAATACCTTGTTTTGTATGTGGAAATTATGACAGAACTACTGTGACTATTTTTTGTGTGATTCAGAAAAATGTAATGCATTTAACCAGTGAGTTTCATGGTGCTTTTGGTAATGACAGTGGAGGTACGGGATTACAACACAAGCACTTTTGGTCAAACAGGCTATTTGGGAAGTAATTTAAAATTTCACTTAATGTTAAATACACTTTTTTTTCCCAGTCACGCCATATTTTACTAACTTGTCAGTCTACAGGTAACAACCAATTCCAGTTTTCTTAGGTTTATCTCTTCAAAATATCCTCACTCTGCACTCTTATTTGTCAAGGACTACCCTATTATTCACTAATTCTCTATGTCCAAAAAGGCTATTCAAATAATGAGAGGACAGCTCTGACATTCTAAACACTAGCATAAAATTCTAGTTAACCCAAAGGAAATGGATTTTTAATACTGACTGATGAACAAGCCTCTGAGCAAGAGTGCATGCATCATCCAGTCTGTTTCTGGCTATTGTTTACAGGGGTAATCTTCCTGCTAATAGTTGATGATATATCCACAATTTATGGCTGTTTTAGTTGTGCAAATAGGCATCAATCAATATATAAAAAACAGTAAGCAAGAAAATTATACAGAGGTATGGTAGACTTTCAGGCAAACTGAAGCATGGTTACAACTATTTTTATGACATTAAGAACATAACTGTGTATACACAGATCATAAGTGGGCACTAAAACCTCTTGATGCTGTGCAACGTACTATATAATGTGTATACATTTATCAAGAAAAAAAATATTAGTATGTGGTTTTTTTATATTTTTCTGTCTAAAGATGTGAAGACCGTTAAAAAAAACATAAGTAAATGATAGTAAAACAATTAGTTGAAATAAAGACTTATCTCAAGTACTACTGGTAGACCTTACCACAGATATACCAATTGAAGTCTCAGTCCCCGGAAGCACAAAGATGCCAAGATCTTTCAGGAAAGGAAAGCTTTTCTGTTCATGAACCAACAGTCTTGCTCCAGCAGTAGTGGACAGGAATGGAATATACTCCTTCTGGTTGATGTCTAACACTACATTTAAACCTTTGGACAAAATGAGTAAAAATGAATGGAAGATTGTTGCCAAAAATATTTAGAGTAATCCGATGACACAATTTTTCCAGGTACTTCATCTTTCCTCCCACACTCCACTGACATGGAGGTTAGGTTAACTACTGAGTCTAACTCGGTCTATATGACTGAGAATAACAGAATGGAAATCCATTCAGGGTTAATTATTGATTTCTGTCCGATACTGCTGGGATAGACTACAGTCTCAGCAACACAACTGAACACAGATTTGATAATGAATGGAAAGATGAATATCTAAATGATTCTCTTTATAGTTCCTATGCTCTAATCATGTTTATGGAAAACTGAAAATTGTTTTAAGCAAACTATTGTGTCTTCTTGTGGCCCAACACTCATTAACGCTTTCTTCATGACTCAAGAGCACAATGAGGTGTTATTCTTCCCATACCCCCATAAACTCTATTTGTGTTGTATGAGAATTTTGAATTTATATTTTACAGAAGTATCACCCATTACTTGTGTTCTCAATCAAGCCAAAAGCATTGTTAATGGACTGCAACTACTTACCAAACTCTCCTCCAGGATTGGAAGAAGAAATTGCTTTGTCATGCAGACCCCAATTGAAAATATAACAGTTTCCATAAAAGTGATGAAATATCTGGCTGAAATTTCTGAACAAAATGGTAATAAATAAAACACATATTAGTAACCCTATTCCATCACACAGAATATATAAAAATATCTATTCACCCACACTTAAAAGGCTTAGAGTCAAACAGTCTATCCTCTTTTAAGCACTCGCTTCACCAAGGATAAAATAGCAAAAATCACAATTCAGGAAAGCCTAGCACCAGTTCAGCCCTAAAATTAAATAAACAATTCTGATGAATCAAACTCCCTGAGACACTGTATTGGAATAAATTGTTTTGGGGAATGAAAAATATGGATAGAAATTTAATGACTGAATAATTTTAATAGGACATTATTGATCTGGGTGAGAGTATGTGTATAAGTGTGTGTGAGCGAGACTGCCCTGAGATGGATTGATACCGCATCCAAGACTGATACCTGCTTTGAGCTCAGTATTGCTAAAATGGGCTCCTGCTTTCTGCAGCCCTGATTGGTTTAAACAAGTTCATATATTTTTAAAAATGCATTACTTATGTATTTAAAAGATGTGATTAATGATTTGAGGGGTTTACTGTGCTTAAAGCCAAATAAAAAACACAGATTAAGAATTTGCTACTGCAACAATCACAAGTTAACATTAAATACATGATGTGTTTCAAAACTACAATATATGCACATTTAAGTAAACAATTAATACCCTCACATATTCAGTAAATAATATCTTGTGCGTGCAGGAATAGCAGCTGGTGGCAAATGGTTTCTAAAATGGTTGCAAGTTTCAACAGAACAGCAGCTAACAGAGTACTAACAAACTTTCACCAAGGCACTATGTTGACTGGGCTGAACTACTTTAAAAAAAATCTCTACACAGTTTTGGAATTGCAAATAGAACCATTTGTTCAGTGCATGCTATACTACCTAAAGACATTATATTTTGGCTTCACCATTAATATACAGAAAAGCAATTTTCATTAGGTTGTAAGTCAATTTTAAAGTGTTTCAAATAATTATCTTTTAAAGGAAAGGATCCTATAGATGTATTTGCTGCACTTATTCATGTACCCTTAGACAAATGCACATATGTGTGAAAGACTTATCTATAATTCTTCTTTATAGTAAGGTTTCAAATGTTGGTTACAAATATTTAACATTCATTTTTATCAATACTTACTTATAACTGCAAGGTTGGTTCCCAAAAAGACAGGTTAGGATAAATTCTTTCCCACTGTATGCCATTTGTTTTTTTTCACTAATAGAAAATTTAGACATAATGTCCATGAAATGTAAGGAATACCACTCATTCACAGCATCGACTCCTGAGGTGAAATTCCAATAAAGGCATTCTGTTTTATTTGCACTGCACTAAAATAACAAAAGTGGCAATTTAGAATAAAAACTCAATTTTTTATATTTAGAACTTATCACACACCTGTACAGGGTCTCCTACACAAGCTCAAATATCTTTACCAATACAATGTAATGTGAGTGATCACCAAGTCCTTATGAATTTTAATATACATCAATTTTCCTGTATCTGATTAAGCTTCTTTCAAAGAAGAGTCCTAGGTCTCTTCATAAACATTTATAAAGTATGATTAATTAAAGGTCATTTTAAAATTACACTGGGGATGGATGAATTCAGTAAATTAATGAATGGCCAATTAAAGCTGTGCAGTATTCCCTGTCTTTGATTTTACAGATTTGCAACAGTGATATTCCAGGCCTACAACTACAGAACAGATATGAATTCCATTGGACAGTGTATGTGTGTGTGGGGGTTAACATATTTTGTGTTAGGCACTGTCGTAATCTTCTACCGAAAAATGTATACAGTATATAATGTTGCACACTAAACTCCAGTCCAAAGTGTCAGTTAAAAGTGGAATAATAACTGGCACAGAGGAGGGAGGTGTAGTTTAACAATTAAGAAAACTTGATATACATCTTCGGGTTTAAAGGTGCCACATGTATTATAATGTTTTATTGTGGCTTTTTCAGTTTTTCTTCTAGGGCACATATAGAACTTTATTATTAGGGTTTATAGGTTTCTTCAATTTACTTAAATTTATTTTTTTATTATAAATCATGAATTTTTATCTACATAACTGTTGCTGACATTTTCAAAAATAACCAGTATTTTAATGGCCATCAGTTATAAGATGTTCAAAACATGTTCTATTTCTAAGTAAAAATTTTATTTTTTTCCCCAAGTTCAAATAGTATATAACATCAGATGGCCACTGACTTAAAAGAGACAGGATAGGATTCTTCCAGTTGAGCAAGATAAACCTATGTGCCAATAGTGAAGTAAAGGCAATTACAGTTTGTTTGTCCGTCTACACTTTAAGCCCATCTGGGAGTACAGGAAACACAGCTGTTAATGTATACCTGTATATATTTTTTTACACTTTGTATCCAAACACATTGTTTTGTTTTCATTGGTTGGGAAATTTTATTAGACTGGGACTAAAATACATGTATATTTGAATCCTAAGGGCAAATATACATTCTGTGCCCTGTGTTGGCTGGGATTGGCTCCAGCAGACCCCCGTGACCCTATTCGGATTCAGCGGGTTAGAAAATGGATGGATGGATCTTATTCATTATACCTTTTATTTATGCCAGTCTTTATTAATTGTCCAATATTATATAAACTAAAGGGCAATGCATCCATGAGTTTTTACATTAAGACATGATATAGAAAACAGTAAAAACAGACTTTTACCTACCAATTTTATTGCCACCTTGAGGTCTGATGTTGGTGGGTGTGGATTATTTAGAACAAAGCCATCTGTACTATTTTCAAATAAATTGATGATAGCTGGATTATTTACATCACTTTCATCCATTATAACTAGTGGTATATTCTGCAAAAACGCAGACACTAGAGATGTATTTGCCATCAAAGGCAGTTCAGACACTTTACCACTTATGAAATAGGTGTGGATTTTTGCCAAAGCTGTCCTCGCAGCCTCATCCAAATCTTCTATTAATGGCTTCACTTTGGAATACCTGAAATAAAAGGCAGATGCATGAGACAGCAGGTGTTATAGATACATAGATAGATAGATATAGTGTGGTCTTTGGTCGGCTTATCATCCCGGCCAATACCCCCAGGCCGCCAGTATGGAGGTGCCCCGAAGACCAGCAGGGAGTCATGGACTATGTAGTTTTTATACACGACCCTGCTGGATAACACATGGGCCGCAAGAGGGTGCTGCAGGGAGGACCGAAGAATCATTTGTGCCCTATAACCCTAAAGTACGTCATAGGAAAAGCGACGTGCTTCCGGGTTGAGAAGAAGGACTTGTACCTGACCCGGAAGTGATAAAGAATCACATGGACTGGGGATTGGGAACACTTCCGGATCAGGATATATAAAAGGACTGTGGGAGCTCCCAGATGGGCGAGCTGAGCTGGGTGGAAGAGTGGCAACGCGTCTGGGAGTGGAGGATTGTTTATTGTAGTGATTATTGTTTGGTTTATGAGTATAGAGGAGGAGAGGGAGCTTAGTGCACTGTGGCATTTAAATAAAGTCATCATTTGGACTTTTATCACTTTGAGTAGGATTAGTACTAGAAGAATGTGTTTAATGGCAACTGCTACAAACATTAATGGGTAATGTTAGAGATGACTCATTCAGTTGAATCAATATCAAAAGTGCTCAAAGAGCTAATAGAGGGGAAACCTGAATAATTTATTCAGGAGGCACATTAAAATACTTTAATGGACCAAAGAAATATCACTTTAAGGTATGTGTCACATTTAAATTTGTTAAAATTCACTGCAAATACTTGTGCATGCCATCCTCCCAGATCCAAATCATTGGCAGTTGGAGTCTCTACTATCCAACTATCAGCAACAGATTCAAAGTTGAAACTAGTCCTAAATTGAAAGCCAAGTGATCCCAAGTCACACTTTAAAGTGCAATGCATGTGACTTTATTAAGTATATGAAGACACTTCCAAAGCTGATACATACTTACTTGAAAGGATTCACATTGCATATTGTAACAGCAGGAAATGGGGCAGTCTTAAATCCTACTGAGAGAGACGTGCTAACTCCCCAAGACATGTAAGTCTGAACAAGGATGCCCCACTGCCAGAACACCAGAGCAGCAAATACAAGAGTAAAAAGGAACCATAGAAAACGCTTTTTTGGTCCTTCTGTGACGATTCTCTTTGGCCCATGGGTGTTGGTGTTGTTGCAGTACCAGACAAGTAACTCTTTGTATGTGTAACCTGGTCCTTTCTGGATACGATGAAGAGCGCATGTCAAATATTTCTGCACACCCATTTCATGCTTCTGTCAAGATGGCTCTAAAGGGGGGGAAAAAAAATTGAATAAAACTAAATATGTGTTACTGCTTAAGATGAACACATGGTTTTTGCTTTTCAGAAGTATTTTAACCATATTTGATAAGAAACCTCTACATATTTTTGGAGACGTAACTGATTAAAAAGGCTGTTTTAAAAGGTGGTACACTATGTGATTTCTTCAAAGTCCAAAAGACTGCAAATTTGCCCAAGAATGACCAGGTTTCTGAGATTATGACCAATTGTGCCATGAGATAGACTGGTATCCTGTACAGGTTTGATTCATATCTTGTGCTCATTGCTGCCAGGTTTGGCTCTGTCCTATAACCCTGAATGGATTAAGCTGAAGCAAGAACTGATGGATGGGTAATTGTTTTATTTGTAATAGCGCTGACAAAGCAACCTCATATTACTACAATTGAAAACATAAAACCTCAACTAGTATGCTCAAAAAGCTCTACCATTTGAAAGGAACCATTCGACATTTTCTTAGAAAATATTTTCTTAAAAGCCTTCAAACAACTGAAGCTAGAAAACTGAAAATATTTAAACAGTTTAATCACATAAGTGTGATTACACTTGGCTGCTTGTGGCCACCGTCACAAAATTAGAACATGTATCTTTGATGATTTTAGTCAAGTTTAAAATATTAGTTTGCACTGTAAAGGCTGACGTTGCTTTGTTTTGTTTATGGGAGATTAATGGTCATTAACTGCAGTCTGCACTTGATCACACCAGAACAGATCATACCACAGGAGAAATGAATAACAAAGATTAGCAATAATAAACCTGAAACAAGATACTCTGCTTGATTTAAGCAAGTAGATAATCTGTGACTATGTTCATTGGGGCTACGGTGCTAGTTACAAACCAGGGCTGAAAGTGGTCAGACAGGTTGAACATGAAAGGGTACAGGCACTTCTTTATGAGTATCAAATCTGTAGCTAATATAAATCCTGCAGCCGCAACCCTACATTTGTTTTATCTACACATTCCAACTACACATTGTCTGCACTGTCTTTGCATTCAGTCTCAAGCATCTCAAAATGTTATTCTTCTGAAAGCAATTAATTTACATATTCTTAGAATATGCGCCAAGACAAAAGAAAAAAAAATCTCATATATACAGGTGTGTTATGCAACCTTGTGTTTTCAAATCAAGCTTATTTAGGCCATACTACCTTGCAATAAAAATGTTATATTATCAGGTGACACTATAAAAAAAACAACATAGAAAAATCTCAGGAGCCAAACTATATTCTAACACCTAAGGTGAAAACATAACATTCTCAAACTTGCTTAATTCAATTCATAGTCATTGGAGCTGCAGCCTATACTTGTAGTACTTATGTCCACTGAAAGGCCCACTTATGCACACACACATGGCATCAATTTGGATTTGCTGGTTAATCTAACACATATATTTTTGGAATATCAGTGAAGCACCCATGCAGATACAGGAAGAATATGCAAGCTCCACACAAATAACAACCAGGAGCAGGATTTAAACCTAGAACACTGGGTCCATAAGGAAAGAGCATTACTCTATGTGCTATCATGCTGCTAAAGGTGAAAACATTGAATGAAAAAGTACCTTTCATTGAAATAAGCTGTAACTTCTAAATTGATATAAATCTAATCACTGCTTATAATGGCATGTTTTCTTTCCAACCCTTGGCCCTTATGAGCCTACTAGGAGACCCATATCATATGTATCTGGAGATCAGGAACTGATATGAATTTCCACCAGCCCCTCCACTTGGATGCTGAAGTGATTGTTAAATTTATTGAATCAAAAACTCACACAAAATTATCTTGTTTGTAAACTATTTAAGATCTTAAGCATTCACACTCTAGAAGAATGACTTGAGGTTGTCATTCTATTCTAAAGCACCACCAAAAGACTGTGATTTTTCATTCCCACCACTGTAAGGATAAAGGCAATACCAGTTAAGGGTTTTCTTTTGCTTTTGTGGCCCTAACATTAGCGTTAGGATTGGTAACCTTCAATTGTTTTGTAATCAACTTCTAAATAGTTAATTTAAATGTTACATGGTATGAGACAAAGTTCTTAGCATTGTTGCCTCAAATAACCAGTATTCTGGGTTCACATTCAGGCTTTGTCACTGAATGTAGTTTGTACTATCACTCTGTATCCGCTGCTAATTCCAGTTCTCTTCTCACTTCCTAAACAGACTGAATGAATTTAAAATGACACTCTAAAATGTCTGTGTATATTTATGAGAGTGTACCCTGGAGGAGGACAAGCATCCAAGCCAGGGTTGGTTCCAAGATATGTTCCAGCTCCCTGTGACCTTCAATTGGAATAAGGAGACTGAGAAAATATGTGTATGTGCATTTTAAGCCCTGCTTCTGAAAGATGTAAGGTATAAATGGAAATGAAATAAAACAAATTAACACACGTGTGAAAATGAAATCAATGTATCTTCTTCACTTTTCACCACTAGGATTACTGTTAATTGATCCAAGTTAATAAAATGTAACTCAATTGATTAATTAATGAGTAAACCAATTAAAACAAAGCTACAAAGAAGTTTGAGGAGTGAATTGACTAAGTGTTCTCACTGCAATAATCCTCTTTCACAGTTTCCTAGAAAAGTAACCTGAGATTACAAAAAATGGTAAGCAAGCTAATTAAGCATTAAGCAAATTGGCTGCAAGAATTACTGTGTACTTACAAAAGGCATGAAATGAAAACCTGTAACCTCTTTGGAGGTTAATCCTATTTCAACAACATCAGGCTCAATGCAGAACAAGCCCAGGATGGAGCACCAATCCATTATTCCATTATGGGACACACTCTTGCACCTACAATAGGCTAATTTAAAGCGATCAGTTGTGCTAAGTACTGTACTTTGGGACATGAAATATATATATCTGTGTGTGTATATATAAATACACATATACAATTGCCAGCTGTCATTAGATCCTTTTTGTAAAACAGAAGCTAATACAGCACATTGGGTTCCTGACCCGGTCTTTCAATTGTACTAAAGAGTTTAAGATTAACACCTCTTAATTCTTGTTCTTATTAACCTTTTTGTTTGCTTCATATTGGAGGCAGTAATCTTAAACATTTTTGTATAAATAAGTAGTAATTTCTAGATCAAAATACTCCACAGTGCATGTATGGCTAGCATGTTTATTTTCATGATGTAAAATACTAAACTTAACAAACAAAAGCTAAAAAATTATTTGCGTTATGTTATGGACATCTAAAAAAACTTGAGCTCATCTCAAGCTTTACCTGCAAACTAAACGCATTTTTATCAAACTTAGATCTAAATCGTAGTAGCCGAAGGCTTAGCAATTATCCTTATAGGACCTTCACATATGACATTTTACCAAAAAAAAAAAAAATGAGAGAAACATTGCTGGTTGTGTATTGAGTTCTAAGCCAACAAATCCACGCACCGAGCTCATATATTTCAGTAACTGTGTGACTCTTGTTCGAATATAAAATGACATATCAATGACAAATGTATCAAAGCCAACCTGCTTTGTTCTTATTTCTAATAAAATATATTACAAAAATAGGGTCTCTTCTGTCTACGAATCTCTGTTAAGACGAATGAAAACACGGGTACAAAAATCCATTCAACGGGTAATGCAGGGCGCAGATGTCCAAATGGGCACAAGTGAAACTGCTTTAAATATGTAAAACAAGGCAAGCAAGCTCGCACCGAATTATGATTAAACATCCGATAAATAAACAATCAATCATGCTATATAAAACGTTTAACTGAAAGCAAAAAGTGCATTCTCTTAACCGGGGAACTGAAAATCGTTCATGAACACCAAAGAACGTTCGACACAGGTAAGGCCCTATATTTGGTCAAAATCACTATCACATGAACACGTTTATGGCCATTAGATCGTGTAGAAAATGTGAATAAATGCTAGTTTTAAAGATACTTGCGTGGTTTGCAGCTTGCCACCTCCGCGACACTTTCAAGGCTGCTCGTACAGTTTTGTCTCCGCGCCCTCGACGCTCCACTGACAGGGAAGGTAGCACCGCGCGCGTTCTTTCCCAGGCGCCTCGTCCCGCCCACCCACGAGCCAAGATCTCTAGCCGCGCGCTTTTCAGTTTAGTGCCTGGGTGACGTCTGCTTTTGTTTATTTAGCAGGTGATTTAGCGCTGCTGCCTCAATGTTCGAGGATGTTCTACACCCGAGTTGGTTGTTGTCAATGTGTATCATGCACTTTTTTGTCATGTCTGTTTTTAAACTCCTGCGTGATATCCAAGGTTTTTCAGTGGGGTGGATTTATTGCCGACTCTCAGTTGGTGTATATGAGGGAACTGGCATGAATGTCAGCTGACTTTGTCACCCTGAGCAGTGCCGCTCAATGTTACGCTTCATACGAAGCCTGTGGTTGTCCCCGTGTACCTGAACTGCACGAAACGGGTTTAGAAGTTGGACGGATGTTCCTGTCTCTCCATCCATCCATATCCTAAACAGACATAGGGAATAGATACTGTAAATTCTGAATAGGAGCACATGGTATGCGTGCACACACACCCATTATAGCGGCCGCGAGTCGTTAGTCGCCTAAATCTATTAAGATGAAGTGTCCAGAACCCAGTTAACTGTGATTGAGCAGCGTCAGTCAGTGTCCCGATTTCTATTTAATACAACGTGTAATTTCTTGTGCATGAAGGAACATGCTTGATATACAGCAGACGCAATAAGTCTTGGATATATCGTCCTCGAAAAGTTTTAATCCGTTGTAATGGACTGTTTTAAAAATGTGTTTCTGTATATGCCTAAGAAATGCAAAACGGCAGCCACTGGTGAAACTTATGTCAGCAACAAGTGATTCGCAGGCAGATGGGAGGTCAGATCACTGGATTCGCAGGCAGATGGGAGGTCAGATCACTGGCGTAGCGATGGATTGTGCAGATTGTGCAAAGCAGAAGGGCCTACGAGCTTGGGGGGCCCACTCGGGGCCGTATAAATTTTTGAAAGCTATAGCACCGACATTTCTCCGCCATTTTAAGCTCAATTGTTATTTCGTGTATGTTTTCAATCCATCCTGTCAACCAAGCTGACTGTTTTCGAAGTACCTGAACTGTTGCTGATAGATCAACTATGTACTTTCAGTGACGTTTACACGGCTTACACGTTTCTCCTGACAATACCAGTGATTGTTGCTGCGTGTGACCGATCGTTCTCCATGATAAAAATCTAATCAAAAATCACCTCAGAAGCACCACATCCCAAGACAGACTTAATGGCTTGGCTGTACTCCCAGTCGAAAACGAGCTTGCCAGACAACTTGCCCTGTCAAATATTGTTGAGATTTTTGCCCGACTGATGGCACACAAGCGAATATTTTAAGGTACTAGATAGATAGATACTTTATTAACCCCAAGGGGAAATTCACATAATCCAGCAGCATCATACTGATAAAAAACTATTAAATTAAAGAATAATAAAAATGCAGGTAAAAACAGACAATAACTGAATAATGTTAACGTTTACCCCTCCAGATGGAACTGAAGAGTCGCATAGTGTGGGGGAGGAATGATCTCCTCAGTCTGTCAGTGGAGCAGGACAGTGATTCCTCTGCCTGGAGATGACACTTTTCAGTGGATTCTCCATGATTGACAGGACCCTGCTCGGTGCCCATCTCTCTGCCACGAATGTTAAACTGTCCAGCTTCATTCCTACAATAGAGCCTGCCTTCCTCACCAGTTTGTCAAGGCGTGAGGCGTCCTTCTTCTTTATGCTGTCTCCACAGCACACCACTGCGTAGAAGAGGGCACTCGCCACAACCATCTGGTAGAACATCTGCAGCATCTTATTGCAGATGTTGAAGGACGCCAGCCTTCTAAGGAAGTATAGTCGGCTCTGACCTTTCTTACACAGAGCATCAGTATTGGCAGTCCAGTCCAATTGATCATCCAGCTGCACTCCCAGTTATTTATAGGTCTGTACCCTCTACACACAGTCTTCTCTGATGATCACGTGGTCCATGAGGGGCCTGGGTCTCCTAAAATCCACCACCAGTTCCTTGGTCTTGCTGGTGTTCAGGTGTAAGTGGTTTGAGTCGCACTGTGTAACAAAGTTCTTCATTAGCTTCCTATACTCCTCCTCCTGATATTATATTAGAAGTAATAAGATTTGTGACTTGTCAGTCAGTTCCACTTTTGTAAGCTTTAACAGTTTAACAAATCTGTAATTTGTTTTATTGTGTACCTTAGTTTGGCTTGCTGTGTATTAGTGTCACGAATGTGAGAATTTGTGAGCGTGTCCACCTTAGGATGTCAATTTTCTCAGAACTTGTGTAAAACAGGTTGATTGTGTAGTAATACCCTGTCAGCCGGTGTTGTTGTTTTACTTTGTTACAAACTGAAATTGCATAATTTTATCTCCCAAAACAGTTTCTACTTTGTAGCTTACATTATATTTTAATCACTATTTTTCACAAAGTTGTCTTGGAAAAGTAAGGGGGTCCACATTTTAGATAGATTTATGTACTATGTATTAGTAGGTACCCACACCTCCCACATTCCATTCCCACAATTTATTTTATTTTTGCAGTGGCTGTAATAAAGCAATTTAAAAAGTTATTACAAATTTCATTTAGAGAGCTGGTTTATTTGTCACTAGTGTGTGATAGTAACACGATCGTGGATGCCACTGCCCAGCCTGCCCCTAGGATCTAGTTAGGAATAATTTACTAAGAGTTATGCTAGACAGGAGGGGCACAACTCAGGGCGCTGCACAGGGGCCTTCAGCAAGGTGGCTACGCCAGTGGGCCAGATCCCATTCAAAAACAATTGTAATAAGTAGTTCATGTTGGGCAGTTAATAAAGTTTATTGATTTATATAAAAAGAAGTAGGAGGTACAATTAGGGGGGAAGGTAGAAGGGAATAGCAGTGTTCTTGAGTAGCTCAGTGCTGTATCTCCACCGTTGTATTATAAAAGAAATAAAATACAATTGGCAAGTAGTCCACAAACTGGGGTGACCATCTGTGTGTACCTTCCCACAAATCGAGGACTCTGTCTGCTATGCAATCGAGGTCACTCAAGGGCCAAAAGAACTGACACTGGATTCTGGTAAGAAGAATAGTGAACTCCCTCCACCTGCTTATACATAATCATTCATTCCCTTTGTGTTCAAACGATTTAACAGACCTGCCTGACACTGAGCTGAAAAGGGACCCCTCACAAAAAGAACTTTAAAGGCTTCTCAGGCTTGGCACCCTGTAGTCAAAGTGCCTTTCTCTTGTTAAAAGTCCTACAACAGTGCTCCTTGAGCCATGGCTGCCACTTGTTTCGCCCAGTAATGGACTAGTTACAGTGTACCTGAGATAGTATGTTACTAACTAGCTGCAGATCAAGGTCAGATGTTGTAGAGCACAACAGTCCTACTAGTACATTACTCCTTCCACCAATCTAATGACCGCTGGCTTAAATCACCAAGGGAGACCACACCCCCACAAGTTGTTTTATTTTTATATAAGATGCTCATAGAGTTTAAACATATGTGTGTGACTGTGACACTCTTGGGCCTATGGGGTCTGGTAATGGTGTAACCCATTTCCTAGTTACGTAGATAATACAGAAGTGTTTACAGTTGCATGTCATTAGTTATGTGTCCAGCTTTTCCTAATAACCAAATTACTAACAACAATTTATTTCTGGTATAACACAAAATCATATAAGAAATGCCATACTGGGCTTTAACAGACAGTTTTTTGACATTCACAAGGAGCATAAAACGCCTAGTCAGAGGTGGAGTAATATTTGTAACAAATATCTCATCGCAGAGTAAACTTCACAGTACAGTACAATCCTTATATTGTACATATTTTGAGAGATCTCATATCAGATTTGGAGAACACTTGCAAACATTCCCCTCCACGACACCTTGAAGGAATTGAGCGTAAAAAGAAACTCCCAGAATCTTTAAATGTGGATTTAATGAACGGGAGACAGAGTGATTTCTCATTTGGATATACTGACTCTATCTTTTAACTGAAGATTAATGGTTAAATGTTGTTGAATCATATTTTCCTATTTTGTATATTACACACTATAAATATTTCCATGTATTGCTTGTCTTTTTCTGTGACATCATGCAATATATTTGATTCAATATTATACCACATTTCAGTCCAAATATAAATATAAAATAGGGTTTCCATATTCATATTGCACATTTGTGCTGTTTCATGTCTGTGACAGCCTGTCTGATGTGTGCGGTCTAAATTGCTATGCAACGTTTCTCCCCTTCTTTGGCTCCAAAGATCAAACTTCAGTTGCACTTTCTCTTTAATCTTAGTATTTGTCTAGTTTCCATCTCTTTGGTATACTAGAACAATGCTTAACCCTAAAGTTAGTCTCGTTTCTGAAGTGAAGTCTGAAGGTCAGCACTGGATTATCCCCAGCTGATGTGGCCAGATGACTGCTGTATTAGACGGTTAGGAAAATGGATATGAGTTTGAATTTTAAGACTTTCTTCAATGTTTTCATTACTAGTATTCATTTTAAAGATTTTTTTGTTGTTATTACTGATTACAAAATCATAAGGGTGACTGTATTTACAAAGATCTTAAGTCCCCTGCAAAGTAACGTTTTCTAATGATAAAGTCAAACTCAGGTTCACTTCGGAAGGCCAAAGCCAGATACACAGATACTCAGGAATAATTTTGTGAACATGCATAAAAATGAAATTGTTAGGATTAGGACCAGCTCATTATTATAGTATTTGTGTAGTAACTGACGGATGTTGCTGAAGCCCTGAACTGCAAGGTGAAAAAAGTAGGGCACTGACAAATATTTATTATTTTCCCTTTTCTTGAACTAACCCTTAAGTCACACCCTATCACTCACACCATATTTCTTCATTAGTTTAATCTCTCCCCTAATGATGCCTCCTTTAGGTTCTGCAGTTCAAGAGTAATTATGTTCCAAATTCTTTTCAAATATATATTTGACTCTACTAAGGAGTTCCTGCCAAACAAGGTCCTGCAATCTTAAATAGTTTTTCAGGCAGCAAGAAAGGAGCAAATAATTTTTTTTCTTCATATAGATAATCAATTATATAATTATGTATAGCTTTGTATGTTTGTTATGTCTTTACAATGCCTAATAAATAAATAAACATTATTGGTATTTACAAAGTAGACAGATCATTAAATACTGACAGTGTATCAAAAGACATGGCAATGAATGAAAATATACATATTGTCAAAAAGCATGATGTGGATTCTGAATTCAAATTTTTAGCAATGATATATACATAGGTTCAGTGAAATGCTTACTTTTATGAGAGATACAGTAGGATAATAGCTAACCTTGTTTCCTCACCAGACATTACCAAACGTTCTGTTGTCCTAATCACACTGTGAATATGTGAATACATACATTTTTTAAGGAATTCTGATTTGGCTTGGGCACTACTTTTTTTTGTGAATGCAGTTGATTGATGGATTTGCAATCTGTGCAGTCTGGTTCTTGCCTTGCACCTAATGATGTTGGATAAGGGTTGGCTCTCCAGGACCCTGTAGCAGAAATATGAAAATCTTTGCTATTTTAATTTCTAAATAGAACCCTTTTGACACCTCAACTGAATTTCACAGCAAAATATCATCCAACTTTTTGTAAAAGATACATTTTCTTCAGTCTGTTAGTATTAAGTAAAAGTTTATACAAGTTCATTTGGCCGGTAGTGCTGCTGCCTTATAGATTTAGCATACTGGGATCCAGTCCTCAGTATGGAGTTTGCATATTCTCTGTATCTATCTGGGTTTTACTCCCATATCCTCAAAGACGTGTTGGTTAGTTTAACTCCCATTTCCAAAGTGACCCTGTGGGAGTATGTGTGAGAGTGATCCCTGTGATGGACAGGCATCCTTTCCAGGGCTGTTTTCGTCTTTGTGTCCAGTTCTGATAGGTGTGACGGTGTAGGTTGACTCCACGCTTACTGGTGTTTCCAGGAACCTCTTGAACTCGTAACGTAGGATAAGTCATGTACTGAGATGAGTTGGTCAAATCAGGGCACACACAGTCAGGATGGGGTTGGTGCAAAAATGTCAAGTGCTTTTATTAAAAACAAAGTGTTTCAAAGTGCAGTGCAAGTTCTGCAATAAATAGATAATTAATTAAACCATGATAGTTGTGGAGGTTAAAATGTTCAATAAATAATCCACTAAATACAGGGATAAAATAATTGCAGGAATCTGTACATCCATGTAAAATAAACACAAACCTCTCCTGCTTGCCAGTCCACCAGCATCTGTAGGGCTTCCTGCTGAATCTCACGTTCGTCTCCTTCAGCCAGTCCGTCAGCATCAAGAGGGACATGCTATACAACAGGGCCACTCCAACTCATCTGCATTGTTCTAAGTTTTTGGGATAGACTCTGGACACCTGCGATACTACATTGGATTAAGTGGGTCTAAGATTGTTTTATTTTTCCTACATATTAAACTCCTTCTTTATGTGGTAGCACTAAATAAACTAAATCAGAGTTGCTGGAAAAAATACTTAAATGTGACAAGAAAACAAGCAAGTTCTATTTTGACAGTGGACTGGTCAGGTACTGCATCCAGGTGTCAAGATTTGGAATATTCTACAATTATCTGTTCCTCCAACATTTCACATATAACGAAAATAATGTTAACTTACTCAATAAATCAGAACAGCTATTTGTCAACTGTACATCAGTGTAAAGCATTTATTGAAGGAAAAAGCTAATGGCCTGCAAGTGCCTTTATGGTTACAAAATATTAAATACGAGACAAATTTTCATTCAATGCTTCAGTAGTTACATGATAAGAAATGGATTTTCTTTTCTTCTTCTTTGACTTATGGTCATTGTATTGCCATGCACAGTGCTGTCATCTATTGGAGTAATTGTATCATGCTCATCTTCATCATTCATGTGGGAAAAGACATTATGTATCCTTAGTGTGTTGTAGTTTGGTGGAGGGGTCTTGGGAACTTCAAGGAGATTGGGCTGAGGGAGCCGCAGGGCGGTATTGAATGTGGGTGGGTCTTCATCTACAGGAATGCCACCAGAGACAGTTGGAAGTACGGGTCTCTGCTGTCTTTCCCGATATCTGCTCTGACAACGCCTTATGATCTGGCGAACAAGAATCCAAGGTGCATCCAAGAAGAAAACCTCAATGATTTCAATGACACAGACTATAGAGCAGCTAAGCCAGAGTCCAAGTTGCCCTCCAACATTGGATAATAATGTCACAATCTGTTTGGAAACAGAAATGGTTAGAGCATCTTACAAACAGAGCAACAATAACCAGGAAGAAATATCTATCATTATGGTGCAAGCAAGAAACCAAACCTGGACAGCATGCTATTCCATCACATTTACATTTATTTATTTAGCTGACGCCTTTATCCAAGGCAGCTTACAACATTTATGATCAAATTGGCTACATGTCTTTTGGTTTTCGAACTGGAGCACTGGCAGGTCAAGTGACTTGCTCCTGGTCACACAGTGTCAGTAGCGGGATTTGAACCCACAACCTCATTGTTTGAAGTTCAAAGCCATCTTAGCATACACTCACACCCACACTTGCATTGAACAAATATACAGTAACTAAGTAAGCTGATAGGCACAGATGTGGGAATAAACCGAAATATATAGTACAGGGATAAGACAAGCATAAACTCTGGAAGAATTATATACTGTGAACAGTAACTGGTCAAAGAATCTACCTTGAGTATTAAGAGCTGTGAAACAGTAATACCACTGTGGTATATTTTTATATAAATACACCAGTTTTAGCAGAATGGGGTACAAGGAAGGAATCCTGTCTGATTCAGTCAATTACATGGCACACATAGACACTCACTTAAACTGTAACAATTTATTTGTCAATTAACTCATCCCAAACATCTTTGAAATGTTATAGGTAAGCCAGAGGTCCTAAAGAGAAACAAACAAAACACCAAGACAACGTGCAAACTTCACACAGGTGGTGAATAGGATGAGATTCAAACCCAGAACTCTGGAGTTGCCCCACCATGTTACCCCATATTAAATATAGGAGAAATTTAAAGACATCTTTTTAAAAATTAATTCAAAATTATTTTCACTGTAAGTTGATTATTACATTAAATTAACTGAACTGGAGAACATTGGAAATGCAAAAAATCAATGAATTTCACATCAACCTTCAAACTTACATTGTTAAGTGGACTTTCTGTAATTGTCTTCAAGTTCAAGTCTTTATAGAAAATTGAAAATTTAGCAAAATTCTCCCTAAAATGGTAAGATGGTAAAATCAGTCATTATAATGGTTACACCAGAATGCCAAGTTAAATCAACATTACATTCACATGACCCCGTTACAAAGCTAGATATGAATTATACAGAAGAGTTTCTAATAGCAAAAGGAGAACTGTTAATATAGCTGGTGTGGACAAGTAGGTACAACTGTGGGCATGAAGTATTAGCCATGGGACCTGCTTGAAGTCCCAGTGCCCTATTTTCCATGCCTTGGTTGCTATATCTTTTTATCTTTCATTTAATCTTTATTGAATATGATATTCATGATTAACCTGTATTACAGATATTTATGCACATTTTGTTCAATTAGAGTAGAAGTAGGTTCAGTGTATTGCCTTACACAGTAATTTGGAGGCAGGTATTAAACTGCCAGTCTTCTGGTTTAAAATTCATTGCCCTGGCTGCTGCAGCACACTTCCTTCCTCCAAAACTGAGATTCTAGGTTTCTTCTGGTTACTGACTTTTAAAATGTATGTATCACAGGCTGATACTGCCAGGAGGAAGCATAATCTGGTGACTTCATGCTTTTCTGGACAAATCTTGATCTGAGTTGCATGAGTATTCTCGTGTCCTACTAGGTGATATGTATAGCAGTGTTGCATGCATGTTAGTTAATAGAAGAAAAAAGCCCACTAGTAGGAAGGCAGTGTAGTCACACACTTGAAAAAAACAACTCCTTTGCAAGAGTTAGAAGCAAGTGCACTTCAATGTTTTAAATAAGGAAGACACTCATCACTTAGACCAGCAGCTCAAGATATGTCATTCAGCACACATAGGCAGTCAAGATATTTTTTTTATCATTGTTTAATGTTTTTTTTGCATAATGTAAGATGTATAAAAGATGTTTAAGTGAAGTATCATGATCGTCAATGAGGATATGTATACAATACTTAGGTTAATACTGGATTTTTCTATATTTTGTTTCAAAATTAATTTTATTCAAGTGATTTTGTGTTTAGTATTGTGCATTGTATCTGAAGACACTTTGGTATGTTACTGCATATTCATCGGTTAAGACACCTTCTTATTTAAGATGAAGGGTATTTACTGCTTACCCTCCATCTTAAATAAGGCAGGTACCCTCCTGTCAATATTTTACTTTCAAAAATAAATACTCTAAAAACTAAACAATTCAAGTTCAAATTTATTGTACAAAATTATTTTTTTGTGAATTTTTGGGACTGATCACTTTTAAGCACAATATTTGTTTCACCCTTTAAATTTTGCATATTGATCATCATTTGTCTTGAGGTTCAGTATTTGTTTAGTGTGTTCTTATTTTTACCAAAAAATATTAGAAAATACTATCAGCGATTTTCTCCTTTCAAAGAAGGTCACTCTTGCTGTTCAAATAAAGCACAATGTTTCTGGTGCACTTCCTACCAATGACTGCCAGTGTGACATGAGTGGGTCATTTAACATTTCATTTACTCATACTTGTGTATGTACCGTAAATAAAAAAATGTATATTTTTGCAATATATTTGTGATTTGTAAGTTGTTTTCTTTAAAAAGCCAGCTAAATAAATCTCACTAGTCTACTAGACGTTGTGGTTTAGCAATTAGACTTTACCAAAAAACTCTGACATTCACTTCTGTCTGCTATCCCCTGTTTTCCTTAATCTGTCAGGGTTTCAACTGTACTAATACAGAAATAAATATATTCACTTGTGTTTTTTACATCACGGATAAATGTTAGATACATATTTTTTTATAAATTTGTAAGCAATTCCTAAAAATGCAAAATTTACATTGTGTTTACTTGTTTGAGGATGTTTTGTTTAACGTCAGAAGAGGCATACAGTCTTAAAAGATAAATCATACATTTCTATTATAAATCTGCAACTCACTTGCTAATGTTTTGCTTCTTTTTAAGTCCATTTCCAAGCCCTAAAGTCTGAAGGACCCACTTCTGTAAGCAAGAAGGAAGAAGTAAATTAGAAAAAGCAAAAAGAGGTACATTTCAAAATACATTTTGTGAACAACAAGGGTGAGAGATGTGATTGGCCTTTCTGGTGGTAAATCTGTAAGCTCCTGGCTAAACAATAAAGAAATTTTAAGGGCAGAATTAGTTGTATTTTAGAAGTAAATGGCTGTAATTATTTTCAGTCTTCCCTTAGTTTGTCTTTCATACTTTCCTAATCCAGAGTGGCTGGAGAGTTGGATCTTAAACTGTCAAAATTAGGTGCAAGGCAGGAAACAACCTTGCACAAAGCACATAGCCATCATGGTGTATCTTCACACCAAATTTCCCTTACACAGGGCCAATTTACAGTCCCTGATTAGACTAACAGATAAATTATTTGGATGGGAAAGAAAAAACTAGAGTACTCAAAAAAACCCACACAGAACACAAAGTCAAAATCTCCTTAGAGACACTTTTATCATTCAATGGAAGCAGTAACATATATATATATATATATATATATATATATATGGTTGGATAATGGATGGATATATATATATACCAACCACACGTGTTACCTGGTAGGTAACCACCCATACAATCAGATTATGATTCAGACTACGAATACTATGAATGTAATTACCCCGATCTCTAGGCTGTCAAATAAACGAACCACACGCTGTGGCGCAATGTAAAGAGCATTTGCCTCTAACTCTGATGTCCAAGGTTTAATCCCCGGTGAGGAGTGTGTACACCTGATGAGCCCAAAATAAAACACGTGTCACATACTCTTTGCATTATTTGACATAACAATATATAT
This sequence comes from Polypterus senegalus, assembly GCF_016835505.1. Taxonomy (NCBI): domain Eukaryota; kingdom Metazoa; phylum Chordata; class Cladistia; order Polypteriformes; family Polypteridae; genus Polypterus; species Polypterus senegalus. Next base: position 136,807,907 of record NC_053166.1, read on the forward strand.
ATATATATATTTTTTTTTTGTTGGTAAATATTTCAGATTCACTTTTTTCCCCTTCCATATTACAGGAGGAAACTGGACTTTAAGACTGTAACTGGTTTAGGGGGATGAATAAATATGACAGCTAAGAAGAAAGCTGTGGGACTATATGTTGATGGTAAGGTCTCTTTTGGTGTAAAGTGTCAAATGCAGGGCCAATTGTTCACCATGTATCAGGGTCCTTTTGTCATTTAAATATTGATCACTGTCTCCCCAGAGTATTGCATGACTTTCTTCATGACCAACAACAACCTCGCCTACTGATAAGAACTATTCCACCACCAATTGCCTTCGTCTTTTGTATGGTCAAAGAACTTTCTCAGTACATCACAGCTCTCTGAGGTGTGAAGCTTATGATTTTGAACCTCGCACTTGTCAGCAAGTGAGACCATTATCATTAACTTGATAACTGCAGAATTTTCTATTTTTATGCAGCCTAAACAACAAATTAACATTTAACACGCAATTCACAGTAACAAAGTCAGATGCTCTCACCTCAGAGTTTACTGATGGCCACTGTGCCACACTTTCTGTCAAGATCCATTCTTTAGTACTGTAACAAAAATATGCTTTTGGTATATTACTTTTGTTACAATGTGAATATATTTATTGTAGTCTGGAAAACACTTACTGGCATGTTCCTTTACATGTTTTCTGACAATTCAGCTCCTCTTGCAGAAACTTTGCATGTAGTTTGGAATAGCAGACCACTAAAACAGAGATATACACACTAAGAGATGGGGTGACTAGGTGAGTATATATGGAAATAACTGGTTAAGCACACACATTTACTACAGATCTACAGTACAAGGATATAGTGCTTGATCATTAAACATGTTTCTAATGTCAAGCAGCATGACTGCCAACATGGAATATATTTTTCCCATTCTAATGCAGGATCATCATGCTGCATTCCTGGAAGTTTGCAGTAGGTGCTTCCAGTATTATGTTATCAAAAACACTTCCTTAATTTATACTCTTTGTTTATTCTCCTAGGCTCATTTAGACAATTTAAATTAGGAATGTCAAATTCAACACCTACATGAGTGCTGTTCTGCTGAGCTAGATAGGTGGGCCACAAAACAATAAGACAAGGAGATGAAGGTTATAAAATTCAGAAAACAGCCTAAGGTCAAAAACAAAGTTTCATCTTAACTGCCAGAGTCCAATCTGCAAAATTAAAGTCCTGACTCCTTGATAAGTATTTTGAATAGTAAACACATGCAAATGGTTTTAGAATTGAATCCAGAAACCATATAACACAGCTTCTTACACAAGTTCCAAAAACAAAAAGCCACTAAATGTCAGTGCCCACAGTTCAAAATGATGCACGGAATTGTACCAAAATATACTTAAATAAAGTTAAAAATGTAATAATATTCTTAAAATAATAATAAATCAAGAAAGCACATATCAAAATCACTTGTACAATACATAGAAACCACATTAACAACAGTTGTAATAGTAAATGGATTTTACTTTTTTTATTTATTTTTTTTTACTAGAGGCCATTTCACATGTTGCTAATAAGTCAGGTCAGAAATATTCGGCAGTTTGACATTTGCATTTAATTTCATAAAAGTTTGCCCCAATACTATAAATACTCCAAAATGCAGATTTATTTCTCACAACTAGAAATGAATTATATGTTCATTAATCTGTTTGAATACATCTACATTCTTAGCCTGATGGTTTCTTTAGATGATCAATGGGAATTACAGTCTCGTCTAACAGCCCTGTGTCCAAGGCAGGAATGCAGGATCAGATTCCTATTGTAGGATATATACATAAATCCACAATGACTTATATCACATAAATAGAGTCTCAATTATACTAAAATGCATGAGTTTGGGGTGCAGGAGGAAATAAGAAAACACAGAAAAATTTTTTGTGTACAATGGGAGAATATGCAAACGTCACATAGAGAGTGACCAAGGTTTGAAAACAGGTTCTCTGAATCTGTGAGGAAACATCATGCCACGTGCACTTGTCTGTATATACAGTAAGGTGACTGAATTGTAAAAAAAAGCATTATTTGTATAGAAATATATTTAATGACCATGTTGGCAGGTGAGTCACAATACATATCTGCAATATGTGCTAAAATAAAACTTAATAAGTGTATGTTTTTTATTTTAAAATATTCTTTATTTTACAAACAAAAAAGTTAAGCAGCATTATGTGCTGATTTAAATAACAGGTAAACAAGAAGAAAAAATAATTAAAACATGAAATAAATGCTTGGCTAAAGCAAAAAGCCAATGGTTACTAAGGCCCACCAAGTTTAACACTCCTGGCTGAAATGGACTTGTGATCTTAATGTATACTTACTCCAGTCTGGGAAAGCATTATAGTTGCAGTATTGTGCTTCGGCAGGCAGTGGGTAGTGAAAATGAGCACAGCCACATTGTAAAGTCATTTCCTTCTGAAAGCAGGAATGAAGACACACCTGCACAAAGACATGGAAGAGATAAAATCTTAAAACACTACATTCACGAGTAATGTGTTGCCTTTTTCTGCTTAAGTGAAATTTGTGTTGCTTGTTACACTTTATACAATTAGCCATGACTCTTGGAAAGCTACACTATACAGTATGAAATTATTTTCTTAGTTATTTGTTCATTCATTGCTAACCCTGTCTAATCTATTTAAAGGTCATGTGGGGTCCATTGCTCTTCTGACAACAAATCTGTGCACCAGACTGTTGCAGGGCACACTCACTCACACACATTCACTCATTTAAGACTTATTTAGTACTGGCAATTAATACAAATATCTTTGTGATGTGATGGGGAAAACAAAAAGACCTAGAGCAAAATACATGCAGATATAGGAAGAATAAGCAAACTCTATTTAGACATTGGCCAGTCGAGGGGTTCATATCCTTGACTGTGGATATAGGGGCAGCAGCATTGAACAGTTGACTTTACTGTAGGTGTTTATGTCAGTTAATGTAATTTTTAATTTTGCAATGCTTGCACTGAAGATCAACAGCTATTGCCAGAAGACTGTTAATTTCATTGACCAATTTAACTACCTATTTTGGCCTAAATATATTATAAATGAAAATTATTCGATTTGTGTGTGAACCTGATTCAATATCTGCTGTATATTCTCTACTTTCAGATTCATTTCAATGTAGAATTTCAGAATGATACTATTACTAAATTCAATACCAGCTTTTGCCATTTCATATTTTCATCTTGATATTTCATATACAAAATACAGAGACATCTTGAAAAAAATGCTTGTTAGATTTTATAATTTAAATTCACGCTATCAGGCCCTTAAAATGGCCTTCTTTTCAATACTTTCACACTATTGCCAAAATAAGCACACTATAATGGTGTAGGTTCAGGTAGCAAAAGGATATTCCCTTTCTCCATTTTTCAGCTTTTCTTTGTAGAGTGTAACTATATACTGTTTCCAGAAGGGTGGTCCTTTTTGACTGTTTTCAAGCCTTAAGGTGGTGTTGCTTTATTCTGATTTAGTGCGATTTTGAGGAAAATACACTTCTTCCCAGTTATTTTATGTATCCTTTATCTTAGTTAACTTTTTCTCCAACATGAAGATTTTCAGTTGTCTATATTCCCTAAGGTGGCATCCTCCAAGCTAACAGTTGTTTTGGGAGCCAATATCTTGTAGCTATTACAGAATATATAACAATACATTACAGGATTAGACTCTACTTAACGTGTTAAAGACAACAACCCTCCATTTACAGTATCTATCCATTCAGTGTCAGAACCTACTCATTCCAATTAAGGGTTGCAGAAGACAATACCCATTTCAACTCAATTCAATTCAACTCACATCATGTTATAGGTTGTTAAATACCTGGAGTGAGTATGTTTTATTATACAGATTATTGACGGAAACATCAGTGCCATCTTCTGTGCAGCTGCTGTATGGTTCACCAAGCTTGTGGGATTCCATCTGAAAAGCAAAATAAGAGCATTTATTCTACAATATTAGAAGACTTTTGGAGTTGAGTAAAATCATATTAATTCTTTGGGAGTTTTATTTAATTAATTATGTCTCTTTGTCTTCATGCCTTCTGGCACAATGAGCTCACGTGTAATATGGGGATAGGATTTCAGAGCTGTACAATGGCTTTCACCTCCAGCAGTATTCTCTCACTCTTTCACACCATCAAAAATAGAAAAGGGATTTTGCTTTTTTGTTTTTTTCTGTGTTGGCATATTAAAAGTTGAAATACTCAAGGTGCCTTGAATTTCACCATTAAGGTACCTGTATTCATAATTTATTTTCTAAATAATTAGTGGTATGAGTTAACGACTTAACATTATATTTTGATCGAACATTTTGCGGTCATCCCTACCTCATACACAATCAACATAATTTACATCTGTCTATTTTCCACGCTCTTGGTTTATTTATAAGGTTGCAAGAAAAATGTTGCATTATGTTTGGAAGAATTTAAAGGTCAGAAAATTATGCTAAAGGTTTAGCTTGTAAGTAAAAGTGTTAGATGTTTGACAATAGCGATTCCATATTTGATTTAGAATGAGAGACAATTTCATTAGACCTGGAAAATACTTGCCATTGTAATGTACTAGTGAACTCAGAGAATAGTGAAATTTGTGAAGATGGTTTATTGAGACAACTAGGTTGAGGAATTGTAGGGATCCTTGTTTATGTATTTCTAGTGTTGAGTTTGGATGAGGGTTGGGTGAGAGTTGGAAAAAAAGGTAACTAAATTGCTTTTTCTATTTAAAGATTTTAGGGAGGATCATGAGATGAATATTATTATACTTGAACCTTCCTGTTTTCCTACCATCAAATAAAATGTCACGTTCAACTGCAATCTCTTTTCTCAGTGTCAGCATATATCTGACTCTGGTCCTAATAGTGAATTCCTTTAGATAATACATAAATGTAATACATTTTCTGTACTTAACATGCTTATCCTGTACATGGAGCTGTCAATACTCATAAGACAGAGAGCTGTCCTTGTTGGGATGCCAGTCAATCAAAGGGAATACCTTGGCCATACAGTGGCACCACTCAATTTAGGTGAGTGTCTTTATACCTAGAAATGATCGAACTCTTCCCAGGTAAACTATGTGAGCATACATAGGACTTGACTACTGCATACATGACAATTCCATCTTTCTTTATTTTCTCAGAGGATATCCACATGAGACATATTGAGTATGTGTCCATATAGAAGGCTAGTATTTCACAAATCCACCCATCATGATCTGTCCATTTTGTGAGTGCTCAAGGTCAGTTTATTATAGCACACACAGAAACCGGTATTTCCTCAGTATGGTATAGTCCTCAATTAGTGTTGCTGTTGGAGGATATTCATTTAAACACCTGGGAGAACATGTACAACCTACGCAGAATTCCCTGTATCTAGGAACTGATGTCAATAGACCTTTCTTTTAAACATTTTTGGAAAACACCTGGTATGTGATTACAATTAAATTGACTGTTGATATGTTTGCTGTGATGCACTGGTATCCCATTCAGGATCATTTACTACCTTGTGTCCAATACTGCTGAGGCTCTGTCCCCCACAATTTTCAATTTGATTAGGCAAGTTAAACGGTGGGTAAATATGTGTTGTAAAGTATGGATCAATGATGTCTGTTTTGGAGAAACAGTTTTGGGGTGATATAAACACATAAGCTTCTCTTACCTACTGTATGCCACTGTAGCTGAGAAAGTGGATTCCAAGTGCTTTATGGTGCGATTTCTAGCCATTATACTGCCTTTAACTAATCTAAGTTTGCAAACTGAAGAACTGCATGTGACAGAAATAGTTTTTTGAGACAAGGATAATTTGAATGTCTTAATGAAGCCAGCTGTTTTAATTATGATGAATATGTGGCAATTAATAGCTCAAATTCAAAAAAGAATATGGTGAGTGAAGAGAATCAGAAATAAAAAGTGCAAGTTTATAATTTCAGTCACATCCACTCCATGTAAAGCCAAAGCATCAATCTCTTCACCTATTTACTGAATCTCCTTTTCTCCTTTGGCAGTTGCTAACAGCTGGAACCTATGCTTTTTGCAGTGACCACAAAGTCATTCTCTCAAGTAAGAATTTCACTGTACACTGCACACGTGATGATACTCCTAACTACTACTACTATCTCTGTTTTTATCTTGCGTTGCCTTTGTTTAAACTTTTTATGTAGCACTCTACATAAAATTTATTATTATAATAATTATAATAATAATAATAATAATTATTATTATTATTATTATTATCTTGACTCAGCACTGAACTACATGAAAATGGCTACTGTATTAATGTCAAGTTTATCTAGGTTCCACTAATTACACTTTGAAGAGGCTCACTCAACCTACCCTTTTTGCCCAAAAATAAGGAAGGAATCATTTCCAGACTTACAAACTGAAGCCCAATCGAGGTTTCTTTTGCCATCTGTATCATTATTCCAAGATCTTCAATGAAAGGATGTTCATTTTGATTGTGAATCATAATTATAGCTCCTTCTGAACTGGACAGAAATGGATTATAGTCCTCTAGGCCAAGATTCAAGACCACAATGAGACCTAAATAATTCAGCATAGATTTAAAAAAAGAAAAAAGAAAATGCTAAGCCAAGCTGAAAATACCTTCTGTGATTTCTTTTCCCGACTGCTTATTATCTGTATGATGTATATAGTGTTAGTGTTACTAGTTAATATAATAAATATCAGTTACTGTTATTCTTCAACTCTCCTACTATTTAAAGGGTTAATAAATTCAAATAATTTCTTCATCCATTTGTCATCCAAAGTCATTCCATCTATAGACATGTGATAGGATAAACAGGCAGACATCATGGAACAGCATCCAGAGCAAAACCTCAGCTCATCTTGCACATTCTAGCTACATCAAAAGTGCTTCTTCATTTCAAAATATGTTACATTGATACGTTTACATCCTGCATTTGGCTAAATTCAGTTTGTACAATAATAATCCATCATTTTAAAACTTATCTAACTAATTTACGGTAATCAATTGCTGCTGCCAAGTTCTGCAGCATTGATAAAAGTTAGGAACAAATCCCGAGTGAGGTGCCAAACCATTGTTCAACCAATTTTCAGTCTCCAAATAACCTAACACTGATGCTTTTGGGACATGGGAAGAATACATTACATAGGCAGTGGTTGAGGCCACAGGCTGAAGCTGAAAGACAGAATAACTAACTAGTACATCATTGTGCTGCCTATATAATAATCAATGATGATCAATTAGTGGAAAAACATCAGTTTAAACAGCAGATGCCTCATCATACAAAAAACTTGCAATGTTGAGTGAAAATTCCAAATTCAAAATTTATGAATTTGTTGTAAATAATGAGTAATAGTGATCAATTATTCAAAACTTTACGTTTACTACAAAATGATTTATTATATCTATGATAAGTGTGAATCACGTTTTTGGTTGAGCTAAGTGTATGTAATAATCAATAATGAATAATTATTCAGATTTTTCCCCTCACATCCCTAAGTGATTTATCTTTACATAATTTGTTTTATAATAAGTGAAGAACCCAATTTTTCCTGAATGCATTTTATTATTTTTAAATTTTTCCACCAAACTATTTTATCATCCAAGGCATTGCATCACTTGAAAATGTGTTACTTTCAGAAGTGTATATCACAAATTTCGCCTTATTCAAATTCAAGTATTGCTAATAAAATTCAAGAAACTAATTTCAGGAGTAATAATTATAAAATTAATATAGCTAAACAATTTTAATTAAGTTACTTCTAAAAATATGTTTATAATAAAAAATTCTACTTGGGGTGGTACAGTAGTGTAGTGGTAGTGCTGCTGTCTTGCCGTAAGGAGACCAGGGTGTGCGTCCCAAGTCCTCTCTGCATGGATCTTGCATGTTCTCTGTGTATGAGTGTGGGTTACTTCTGGATGCTCCTGTTTTCTTCAAAGGCCATGCAGTATATGTAGATTTGTGACGCTAAAATTAGCCCTTGTGTGATAGTGTGTTCCCCTGCAATGGATTGCCTCCCTGTTTAGAGAATTGCTCCTGACTTGCACTCCATGCTTGCTGAGAAAGGCTCCATCCCTCCCTGTGACACTGCTTGGGTTTGTACAGGTTTAGGAAATAGCATAGTCTACTTTTTCAAAAGGCGTGGCTATAATCTGTAATTTTTCATTTGCAGTGAATAATAATCAATAATTAAAAATGCAATCATTTTACTCAAAAGTACTTCATTGTATCAGAATATGTGCATCTAAATCTCATTTTTGCTGGAGTTAAAAGCAAAGCAATGTTATACAGTACTCATTTCGGAGTCATGACGGATAAACAGAATGTTGGTATTTTTACACTGAAGAGTGCATTTAAAATGAAAATAAACATTTGATCTAGAGTTAGGATTAGGGTTAGGGTTAGGGTTAGGTATATCTGACAAATACCATTTTTGCTGCCTGCTGTCGAAGACTGTATAATTTCTCCATCATATCCACTGTTGAAAGTGTAGCAGTTTCCAAGTGTGGGGTGGTAACTCTGTGTAAAATTCCTAGATAAAACAAAAATGCAAGAATATTAATAGCATTGACTATTGAATAATCCAAAGGAATCTTGTAGCCCTGCATGTGCACTAATACTATGTTAAATTTTGCATTTACACTCAGAAATGCACAAAGAACTAATAGATTTATTTTTAAAGATAAATGCACACTTTTTAAATTTATTTTATCCACAATTTAAACTTACATTCCAATGACAGATTGTTGTCCAGTATATGGTCAGTTCCTGCCTTACTTCTGCTATTGCTATAAGGCGCTGCAAACCTGAGCAACAACATGTAACTTTGAAAACTAATACTTGAATTGGAATTGTATATTAAGGTACTACAGTGTAACGGCAGGTAGTGTACCACATCTGTATAATTCCAGGCTTGATGTGCCTTATGTGTGGATTCTGCATGTATTCTATCCATTCTCAATAAGAAAAAAGTTATGTTGATAGACATCTCCAAATAGACTTAGTGTGTGTTAATGTGACTGTATGTGTCTCACTATCCAGTCTGAGGCATGTTTTTGCCTTGAAGTGGTTGCTGCTAGTACTTAGAAAGGGAAAGAGGAATACTCTATTCATCCTGAGCTTGAATAGTTAGTAGAGAACACACATGGGTATATACTTGTAGAAAAGACACACAATGAGTAAAAGTCACCTGTTAATGTTCTAATGCTACAGTGAGACTGGAATAAACCATGGACACACACCAGCCTTAAGCAGGGCACACACAGGCACACTTAAAAATTGACCTCAGGGCCAGCAGTGATTTGCCAGTCAACTTGACAGAATGTCTTTGGACTATATAACTTAAAGATAATATCCGTCTAACTATGCCATAAGAGAAGTCCATTCAACCCAACAAAGCCCATCAATAGTACTCACCTACTACTTTTTATATGTATGTATAGTATATAGTAAGTATATATGTATGTATAAGGCTAATGTAGGAATCTATCTTTTATAGTACCTTTTCTATGTAACAATTTCTTGCTTGTAAAATATAAAACGTTTCATGTCCCCGAAAGCTTGCATATTGTAATCTTTTGAATTAGCCAATAAAAGTTGTCATTTTGCTTGACTTGGCAGTACAGTACATCCATAATGGTTAACATGGTACAACATCCTAGTACTACACATCCGTGGCAAAAATACATCCTGGGGTAACATGGCGGCAGAGTTGCACAGTGGTTAGAGCCAGGCAACCACATCTGATTCTTGTCCCAGAGGCTTACTGTGTGGCGTGCACATGTTCATCCTTCATCACTGAGAGGTTTCTCCTGGCATTCCAGTTTTCCAGTTCCTATTTAACTTCCCAATGCTACATATATACTAGCATGGGTGTCCATGTAAGTATCCCATTTGATGAACTTTCACCAGCCACTTGAAGCCCTTCCAATGGAAAAAGCTAAGTGGAGCTAAGAAATACCTTTCATCCAAAGTACTTTCATTGGGTTGAAAAAGGAATATTGATACATAAATTCATGCTTACCTTGAACTGCACATAGCCCCGTTGAAAGTGCAAGTTGAAATAAATTCCTCAGCAGAATAACCCATTTTCACAAGTGTTTCCAGAGACTGCTGTGCGATGATGTTGTTGAAGTGTAGCCAGTACCACTCTTGAACTGCATTTATTCCCGTGTCAAAGGCATACACTACACAGTCAGTTATATTGGTAGAGTTGCACTAGTGGTAAGAAAATAAAATCATTCTGCAAAGGTAGAAATGTTGTAAACATGTTCTGGATTTTACATTTCAGTCATGTATTTCAACATAGTACTATTTGTATTCAGTAACATAACACTGTGCCTTACAGTTAACTAAACTAACTTATTATCAAGAGACATTGGTAATACAAAGCATTTTGAGAACCTCAGTAACAGACCATTTATAACTCACTTCAAGGACAAGAGTGAACCTAATACTAGTGTGGTAACAAGATAATATTGCCCTCTTTTGGCTGTTAGGAGCATTACCAACTTGATCATAACCCCAGCCATATGTTGTGGAGGAATACATGCCTAGCAGCTACCTAAACAGGCTGGAAACCAGGAAAACTTATTTTTTCTGCTTAATATCTATAAACCAGTCCCCTGAGTTCTTTACCAATCATATTGATAGGGGTTCTAATGACAAAAAAATATATATACATATTTTTAATATAAAATGTTACTTACAAGCTGGAAGCCTGCTTGCCTCTGTGCTTCATGAAAACGTAAGTGACTGCCAGATTTGGAAAGAAACTTTTCAGGATATGTGCGTTTTCTATAGTTTGGAGCAAGAGCTGCAGAAAATTTTGTCTTGTCAAGCCAGAAAAGTGGGATATCCTTCAAGAGATTGGAGACCACTTGACCATCTTCAGCATGCTTATCTGTTACAAGACCACGACGTTTCCTGTTTTCAGTGGGCTCTTTATGGCTGTACAACTCTTGCAAGGCCCTTTCAGCTTGTCCATCCAGCTCTGTTAATAGCTGCTTTGTTGCACTATACCTGAGAAAAAGAGCATGAATAGGATTAACAAATACCTTACAGATCTTTGTGGATGACAGTCCCTGCTGCCCGGTGTCATTAATATACAGTATGTAAACATTCCCTTTTTACATATAATATATCATATCCATTACTTTCCTTGTATCACTGAAACTGATATTGAGAAAAAATTACTGGCATGGCTTCTTCTGTCCTAGAAAGAGCTATTCCATGTGCTCAAGGCAATTTTGTTGACATAAGAAGACAAAAGTTTAATTTCTGTCCTAGATGAGCTAAACACCCAATCAGCAGTAACATAAGGAATACTAAAAACATGTTATATGAAAGTGTAAATATTCTGCAGCTTCGGTATGGAGTAACAGTTATTCAGTACCTCTGTTTCCTGTGTCTATGTGGGTTTTCCTCACACATTCCCAAAGATGTACAAGTAAGGTTATTTGTCAGTTCCAGATTGACCTGCGTGATTGGCATGTGTAAATGAGTGCTCCCTGTGTTGGACTGCCCTGCAGCCAGTGCAGCCAGAGTAAGTTGCACTCTCAACATCCATTAATTAGATTAAGTATGTTTCTGAATGAGATGGGATAAAGTGAGGTTTTCTAAATCTACTCATCCAATTATTGATAAAAGTATGGAGTAAGGTGAGCAGAAAACATTACAGTAATTTAATGTGTCTCCAGATTCTCCCATTGGTTTTCATCCATGTCCCAGACATATGTTAGTGAATTTCAGTGGGATTAATGAAAAACAACAGATATATGTAAATACCATTCTAAAGTTTTGTACAGGAATTGATTAATAAAATCAATTTTGTGAGGAATGCTTTCAACCAATTTAATCAACAAAGCTGTCATCATTCACTGCATGCTTTTATTAAAACAAAGTATTAAGCTTACTTTACTGTAAATACTTGAGTTTAAATTTAGATTTTTACCTTAGTGGGTTGAGGTTGCAAACAGTAACAGCAGGGAAGGTGAGAGTCTGGAACTGCACGGTGACGGAAACACTGGAAGAGTAATAGGTTTGAATGAGCAGGGCACACTGCCATGAAATCAAAGCCACTGCTGACAGCGTCAAGACAGTCCAAATCCATCGTCGAAGCCTTCCTCTGGAAACAACAATCCTGCGACATCCGTGTGTGTTGGTATAGTTACAATACCACACCATGAGCTCTTTCACTGTAACTGAGTATGGGCCAGTCACAGGCAATTTTTCTTTCACTTTCTCAGGAAGTTTCTTTGCCACAGATTCCATACCTTAAAAAAATCAAAGCTGATATAACACATACATCATTCAACTATACTGTAACAAAAAAAAAAATCAGCTCAACTTAGTAGCTTTTGATTTTTTTTAAATCAGGAAATTACACAATAGTGTAGTAGCTTGTGCTATTGATTTTGTTGTGTGGCGTTTGCACGTTGCACTCAATGAAATCACCAAAGTAATGTTAGACTGAATGTTGAAAATCATACTAAGTCTATCTCTGTCCTACATTAGGGTAAATGTTTTCAAGCTAATATCAAACGTAAAGCTGACCTTATGCAGGTGTGGGCACTCCGTTTCCCCCACATCCCAGAGATTTAGCTCTGTATTTAGCTAGTGGTTCATAAACGGTAAGCACTAGTGCACCCTATGGTTGACTGGGAATTGGTTACACTCTTAAAAAATGACAGTTCTTCATTTACATGTTATAGTTTTTTACTTGGTTGTGTGGTTCCTTGTTGAATCTTTGCTTTCCATTCAGAAAAGGGTTCTTTGAATATGAAGTTGATTCTATGTGCTTTGAAAAACTTACTAATATGTAGGAAGAAACTGAAATTTGTAATGTATTATAGGATACTTATAGGATATATATATAAATGGGTGCCGGTCATAAAATTAGAATATCATGACAAGGTTGATTTAATTCAGTAATTCCATTCAAAAAGTGAAACTTGTATATTAGATTCATTCATTACACACAGACTAATGTATTTCAAATGTTTATTTCTTTTAATTTTGATGATTATAACTGACAACTAAAGAAAGTCCCAAATTCAGTATCTCGGAAAATTAGAATATTGTGAAAAGGTTCAATATTGAAGAGACCTGGGGCCTCATGTATAAACGGTGCGCACGCACAGAAATGTTGCGTAAGAACTTTTCCACGTTCAAATTGCGATGTATAAAACCTACACTTGGCGTAAAGCCACGCACTTTTCCACGGTACCTCATGCCTTGTCGTACGCAAGTTCTCCGCTCGGTTTTGCAAACTGGCGGCACCCAGTGTCAAAGCAATGGTACTGTTCTTGTGTGATTACTCATTATTTTCATGACGCGGCTTTATAAATACACAGAAACTAACCGCATATTGTTTATTAGTGTAATGCATCTGATTGTAATTAACTCGTAACAATATAATGGTCCAGGGAACAGCCATAGTATTCCAAATACCATAACTGCTTTAGCGTTGTTACTCTCACTTCTCCTTCTTCTTCTTCTTCTTCTTCTTTCAGCTCCTCCCGTTAGGAGTTGCCACAGCGGATCATCTTTTTCCATATTACTCTCACTGCACGACTGAGTATTTATATCACTGTATCTGAGTGTGAATCACAGCAGCAGCTGATCGGAAAGAGAATTATCGGTATACAGCTTTAAGGACACGCTGTCTCAGCCACTGCAAAATGTTTTAAAGCCTTTCCTGTACGGACCTCGCGGTTCAGAAACAGTTTAATCCCAAGAACTTTAAATGCACTCAATCAATTGCTCCTTGTAGAACGGTTTGTACTTATAAGTACAATCACCCCACTGTAAACTTGCACTACAGTTATAATATCTCACAACCTGGGCCACTTTATAAAGCGCGTATTTACATATGATGACGATATCATTTTTAAGGTGAAATGCAGCAAAATATGTTAAATTATACACATAAAACTTTAACTTCATTTAAATAATCTATATTCTTCACTGGGAGTGTCGTGAAGGATAGAATAATTAAACATGTACTACGAAGATATTTCAATGTTCTTTAAACGTTTGAAGAATCGGCGCTAAGCTTACAGATGGCTTAACTTCTATTACAGAGCTGATTGTGTGGCGATCGGTTACTTGGGGAAAGAAAAGCAAGGACTCTTGGGCAGCCACGCCAATATATATTGAATATAAAACAGAAAGAGAAAATAACAACACAGCTAAAAACGCAGCGACAAATTTGACAAAAGATAATGCTTGTCATGAGCACGAGGCTCATGAAACACATGTTTAATAATGTGCTTTAGCTCCTATCATCATGAAAATGACATCACGATACATCTCAGTATTTTAGTTATTCAGAGAGCTGTAATATCACAAATGTAATGGACTCTGTGTCCAGTTGGAGGAAGAGAGCCAGTTTAAGAAGCAAGTAGTGATTCACACACATAGATCACATACGAGTAGAAGATCAAATACAAAACAAAGCATTTAACGTACTTTAATTACGATGTAATTTTGAGAAACTGGTTAATTAAACGATTTTAAGATGAAGTTTATAATGTTCTACTAAATGACAAAATAAACTACGTGATTAAAGTGGAAAATTTGAGATTAAAGTTGACATTTCGTGCTTTTTCCCCACCGTGTGCCTTTTTTCTCTGTACCCTAATAAGCTTTCATATGACACTCAGACAGTGGGCTTACAACTCTTCTTTTCACAGCAACTTTGATATGTGACTTCTTTTTATTTCCGCACTGTGCGATTTTGTGAATGTGAGCTTTCAAGTTTCTCCAACACGCTATGTCACTCGATCAACTTCCTTTTGTTGATTATACCACGGTTTATTTGAACAAATAGTATGTTTTTCCTTTGCCTCCACTTGGTATTCGCTGAAATTCTTATATTTTCCCCATGCTTTTCCCATTGTCTTTTCACAGAAGGCTGCGCTTAAGGGCGATTTATATTGATTTGCATATTCAAATAGGCGTAATTCTGGGTGGATTTGGGGCGTTACATAATGCACGTGCACGAGCGTAGTTTTCACGCTGATCGGGATTTATGTAACGGAAGAACGTGGAAGTTGGAGTACGCACAGATTCCTGCATCTGGATTTTTCTGTGCGTAAGCACATTTCGGCTTTTGTGCTTACGCCATGTTATAGTGCGAGTTCTACGCACGGCATTATACATGAGGCCCCTGGTGCCACACTCTAATCAGCTAATTAACTCAAAACACCTGCAAAAGGCTTTAAATGGTCTCTCAGTCTAGTTCTGTAGGCTACACAATCATGGGGAAGACTGATGACTTGACAGTTGTCCAAAAGACGACCATTGACACCTTGCACAAGGAGGGCAAGACACAAAAGGTCATTGCTAAAGAGGCTGGCTGTTCACAGAGCGCTGTGTCCAAGCATATTAATAGAGAGGCGAAGGGAAGGACAAAATGTGATAGAAAAAAGTGTACAAGCAATAGGGATAACCACACCCTGGAGAGGATTGTGAAACAAAACCCATTCAAAACTGTGGGGGAGATTCACAAAGAGTGGACTGCAGCTGGAGTCAGTGCTTCAAGAACCACCACGCGCAGACGTATGCAAGACATGGGTTTCAGCTGTCGCATTCCTTGTGTCAAGCCACTCTTGAACAAGAGACAGCGTCAGAAGCATCTCGCCTGGGCTAAAGACAAAACTGCTGCTGAGTGGTCCAAAGTTATGTTCTCTGATAAAAGTAAATTTTGCATTTCCTTTGGAAATCAAGGTCCCAGAGTCTGGAGGAAGAGAGGAGAGTCACAGAATCCACGTTGCTTGAGGTCCAGTGTAAAGTTTCCACAGCCAGTGATGGTTTGGGGTGCCATGTCATCTGCTGGTGTTACTCCATTGTGTTTTCTGAGGTCCAAGGTCAACGCAGTCGTCTACCAGGAAGTTTTAGAGCACTTCATGCTTCCTGCTGCTGACAAACTTTATGGAGATGCAGATTTCATTTTCCAACTGGACCTGGCACCTGCACAAAGTGCCAAAACTACCAGTACCTGGTTTAAGGACCATGGTATCCCTGTTCTTGATTGGCCAGCAAACTCACCTGACCTTAACCCCATAGAAAATCTATGAGGTATTGTGAAGAGGAAGATGCAATACGCCAGACCCAACAATTCAGAAGAGCTGAAGGCCACTATCAGAGCAACATGGGCTCTTAAAACACCTGAGCAGTGCCACAGACTGATTGACTCCATGCCACGCCGCATTGTTGCAGTAATCCAGGCCAAAGGAGCCCCAACTAAATACTGAGTGCTGTACATGCTCATACTTTTCATGTTCATACCTTTCAGTTGGCCAACATTTCTAAAAATCCTTTTTTGCATTGGTCTTAATTGATATTCTAATTTTCCGAGATACTGAATTTGGGACTTTCATTAGTTGTCAGTTATAATCATCAAAATTAAGAAATAAACATTTGAAATACATCAGTCTGTGTGTAATGAATGAATCTAATATACAAGTTTCACTTTTTGAATGGAATTACTGAAATAAATCAACTTTGTCATGATATTCTAATTTTATGACAGGCACCTGTGTGTGTGTGTGTATATATATATATATATATACATATATACATATATATATATATATATATATATATATATATATATATGTGTGTGTGTGTGTGTGTTTGTGTGTGTGTGTGCGTGTGCATTTATAACTTTCCTTACTCTCAAAGTCGCCCAGCACGAGATTTAAATCTGTCTTGTTTGCAATGGTAACCTATATCCAACACTCCTTGTTTCCAGAAGTCACTGATATTTCTGGCATAGCATAAATATTTTAAGTATAAGAATAAGATATCCAGTCAAGCGAACTGCATAGCTCTATTGATCGCACAGATAATAAAAACCTGAAATATTCACACTATAAAATGCACAACCTAAATTGCATGATATGGATATATCACCGGAGTTATACCATCAAACAACGACTTCAGTGATTCAGTTTTTACTATGAAAGTTCGTGAAATTTTGCGAAGTACACACCGTGACATGTCATACAGCCTGAAAACGTAACTGAACCATTTTTGCGGCTTTTTTTTTTTTTTTTTTACAATAGTCTATAATGCAGGTTTGGCTGAACACTCTTTACATTGCGACCGATTGTTTTTTAGCTTCAAGAAATTAAATTCACAATGCATATTATATTAATAGCTTATTTTATATCAAGTATTGGAAGCAGAGATTCGTTTAACATCCATATTAAATGAACTTATAAGAAATATTGTCAGAAATAAAAAGTAATATAATTGAAATGCAGTCTCACACAAACAACAGTCCATACATACATCATCAGTCACCACATTGCATTTTGCTAGTGTGAAATTGCTAACTGCGTTACCATCTCAATACGGTGCTCGTATTCTATGATATGATTCCAGACGTTTTTTTCGCGCAACAATTAATTTCGAAAGACATGGAAATAAACGCCAACTAAAAAGAAAGCATATTTCCAAGCAAAGCAGTATTGAGTCCGATTTTTAGACTTAAACTGTCGCCCTAAGCAAAATGTTCTACAAGAACATTTTTAAACCGCTGAGTTCACAAAATGTTTCAAACATCCAAGTTTGGGTGTGAAAAAAAGAACCCAAACTAAGTGAATCCTGCCAGCAACAAGTACAAAGTAATTCAAAGATAATACAAGCGTTTAGGCAACCCTTATTTATTTATTTATTTATTTATTTTAGAATTCCTCCTGGGAACATTTTCTGTAATGTATCCTATCCTGTCATAATTCTCCATACAAACACAGAATACCAAAGGACCGCAAATTAGTATTTGTAATTATCCGTAATTCGACATTTAATTGTAAATTAAATATGGTACCTTAAAAGGGCAGTCTCCTTTTTCGTACACGCTGAAAGGTTTCTCTAAGTTAATGGATACCGTACATGTCCGTTGTCCGCCTGCTTAATCGTGTTCTGTTTTTTTCATAAGTGTGCGCACTTTTCGTTCAGCAGCTACCTGTTTTTTATAGTGGATTACCCAACACATGTACTGCCTTGCGTGGGCTATAACGCGTTTCGCTGCTGCCACCTCGTGGCAAATGCTTGATAAAGAAAAACTGCATATTCTAGTCCGGACTGCTACATTATGCAGTATATCAAGGAGACCTATGCTACTTTGGTATATGCAAAGAATACTTGACGATTGGAAAAAGGTAAAATGAAATCTACTTTTATCCAGAAAATCCAGAGAGGCTATAGAAGGAATTAAGCATTCAATTTAGTTAAAAAAAATGCAAAACCTTTCTTAATATTATTTAAAACGGGGTGCCCAATACGTCGATCGTGATCGACCGGTAGATCAGAAAGGGAGTGCAGGTAGATCGCATTGAAAACATTTTTTTAATGTTAGTCTATTATATATCCCAATGGCATTTGCCACTTGATTGACATACAGGGCGGCTAGTCTGAGATCTCTTTTCTTCTAACACACTGGTCATCCCGCACGCACGATCAAACGCGCGAGCTACTGCAAAATCCCGGCTATCTAAGTGATCTAATTAGCCTTCCAATTTATATCGACTAAAGAAGGGATTTAAAAACAATGTTGGTTATGGACTGGATGTGGAATTGGAAGAGGATTTTTTTTCTCTCACAATGTCACAATCGAAGTGAGTTTGTCTGCTCTGTCAATCTATCATTGACAATGTGAAAATGTGGAAAGGCACTTTCAAACTGTTCATAAAAACTACGAAACTGACTTCCTTCCGAAAAGTGATCTGAGAAAGAGAAAGGAGAGGGATCTAAAATCGCAGTCAATTGGACAGCCGTCATTTTTCACTCGGCTGAATTCAAAAGCAAAGGCAGACCCAGGCATCCTCACTCGATCATTAAGCATAAGAAGTCCTTCCAAAATGGAGAAATGATAAAAGATGCCTTCATTGAGACAGACGGCTCGGAAGAAATTCTTGCTGAGATTTCAAGACCCCTGGCTGGAGAAAAAGGAGTTTCTCCTTGTCATTAAAAATGCAGAATGATAGACTTGGCATTTTTTTCCGATCTGACCAACGTGTTGAATGAGCTTAATTTACAGCTGCAAGGAAAAGAGAAAACCATGGTCAATATGATTAGCTCAGTTAATGCTTTCAAACGAAAAATGCAACATATGTCCTCCTAGCTACAGCATCTTGATTTGAGGAACATCCAAAACCTCGCGCCAGAGCTGGAGACACAATGGAAGGCGTGTGCGCAACTTAACATCATATGCTACACAGAGCAGATTGAAAATTGTCTGTCAGACTTTATCTAATGGAAAAAGTAACGATTCGAGTGTTGCCCAATGTAGCGGAGTAAGAGCAGCGTTTCTTCTGCCCAAATGTACTCAAGTAAAAGTAAAAAGTATGGTGCAGTAAAACTACTCTTAGAAGTACAATTAAAAAGTTACTCAAATAAATGTAATGGAGTAAATGTAACTCGTTACTACCCACCTCTGATACTCAGTATATATATATATATATATATATATATATATATATATATATATATATATATATATATATATATATATATATATATAATTTTTAATGTAGGTAGATCATTTTGATCTGGCCATTTTAAAAGTAGCTCGCAAGCCGAAAAAGTGTGGGCACCCCTGCACTAGAGGATATTGGGCCCTCAGGTCACCTTCATGAAGTCTATTTTGTAGGGCTCTTTCAGTGCTCTTCCTGTTCCTCCATGCCCAAAGGAGCAGATACCGGTCCTGCTGATGGGTTAAGAACCTTCTATGGCACTGTCCAGCTCTGATAGAGTAACTGCCTGTCTCCTGGAATCTCCTCCATGCCCTTGAGACTGTGCTTGGAGGCACAGCAAACCTTCTGGCAATGGCACGTATTGATGTACCATCCTGAAGAAGTTGGACTACCTGTGCAACCTCTGTAGGGTCCAAGTATCACCTCATGCTACCCTTAGTGACAGTGACCGTAGCTAAATGCAAAACTAGTGAAAAAACAGTCTGAAAAGATGAGGAGGGAAAAATGTCAGTCACCTCCACCTATTAAACGATTCCTGTTTTGGGAGTTGTCTCATTGTTGCCCCACTAGTGCACCTGTTGTTAATTTCATTAACACCAAAGCAGCTGAAACTGATTAACAACCCCCTCTGCTACTTAACTGACCAGATCAATATCCAAGAAGTTTCACTGACTTGATGCTATACTCTGATTAAAAAGTGTTCCTTTAATTTTTTTGAGCAGAAAGACATAATTTCTGGTGCCAGCACCCAGAAAGACATCACTTCCGGCCCCTAAGATGATGTCAGAAGAAGATCACTTTCGGGTTAATCACTTAAAACTGCCATCTTTCCAAACCTTAGCCAGTTCATGTCTGGACTCCAAATGTATCACATGTCTGAAAACCTAACCCATTGCAGCCAGCGGTATTATATGGGTGGCTGCCCCGAACCTTTTTAAGTGTGTCTGGACTGACCATTTTAATATATATATATATATATATATATATATATATAGCCAGTTAATTATAGCTAACCCATGAAAGGTTCTTGATAATCCTGTGCTGAATGTCCTGTTATGGCTGGAAGCTTTTAGCACAACAAAGACATAGTAAAGCATGAAACAGAAAAACATATGTTATATGTTGTGGGAAACAGCCTGGGCACAGACAGGCGGACACCAATGGTTGAACACCCAACACACATTCGTTGTACATGCTATTTACAAAGTGACAGCACACAGTGCTGACAGGGGCTGCTGTGGGGACTGCAGAGCTCTACTTCGTTGGGATTCTTCTTTACCTGGAAATGCTTCTAGACTACACTAGTGAGCTACTGGAAATACTCCCGGGTGCAGGATAAATGGAGCCAGCTGAGTCAGGAGGGACAAAGCTTGCTGGAGGAGGAGTGGAGGTGGAAGGAGAGAAAGAGAGAATGAAGACAAAGTGCTTTTGCTGTGTACTGCTTTTATCATTGTGCATGGCTGTACTGTGCTGTGCAGGTGAGAAACGATTGAAAAGTGTTTCCCAGAGCTGAATAAAAGCCTGTGTTTTGCTTATGAACTTGTGTCTGCATCTGTATGTGTTGGGTTGCCGAGCTGAGCAGCGCCCCCTGCAGGCCACTCTATCTATCTATCTATCTATCTATCTATCTAATATATATAAACAAACATTGAATACATATATGATGAAAAGAAGACACCTAGTGATTTACATATACAGGAATGGAAAAATATAGATTTTAAATTAAACATAAAAAATAACATATAATGAAGGGAATGAAAAGATAAAAAATGAAAAATTACCTCCACTCTGGAGTTAATTCTGTACCAAGATAAAAATGAAATATGTAAACTAATGAGAACTTCAGTAGTGTGTAACTGTTGTTTGAAGTCTGGGATATGATGGTATTCTTATTAAAATCTGTCAATATCTAATTACTGACGTATTTTGAGAAATAAATCCCCTTCTCCAGTGCAATACAATTGCATAAAACAACAAAGAAATACTAAAAAGAAAACACAATATCTCTGGAGATAAATCCAAACATCTTAAAGATAAAAAGAGTTATAAAAAAGTGAATTACCCCTTATTGAATACAGTCACTAAGAAATAATTTTTTTGCTTAAATAAATGGTACCTAAAGGATCCGATTCTGATGAGATGGAGGTAACCGTATTTGAAAGAAAATAAAGTGGAATGTGATTTTTTATATTCGAAGAGTATACATAATACTTTTTAGGTAAATCTTTATAGGCATAAATGCATTGGCCAGATCAGGCCTGATAGTACAAAGAACTGATGGTACAGAGTAAAAGTTCAAACCCTGTAAAGTACTAATAATTTAATACACAGAGTGGTATAAGAATAATATATTTCTTTGTTCACTGGTTTAGAACACTGAAAATATAAAACATGGGGCGTGAACAAAGTAGGTTTTGAAAATGTTGCTTCAACCTATTTGATAACCTAATACTAAATAATGTCTGTAAAGAAACTCCTTACTTAATTGGAAGACTTCTTTATTATTATTATTTTTATTAGGCAAAAACAGTTGTATAGTCATTGGTACTGCAGCCTCAAACATCCAGTGCTGAGTTGTTGTCGATGTAATTATTTCTCAGAATAGTCTGGTTTTCCTCTCACTTCTGTGTGACATGTAGTTTAGGTTAACAGGTGACTCTAAAATAGCCCAGTGTAAGCATTTGTGAATGGGTCCTGTCATTCAGTTGAAACCAGAACTGTAAAAGATGGGTTTGAGGATGTTATTATTATTATTATTAATTTAGGAAACATTGTCATCTGAGTCTATGGCAAGAAAATCACGCTTAACTGGCACTAAAGCACACTGCCTAATGTAGACCTTAAGAAGTTTTAGTATTACAGCTAATCCTAAGACTTGATGTTCAGAATCTAATATAATAATAGCTCAGTTAGTTGGTATTTGATAGAATCACTAGAAGCTATAGATATCCAGAGCAGACTAGATGGGTTGAAACCCTAAGAAGTTCATGAGTTGCTTTATAAGGGCCTTCAAGAGACAGATGATTGTCAATAGACTACATATATAATATAATATAATATAATATAATATAATATAATATAATATAATATAATATAAAATTCTTTACTAAAAATTGCCAGGCTAATACTGTAGAATAATCTAAATAACTGCTAAAAACACATTATTTAAAAATGGCTTTTTTGTAGCTACATTTTAGCTGTATCCCTATTAGTCTACATGGGAAATGAATTATTATTTTCCTCTGGGTTGTGCAATTCCATACTAATCTGTACTATTCTCAACTGTCTTTTCCAGTTCTTCTGTGGTGGCGATATACACCACCACCACCTGATCCAGATACATAAAATACAATGCAATTTATTTTTGTATAGCCCAAAATGACACAAGGAGAGTCACAATGGACTTTAACAGGCCCTATCTTTTGATAACCCCCCAGCCATGACTCTGTAAGAAGACAAGAAAAAACTCACAAAAAGCACTTGTAGGGAAAAAAAGGAAGAAATCTTGGGAAAGGCAATTCAAATTGAGACCCTTTTTCAGGTAGGTTGGGTGCGCAGTGGGTGTTTAAAGAGGGGTAAATACAATACATAGTATGTATTAGGTAAATCTTAATACAATACGATAGTACAATAGTAATATTACAAGTACAGAGCAAAATGCAAGAGTAGATGATATTACATACTGTAATAGATTTGTTCAGAGTCCTGTAAATCTTGGCCATCAAGCTGCCTCCCCCCACTGGCCATTCCATAGCTAAGTCAGTGGTGGGCCGGCCAATATGTTGAAAGGACCCTTCTACCTGACGATTCCATTGCTCCTGTATCAGAGATTACTTTTCCTTAGGCAGGCGGACAACTTGACAATAGGACAGTGGCACCAAGTGCTACATTTGAGTACTGAGGAGAGAAGCAGTAGTAACAGAGGGTTAGTAACAGATTATAACTATCATTATTACTTATGTTTTAGTGCTAATGACTAACAACAGAGATGCAATATGCACAGTTAATCAGCAGCTTTAGTCTGGGTATGCTAAACTGAAGCAGTGAATCTTCAGCCAGGATTTAAAAGCTGAGACTGAAAGGGTATCTCTTACAGTAGCATGCAGACCATTCCACAGTTTCCTCCTGACTATCTGACCTTACCTTTTTCTTTGTTATATACTGTATACTATTATTGCCTAATCTTTTTTGTTTATCTTTTATATACTGCTAAAAAAATTAAAGGAACACTTTTTAATCAGAGTATAGCATCAAGTCAATAAAACCTCTGGGATATTGATCTGGTCAGTCAAGTAGCAGGGGGGTTGTTAATCAGTTTCAGCTGCTTTGGTGTTAATGAAATTAACAACAGGTGCACTAGAGGGGCAACAATTAGACAACCCCTAAAACAGGAATGGTTTAACAGGTGGAGGCCATTGACGTTTTTCCCTCCTCATCTTTTCTGTCTGTTTTTTCACTATTTTTGCATTTGGCTACAATCAGTGTCACTACTGGTAGCATGAGGAGATACTTAACCCTAACACAGGTTGTACAGGTAGCCCAACTTCTCCAGGATGGCACATCACTATGTTCCATTGCCAGAAGGTTTGCTTTTTCTCCCAGCACGGTCTCAAGGGCATGGAGGAGATTCCAGGAAATAAGCAATAACTCAAGGAGTGCTGGATAAGGCCGTAGAAGGTCCTTAACTTGTTAGCAGGGCTGGTATCTGCTCCTTTGGGCAAGGAGGAACAAGATGAGTACTGCCAGAGTCCTATAAAATGACCTTCAGCAGGCCACTGGTGTGAATGTCTTTTACCAAGCAATCAGAAACAGACTTTAAGTGGGTGGCCTAAGGGCCTGACATCCTCTAGTGGGCCCTGTGCTCACTGCCCAGCACCGTGGAGCTCGATTGACATTTGCCATAGAATGCCAGAATTGGCAGGTCCACCACTGGTCCCCTGTGCTTTTCACAAGTGAAAGCAGGTTCACCTTGAGCACATGTGACAGACGTGAAAGGGTCTGGAGAAGCCATGGAGAACATTATGCTGCCTGTAACATCGTTCAGCATGACTGGTTTGGTGGTGGGTCAGTGATGCTTTGGGGAGGCATATCCATGGAGGGACACACAGACCTCTACAGGCTAGACAACGGCACCTTGACTGCCATTAGGTATCGGGATGAAAGCCTTGGATGCAGTGGGTCCTGGGTTCCTCCTGGTGCACGACAATGCCTGGCCTCATGTGGCGAGAGTATGTAGGCAGTTCCTGGAGGATGAAGGAATTGATACCATTAACTGGCCCCCATGCTTGCCTGACCTAATCCAATAGAACACCTCTGGGATGTTATGTTTCGGTCCATCCAATGCCACCAGGTTGCACCTCAGACTGTCCAGGAGATTAGTGATGCCCTGGTCCAGATCTGGGAGGAGATCCCACAGGACACCATCCGTTGTCTAATTAGGAGCATGCCCCAACACTGTCAGGCATGCATACATGCAAGTACTACTGAAGCACAATTTTTAGTTGCTGCAATGAAATTTTGGCAAAATGGACTAGCCTGCCGCATCATTTTTTCACTTTGATTTTCGTGGTGCCTTTGAATTCAGTTTCTGTAAGTTGTGTCTCTGTAAGCTGATAATTTTGATTTCCATCAAATGATGTGGCATCCTTTCATTCCTAACACATTACCCAGTCCATATCAGTATAGATACACAGCATGTTTTTTTTTCCCCATTAATCTGATGTGTTTTCAAAGTGTTCCTTTAATTTTTTTGGCAAGTTTATATTATCTTCCTTTTTATTTCATCTTGTAAAGCACTTTGAGCTAAATTGTTTGTATGAAAATATGCTAATAAATAAAATTTGTTGTTTTATTTATACACACGCACACACATATATATCGATACATACACAAACTGGCCACTTTATTAGGTACACTTGTTAAACTGCTTAAGACAAATATGTAATCATCTAATCACATGGCAGCAACTCAATGCATTTAGGCATGCAGACATTGTCAAGACGACCTGCTGAAGTTTAAACCAAACACCAGAATTGGAAAGAAAGGTAATTTAAGTGACTTTGAACATGGCATGGTTGTTGATGCCAGATGAAAATAGCTAGACTGGTTCGAGCTGATAGAAATGCAACAGTAACTCAAATAACCACTCGTTACAACTGAGTTATGCAGAAGAGAATCTCTGAATGCACAACACGTTGAACCTTGAAGCAGACATGGGCTCACCATAATTGGACAATAGAAAATTTGAAAAATGTTGCCTGGTGTGATGCATCTTGATTTCTGCTGCAACATCTGGATGGTGTTTAGAATTTGGCGTCAACAACATGTAAAAAGAATTTAAACGAATGTGAAATCTAGGTCCACCTCAGTGAAATATAGACAAGAAAAACGTACTATTTGGTGGCTTTAATCTCAAACTTTAATCCCATAGTTTATTTTGTAATTAAATTAGAATATTGTAATCTTCATCTTGAAATTGATATTTAATGTATTAGAGTGTCTCAAACCCCATTGTAACTAAAGTAGCAGGTTAAATTGGTATGTGCTTCTGGTCATCTTTTACACTGACAGGAGCATGCAGGCATTGATTGGCACACAGAATACATTACATTCACTGCTCAGAAGAACATCCATTGAATTCTGTGTTTGTGCAATCAGTTTTTAGAGATGTTGTCGCAAGGTGTCCTGGGAATTTAATGGATGTTCTTCTGGATGAGCTTTCTTTATTCTTTATTTTAGCAGTACTGTTTCTGTCAAATGTGCCAACCGTTTTCTTTCTCCATGTAACCAATCGCCACACAAAAAATGTCTTTGTATTCGCTACTACTCTGCCACCGTGCCCCCACATGTTTAATGCATTTCATCCTGTAAATGATATCAAGTATGCATCTTCCATCCATCATTCAACCCGCTATATCCTAACTACATGGTCATGGGGGTCTGCTGGAGCCAATCTCAGCCAACACAGGACGCAAGGCAGAAAACAAACCCTGGGCAGGGCGCCAGCCTACCGCAGGGCACACACACACATCCACCCACCCACACACTAAGCACACAGTAGGGACATTTTAGAATCACCAGTGCACCTAACCTGCATTTCTTTGGACTGTGCGAGGAAACCTGAGTACCTGGAGCAAACGCCACACAGGGAGGACCCGGGAAGTGAACCCGAGTCTCATAACTGCGAGGTAGCAGCGCTACCACTGTGCCACCCACATATGCATCTTGGTATTCTAAAATGTTCAGAGAACTATAATATAATAAATGCAATGTATCCTTTGTGGCATCCCTTGCCTGTATGCTCCTGTTGGGGCACTGCGTTATGAATTCACTGTGCTCCCACATGTTTAATTTGATATTTAGAATAGTTTGGCCATTCCGTGCATCATTACATTGTTACAGAAAGATTACAACCAAGTGCCTTAAATTTGTAAACAATATACAATTAATTTCTCTGTATATAATGCAGCCCATGTCATGAATGTGAACCTAAAAAAGAAAGGAAAACAACACAGAAACAGTAGCATTGCTTTGACACTGGGTGCCGCCCATTTGCAAAACCGAGCAGAAAACTGTGTATGCATGAGGTGAAGCTGCCGTGAAAATATGCATGGCTTTACACAAAGTTTAGTTTTTTTACATTTCGAAGTGAGCATGGAAATGGGTGTACACAACATTTTTGTGTGTATGCACCGTTTATACATGAGGCCCCAGATTTCAATCCAACAGAGCACCTTTGTGATGTGGTGGAACGGAAGAATCGTATCATGGATGTTCATCCAAAAAATCTGCAGCATCTACTGTATGTGATGCTATCATGTCAATATGGACCAAAATCCTTGAGGAATATTTGTGGGACACCTTGCTGAATCTATGCCATGAAGAATCATGGCAATTCTGAATGCACAAATGGGCCCAACCCAGTACTAGCAAGGTGTACCTAATAAAGTGGCCAGTGAGTGTATATACTATATATATTTATAAAAGGGAACACTTTATTATCACAGCCTAACATCAAGTCAGTTAAGCTTCAGGGATATCAATCTGTCCAGTTAGGAAGTATAAATGATTGTAAATCAACTTCACCTGCTTTGGTGCAAATAAAAGTGAGGACAGCTACACTGGAAAGGCAACAGCAAGACACTCCTCAAAAAGGGAATGGTTTTGCAGATGGTGGCCACAGAAAATTGATCTCTCCTGATCCTTACTGACTGCTTCTTCTCTAGTTTTCAGTTTTGTTGTGCTTGTCACTACTGATAGCATGAGGCGGTACATATGGAGAGAGCAATTGTGAGACCTAAAATATACTTCTAACCGTTTTGGTTAATCACCCCACATAAACGAAATTTATGCTTGCCGCCAGAACCAGTGTTGCTGGGTCCTGAAAATAATTCCAGTCTAGTGACAGCTGAAAACCTACCTAATGGCACTGTTGACAACCAGGGGGAGTTTTGGGGCTGTAGATATTCGGGGCTGAGTTCCCGTTGGAGTTTTGCTGCAGTTGACATCTTCCCCCATTAGATTTTGCCGTTATCGACATATGGGGTTGGGTTGACGTTTAGGCAATACTTAAACACAAAACCACTTCCATGGCCAAATCAAAATTTCCTCTCGCAACACTTTTAAAAATACACCAATTTGGCCTGAAAACTGAATGTCTGCCAACAGAATACAGAACTGTTTAGAAATGGAACAGTTCTTACCCCAAGTGCTGACGCCTGTTGCCCCACCTTTTGCCGTTGATTGGTCATTTTTTGCATTTTGTTTTGGTATGATTATTAAGTGACCATGAAATTTGAATGGAAATGTAATAAAGGCGGAGCAGGCGAAATGCAATACGTCTGCTTTGATTTTAGTATGACACGCGATATATGGGCATGCATTAAAACGCAATACGCGTTTGTATTGCATTTTAAACTGGCACGAAAATTGTGTGTTGTAGTGAAAAGCAATCAATCAAATGATTAATACATGTTTTGATTATGATACAATAAAAATGCGCCAGAAAGAAATGCACGGCATGCAAAAACATTGCATTGCCATATAGTTGTCACGTTGGATTGCATTTAGTTTTGGCACGAATAATCTTTCATAGGACACCCCGCGGCTGCAGATGCAGTTCATTTGCACTACTGTACATAACCCCTTGCAGACATGAACAGGCACTACCTGCGCGAGGCTCCCGACTCCTCACTAGTGGCCGAGTGACGTCACGACCACCACCGCCCTGCAGAGTCAGTGATTTCAGCTGATGGAGCGGCAGCGGCCTGTACTGCTATGGTTTTTCTTTTAGGCTGGCGCCCCTAGATTTTTAGCTGGGCGGAAGACGCGTTGTTGGGCGTTCGACTTCTCAGGGATGTATTTTCCGCGCGCGTGATTTTGTATGCTGAAACGAAGTCCTGGTGGGCCAGCAGCGGGATTTTCAGGACCTTTTTAGCGAGTCCAGCACGCAGGATACGCCCGCTGTTCCCAGCTCACGTTGATTTTTGCAGTGAAGTGACAAAGAAGCGACACAGGCACACGAGAATGTCATTTGAGGGGGAAAGATCCAACAGTTAGTGAGCCTTTTCTTTTTGCTGACCGCAGGGCAGATGAATGTGGAGAGTGACAGTTTGAATGTTGCAGGTTGTTTGATGCTTATTTAAAGTACAGCGTGCGCTCACACGAGCACGAGTGAGGAGAATCGCAATGGAAGAGCTTTGCGGTTGGGGACTGCGAATCTTTGTCGGAGCGTTAGTAAGTGTTGAACTGCTGGACTGATTCGCCGCTTTTGTGTTTATGCCTACAGGCATGAAAAGCTGCCGACTAAAGTGTCAGTACTTGGCAGAAACGGCACGCGAGAAAGATGCCCAACGAAGAATGCAACTCGACATAGCAGCTCCACACTCCCGCATTAGAATGGCTCCTTACAGTTGAAAGGCAAAAGTACTCGCCACTGAGGCTGCACTAGACAGGCCACACGCATTTTATTTATTTATACATTTAAAAAAGCCTTTCGGGAACTGTCGTCCAGGATGTCTAAAGTCACCACGAAAGAGAAGAAATCGTTCAGCAAGAAGTTGTTTCGCAGGGGTTCGGTGAGGTCCGTGGGCAGTTTTATGAGCAGGGTCCTAAAAACCCTCTCGACTCTCTCCCACTTCGGCACTGAAGAGCACGCGACCGATGAAGAGAAGGACGACGGCGGCTTTTCGTCCTTTACGACGGGCGGGAGGAGCTCTGTGAAATCTGACGGTGACGAGTGCCAGGGCTTCCTCTTCAGTGGGGACCGGATTCCCGGCGTGGCAGGACTAAAGAACCATGGTAATACCTGCTTCATGAACGCCATCCTGCAGTGTCTCAGCAACACCGACCTCTTCGCCGAATATCTCGCCCTGGAGCATTATAGAGGGGAGGAGGAGAACGACGAACAGGCCAAATCCAACGGGGTGCTGTTCGAGAAAAAAACAACCCTCGACAGAGGGGAGGTCACGGAGCAGCTGGGTCGCCTTGTCCGTTCATTGTGGACATTTGAATACACCCCACAGCATAGTCGAGAATTCAAAGTAAGTGGTCTTTTTATCTTCTGCGTGTTCAATCATTTGAACTTGTTCATTGGGGGGCTGATTTCCACATTGCACTTTAATGTGCTTACAGACCAACGATTTGCCCAGTTTTGACATTAATATAAAGAAAGAGAAGTAGTGCAACTCCTTATTGTTTTGACAATTGTTAGACAGAGATGAGCAAATTAGGCAAGTCAATTTTAAGGTATTTCAGATCAGTTGGTGAACATGTCTAATTGCCGATTTGTTGTGTTTGCTCCTGATAATTTTGTTTTTCGTGGTTTTTATTTTGGATAATTTTCCTAAATTATACGTCTTTCACTTTGTCCACAGGACATGCTCATTTAGCAAATTGTTCTCAGTACCTGATGAATTCCAGCAAGCTTTTTGCAACTTCTCAGGAATGCCTTGCTTTTTTTTAATAAACCCATTCAATTTGCGTGAACAAAGTAAAAATGATAATGACAGTTATGCTTCTATTATAGACAGTGAACAGAATATAAATTCAGGGTTTGGAAACATTATTTAAACAAATGCAGTTGGCCATGTGGAAATGCTGACTGCTAAAAAAAACTTGTGTTTTTGAGCTGTTTTGTGCAGTTGTGGCTAGCATAATTATGGGGCTAAAGTACAGAACTATTTAAAAGTGCAGCAGAATTAAATAATGGTAAGTAGACATGCTAACCCATTGTTGGCATGGCTTAAGAATTAAATTGGGGCAAAAAAAAAAAAAAAATATATATATATCTATTTTTTTAAGGCAGCATTAAATTGGTTAAGTTTATTTGCTTATTAGTCGTTTTGTTTTGCATGGTAACTAGTCATATATTTATAACTATTAGTTTTTTTCTTTTTTTTGTAATGATATACTATTTGTTTTGGATGAGTCAGTTGCTTTTCTTGTGGTAAAGTTTCTGTGCTTGCTTTGCTTGTTTTACACTATTGATTACAGCTACTGGGGCGCCCCGATTCCCCAACTTCTCTTACAGTTTCATATATTTGTTGTTGATGTGCATTTCTTTATTTATTTCGCTTATGTATTCTGTAAACCTTCAGTTTCTTTTATTTTTTTACCCGTACCGTGGATTGTGTAAAGTTTCTTACAGTTAACGAGAGGTCAAAATAAAGTTTTTTTGTTTTCTTTTTGCGTGTCAAGTCATTGACTTGTAGAATTTTTTTTTTCTTCCTCAGCTTCCTTGGATTTTTGCCAAGTAATTCCATCCTCTTCACTGACTAGACTTGGAGTTTGCTTAGACTGTGGTCAGATAATTACATCTTACCTCATCTACTGCTAAAAAGTTATCTATAGAAAAATTAATGGCAGAGAGACTTGGTCTCCATCTGTTGTGTTTGCTTACATTTCTGTCACATTACTGTAGTTGTCCTTGGATGTTTCTACATTCATGTTGAGTTCCATGCTTAGTCCACAGAAGTGTTACATTAGTGGTCTCCTCAGAGATTTTTAATTCAAAGCTCCTCAGTTATTCCAATCTGAATTTATTTTTTTTTGTGTAGTACCATTTCTTCTGTTTCTAAGCAGCACAGTTACTATAATGGCAAAAGGTTTAAACAATGAGTAAGATTTATACCACAATAAATTGTATGTTTCAGTTACTTCATTTTCATCCTTTATTGTAATTCAAAGCAATAACAAAGAATAAAAAATGAAGAGAAAAACTTGGAACAGAAGAAACCTCTTATCTATGATGTTTCAGTTGCAGGCTTCTTTATTTGTGTTACATTAATTTTGTTGTACTTGCTGTTAACAAGCAGTCAGACAAGCAAATGGTGTTTATTTCATTTGTTACAGTGAATATAGGATAGAATGTTCCATTCAGAAAATGAGCTTGCAAGAGAATAAGACAGTGACTTCCATTAGTTGTTTAACTATGTATTCTTTTAGGCTGTCTAAAGCAAAATATTTTATAATAACTAAGCAAATTCCTATATTTAATATTACCAGTAGCCCACTAAGATTGGCTCTTTTCAACGAGACAATCAACAGCACACATTATTAGAAAGTACTTTCTAGAAGTACTGTAGAGAAAATCATTATAATACAGTATCAACCAAAATCAGAGATGCAATAATCAAAATAATGTGCAAATTGAAAGCAGTAATGTAGAACTGATCATTGTTACATGATTCGTGGAAGAGACCTGACTTAAAAAATGGAAAGTAATGCGTTATGAAAACAACAAAGACCAGTACCTTAGAAAGCAGTATATTAATCATTTATTATATTTTTATATGTTCAGTAATATTTTTTAAAAGTTGTATTCAAAGGTTAAAAGTGATGCAGCCTCATTAACAGACTTAGGTGGCATAATTCTGCATTTAATGTTGCCTAGTCTGCTTTTAGTTAAAGATGTTAGAACAGATCATTGCTATATTCTGAGTTTTTCTTATGTATAAAACACGTTCCCCCAAAATTTACACTGCTGTCCATTTTATTTCCACCAAAAATGCTAAAGCTAAATGCTCACTGTAAGTGACATATTGAATCTGGAGTAACACTAGCACAGTGTTAATGGGAGACGTTCAACATGATTGTCAATGCTGATTATTCAAGCTATAGTACACGTTTGCATTCAGAATTAGTATATACACATGACATCCCTAGTTATTCTAACAAAAGCATTTCACAACTTAACAGTGGAATATTTCTTGTTTTGTTAAACCAGTCAAAACTCTGTTTTGGTACTTTTGTTTGAGTAAGTAATGGCATATTACACCATTTATCTTTAATATCAGCATTTTTGAAACTTCATTCCTTCAGGGTACATTGTCATTTGTTGTAGGGTTTCTCTTAATCTACTGTAGCAGTTTTACACTAAGTCAACCACAAAGTCATCTAGGTGGAGATTAAAACTTGACAGCTTTTACAAAGTATCTGGATGCGGTATTGGCTCAACTTACCTAACCACAGCAGTTTGATGGACTGAGTGGTCTTCTTTCATTTGTCAAACTTCTTATGCTCAACTTGGCTATCAATAATGGTGTTTTGGAAGAGAGAACAAATAATTGTTTAATTATTATATTTCTTTACTCTTTATTTAATAGGCAATTAATAGAATTGTATATGTAGCAGTATATTTTTGTTATACAGTTAACTACTTTGATACAGTACAATATTGAAGTAGAAGTTATAAGTGCAGTTTTTGCTAAGACAAAAATAAGAAGTGAAGCTGATGCTTCTTTTATACATTGAACTTATTTTTGTATCTGTCCCATTCTACACTAGGGTTGCCTTTAACACTGCTAAATTTTCCAGTGCCTTGTTGAGAATTTTGTTTTGTTTTTGTATGTCTAAGTATATATGCACACAGTATATTGTATTTTAATGTAAGTAAGGACAAATTGCCGACTGTAACCTGTAGTTTTTTTATAGCACTAACTACAACATTTTGGTATGTTGATTTCTGTTCTTGATTTAGTAGTTTCTAAAATATTTCAATCTGATAATCTTTTTCTGACATTTCTCTACAATATAAAGACAGACATATTTTCTGGAAGAGGGAGCTGTGAAGATGTACATTTGTTATTTCAGCAAAATAAAAAATGTACTAATTTCAGCTTGGGCATATTGATAGGTTTATAGTTCAACAAGACAGACTTAGCCTTTGACCTCATGAAAATTAGCAGGGGCACTTTGTTTGGTGTCTGATAGGCAACGTCAGTCTAATTTGGTAAAATATTAACAGTACTCTGTAGCAAAAATGTTAAATATGAAAGAATATAGCTTATTATAAACAAACCCGAATGTGTAGTATTCAGATAGTTTTGTATGGACTTTAAATTTGTCTACTTGGCTGCTTCATTGTTTGGCCTTGTTCTTTACTGAAATGCTGCTAACTATAGACTGCTTTAATGAACTCAATAATTGTTTGTTGTTAGCTTAATATTGATTTATGTCTTATGTTGCTGGTGTAGAATCAAGCTTTAAGAAACTGTCAAATATTTAGAACTGAGGAGGTTTTCCTTTAGGAAGATGTGTCAGACTCCCACAGATGACACTGAAGTCTGGAAAGTCTGACTATACATACATAGCAGAACTAGCAGAATACAGCATGGTCTGATAATGCAAGTAGAAGGTGGGAGTCGTGATGTGGTAGCGTTTCAAAGGGATAAATGTCAAGTGATCACAAAACATACATTAGTCGTGTATTATAGTATAAACAAGTACTGGTGACACATACCCATGGACAGTTTAAAAAAAAAAAAAAATTATTTTTTTTCATTTGGAGTAAAGATGACTAATATGACAGTCTCTTGCATTTTCAGGCATTCACTGCCGGGCATTCATACCCTTCTGTTTGTATAGCCACTGAACCCCGGTGTGGTCAGTCACCAGGGTAAGCCTCCTCCCCCAGAGGTGTCTCGTGAATCCCCGTCCATTCTTCCTGAAAAATGTCCAACACTTTGCTAGGTCAATGGCCAAATAATATTTCGAAAGATCTTGACCTAGTTGATGCTTGGGAGGGCCACCCGCCAAATCATGTTTTTTTATTAAATCGTTCATTCAGGCCATTCGTCTGCTGAAGATAAACCATGAAGTGTAACTGCTTACTTGGAAAACTTTTGCATTGTTGCTTCATGACGCGAGACATAAAGGGCGTGCCTTGATCAGTTAAAATCTCACGAGGGATGCCAATATGTGTGAACATTTCTAAGAGAGCTTTTGCAACAGATCAGGTGTCCTCATGCTGCAGCATGGCCACTTCTGGGTATCTTCTGACGTAATCGACTAACACAAGTATATACTGAAAGCCACTTTTTCTCTTGGGAAGCAGGCCAACAATGTCTAATCCCACCTTCTCAAAAGGGATATCTAAAATAGGCATCAGTAAAAGGGAAGCCCTGACGGGTCTGTGAGCAGAAATCATTTGGCAGTCTGGGCAGTTCTAACAGAATTGCTCCACATCTGGCCCATATTCACCCAATAAAAGCTTTTTGAAAAGCATACTCTCTTCTTTTCTGTGCCAAAGTGACCCCCCAAAATGTGACTGTGAGCAATTTTTAAAACCTTCTCCCTGTGCCCACTTGGTACCACTGGTTGCTCAATATGCCCATCGCCCATGCAATCAAAAATCGCCCAATACAGGAAACAATCCTTAATTAAAAAATGTGGTGTTTTAAAGTTCGGTTACTTTCTCTCCAGATAGTTAGAGTCATTTGTGACATGGGCTTGTTTTGAATGTGAAATCCAAGGTGCTATCGGCTTGTTGCAGGTGAGCAACAGGTACCCTTCCACGGATGGGGCAATCAAGCTTCAGTGTGTCGTCCTGTTGTGTGGGGGTTGGGGGGTCAACAGAGTTCAGAAACCTCACATAATTTAAACAAGTACAGTGGAACCTCGGTTCACGACCATAATTCGTTCCAAAACTCTGGTTGTAAACCGATTTGGTCGTGAACCGAAGCAATTTTCACCATAGGATTGTATGTAAAGACAATTAATCCGTTCCAGACCATACAAACTGTATGTAAATATATATTTTTTTAGTTTTTAAGCACAAATACAGTTAATTATACCATAGAATGCACAATGTAATAGTAAACTAAATGTAAAAACACTGAATAACACTGAGAAAACCTTGAACAACAGAGAAAACTAACGCTACAGTAGTTTGCGCTATAGTGCTAGGAACCGCTCGCTAAAAACACTTTTTTTTTTAATGAGTGTTAAGCACTGGGAAAAAAACGAACATTTGAAAAATCCGTAATTTAATAAACCACCAAGAAAAGTAACATTGCCAAAATGCACGCTATGAACTGATCGCTGTAAACAGAACTGAAAACAAAAACAAACCTTTTCTACCTTATGCGTCCAGCACTCGCTCGCTCTCTCACTCGCTCTTTCTCTCTTTCGTGTGTGCGTGTATCTCTTTCGGGAGCCTGGAGCGGCTGTGTGTGTGTGCCTCTGTCTCCCGTGCCTTGTGTATGTGTGTCGCTCTCTCTCTCTTGCCCGCTGCACAGGGAGAGACTGAACATGTACTAACCGAAAGGGAAACTGGCTTGTTCGTATACCGAGTGTGTGGTCGTGAACCGAGGCAAAAGTTTGGTGAACGTTTTGGTCGTAAACCGAGACGTTCGTGAACCGAGGTTCCACTGTACTGATGACACACTGATGGACAGTTTAAAAAAAACAAAAAAAGTATTTTTTTTTCCCAGTTGGACTGAGGATGACTAATATTATGACAGTCTCTTGCATTTTTATGCATCAAATGTTTGAATGTTAGTGCCTTCTACATTTATGAGTAGATGTAATGGTCAGGGACCCCACAATGCAATATTATCCTGATATATAGTTTACTATATGAGAGTATATTGTAAAGCATTAGAAAAATGAATGTTAAGTATAACAATGATGCACTACAATTTATTTCTTTATGTGCATGAAGTTAATGTCTGTTACACCAAACAGAAGAAATTCTTGCCTTGAACAATAAGGTTTACTTTTTCATAGTCAAAATGGATTCCATGTATCTCGACATTCTCTACAACAAGGCTTGGTGTATGGTGCATAATGGGCACCTCTTTCTCTGAATAAATTCTTGTGAGGTAAGAAATTGTTTGTCAAAAGGCAATAAAATGTATATATGCAGTGTGTATGTGGGTCTGTGTATATGTATGTGTGTGTGTGTGTGTGTATATATACACACATGTATATATTTTATATATTTAAAATTTCCTGTAATATATATGGGGTGACGTACCCTTAAGTTAATATAGGATATATGTATGTCATTAGTTTCGCTGAAGCCAGATTTAAAATATATATTTCTGGAGACAACCATAACTGAATTTTGGTTTAAACCGGTGGGAACAATTAGATGGCTCACTGAGTGTCATATTTGTAAATTAATCCAAAGTCTCATGAAGGCAGTGCTCAAAGGAGGGGTAGTGATTTTGAACTGCAAAGATCAAAGGTGCTCTCGTTAATCTGGTCAGATAGAAAGCAAGCTTCTGTTTTCGATGAAACGTCTATGCATTTGAAGTAAACTGTGTGTCACACTCTTTCAAAAGGACATTAGTTGAGAGGGCTGATAACGAAGAGCCACAGGAGATGTAGATTTCAGTACTCAAAACACTCTTATGAAATCTGCCTAACATCACCAGTAGATGCACAGATGAGGCCACACAACATCCTATTTTTAGACTGCACAGCTAAATGAATAACTAAAGAAATTTAACATTACTGTGTAATTGGAAATTCAAACATGCCATGGCAATAGCCACAGCGTTTTAATATGCTGTATATCCATAGAAGACAATGCTTATCTAAACTCGGTTTGTTCTTTTGTCATATACTAATATAATAGCTAAAATAACAGAAAGATATTGTACCAGACAGGCGCACTTCTCAAATATGTGGAGCCCAGTAGCTGTTGTGGTCTGTCTGTCTGTCTCCACTGTCTCAGTGCTAGTTACAACATGTACATTAATTAAGCTTCAGTACCTTGTGCTACTGAGCTCCTGACTAGAAAACATCAATTTTAGGTTTTTATTTTCTCTTGACATCAAGTCTTTTGTTCAGGATCTTTTGCTCTCTCCCTGAAGGCCTGGTGGTGGTTTAAAACGCATGGACTGGAGAATTTGGGGATGGGTGTTTTAGTAAGAAGAACTACAGGTGTAGAATTGCAGCATGGGATTTCATTGCTATTCACTGCAAACTTTATAATGGGTTGTCCCCAGACTTGTACAGTATTCTCATTTGAGAATCAAGTCTGGCCCCCTGCAAGACAAATATACCATTAACTTTGTGTTTTCTCAATAAATGATTACATTTTATACAGAAACACATGTTGAATGTATTCAGAAAACAAGTGTATTATTTAATTGGCTTTCACACAGTCATTGTTTTCTAATTTTGAGTAGTTCTAGCTTTTAAATTTGATTCATTTTGAAAAACTCCATTGAACATTAGTTCATCTTCATAAAAGATGCTTTGTTTAGTTTACCAGTACAGCTAGACACGCATGTGACAAAAAATGAAAAAGAGATTTGCTAAAGATGTGTCTGTGGCAGATATGTGAAGAGGAAAAAAATAAATACCAGTGGATGTTTTATAATATTGTATATTACACATGAATATGTTCCCTGCCATTTGTGTTTAGTTTAAAGAAAGATAAGGATGTGTGCCATACTCAAATGAAATAAAGAATTTTGGGGTAAAAAAAAAAAACAAAAAAGAAACCTCAAAACACAACTCTCCTGGTTCATACCCCTCCCTGACCCCGATATACATATCAATACATTCATATCCCTGCATTTCTTTTACAAGAAAATATGTAAAGAAAGCTGGCATTTTAATCTGTGTTTGGGACATCATATTCAATATCATATGTTCAATCAATCCACAGCTGCATTTTGGTAAACAGATAAAAGCTTTACATATCTTGAAGTAAAGTGCAGTGATAAATCTGCTGATCATATGACATTAAGAGGGAGACAACCATGCTTAAAACAAATGATTAGCTACAAAGTTAAACCAGAATTCATGATTACGCAGCATATCTAACCAAGAAGTGGTCTGCACCATACATATTACGTAATGCCAATTTATAAATATTGTTTGATAAAATCGACAGGTATAGCATGCAGAAATTGTAGTTTTCAAAGGAACTTGAGGATCTTTTAAAAAAAAAAAATAAAATAATAATAATACTTTTATCATCATTGGTTTAACTGCCATTTTCTTTGTTTACCCAGTTGCTTTCCAAATCTTTTTTTCTTCACTCTATGGTTCTGGGCATTCTTTGGGAACAGTCACTATATATATATATATATATATATATATATATATATATATATATATATATATATATATATATATATATATATATATATCTCTATCTATACTAATAAAAGGCAAAGCCCTCACTGACTCACTCACTGACTGACTGACTCATCACTAATTCTCCAACTTCCCGTGTGGGTGGAAGGCTGAAATTTGGCAGGCTCATTCCTTACAGCTTCCTTACAAAAGTTGGGCAGGTTTCATTTCGAAATTCTACGCGTAATGGTCAAAACTGGAAGATATTTTTCTCCATTTACTGTAATGGAGTTCAGCCAGTTCCGTGGGGGGCAGAGTTTCGTGTGACATCATCACGCCTCCCACGTAATCACGTGAACTGACTGTCAACGCACTACGTAGAAAACCAGGAAGAGCTCCAAAACACGCTGAAGAAAACATGCTTTATAAAAACATGCATTATATAATTGAGAAGGCAGCGAAACAATAAGAAGCAAGCGAGTGACATATACTACCATATTAATGAGTGCTGCTACTTCGGAAAGAAAGGTGTAAACCTAAACTTTAAATTAAGTTAATAGACAGGGTGCCGCTGGTGTTTCTCATGCCCACGGGTAATGCGGGATACAAGTTTAATGAGAGGGCGAGGATATAAGCGAGTTTTGATCACTTTGTAACTAAGTTAAAATTGCAGGTGAAGGGGTGTGCTTATGCAAATTCCGAGAGACTGTGTTTGTGGGGGATTGACAGTTAACACGGTTGGAGGAGTCACGTCATCATATCCCCTCCCATTTACCTCATTTCGCTCTGAGCTGAGCTCATGCTACGGCGTCTTCCGAAGCAACTTCATCACACTCCCACCAAATACTCACAGAAAAATCCACAAGTTAATACACACACTGTCTCTAGAGTTTCTCCACACTCAATGTATTCCTCGCGCCCCCTTTATACCCTCTAATCTCCCATTTCAATTCAGATACCTCCAATTTCCTGTAAGGCTCAGCTGCGTGATGACAAGTAATAAGTCTCAAGGACAGACCCTACAAAACGATGCCATTGATTTCAGGCAAGATTGCTTTTCTCCTGGACAACTATACTTGCATTCTCAAAAGTGAGCTCGCGCAGCTTCGTCATATTACAACCGGAGTGCAGCCAGAAACTTTTAAGTACCGGGTCTTAGATAACATTAAATTAAGCCGTAGACATCGCAACATCACACAAGATAGCAGCTCACGAGAACTTACTGAGCGCAGTCATGCAGTGATCACTTCCATGCATCAAACCTGTTCAAAAAGCGCATTACACAATTTACAAGGTGATGGCTTTCCATGGCGTTGTTTATAAAGCAGCGGAGAGGCTGTGTGAAGGCAGCTACACAGAAAAAGCAGAGTGCCACACTCTGAATGTATTGCTGGCATCACCGTTATACCCTCTGATCTCCCATTTGAATTGAAATGCCTCAAATTTCCAGTAAGGCTCTGCTTCGCGATGACAATTAATAAGTCTCCGGGACACACCCTACAAAAGGTTGCCATTGATTTGAGGCAACATTGCTTTCCTCCTGGACAAAACTATACGTTGCATTCTGAAAAGTTTTATATATATATATATATATATATATATATATATATATATATATATATATATACCCGATCTACAATACTGTCAAATAAACGACCCACACACCATAGCGCAACATGAGAGGCTTCACCTTTAACGCTGACGTCTTAGGTTCGATTAGCGAGAGTGGGTGCAGTCGCTTGTACTGCCTGATGAGCCCAGAATTAGGGGAAGCACGTGCAGCGTACTGTTTGCATTATTTGATAGTAAAACTATTTCAATATATTCAATATATATATATCAGCTTAATGATTCATTTTACTCTCAACCCCTGTTTGGGAAGAAGTATGAAAAATATGATGTTAGCAGAAAACCAGATCACCAATTTAAGCTTTAGGAGTCATAGATACTTTATTCGACATCAATGATTGTTTTGGTAAAGCCATACTCGGTGTAATCCTCCTTCCATGTTATAATATTTCGCGACTAGCCAAGATTAAATGAACGGAAAAAGTAAGAGCGGCTTAGGTGACGCAGGCAGGCGACAGCTCAATAGCTCGAATTTGGATATACTACAGTAGGTTCTATTTAGTCGCCAGAAATATCTTTGGTAGGATTGGAAGTTGGATTTAGTCTTTAAATTTCTATGGTGAAGAAAAATTTATGCAATGATGATTAAATTTAACTTTCATTCCTACTAAACATATTTCTGTCGACCAAATAAAAATTACTTATATTTAAAATTTAAATAGAACTTGAACAAATACGATAGTTCATAATACCCACGCAGCACTAAGTGCACGTAAGATTACGAGTCATCCGTTTTAACAAGCAGCATATTGCACTGATACTGAAATAGCCTGCCCATTTAATTATTTAGGAATGGATAGATAAATTAAGATTTTGTACAAATAATGTTTTAAATTTTTCTTCCTCAGTGGATTCTGGCACCCCCAGCAACAGCTCCTCGCACCCCAAAGGAGATATGTGTATATATATAGATAGATATATAGATATATATAGATATATATCTATGTATATATAGATAGATAGATATAGGTGTATGTAAATGTGTGTCTGTATATATGTAGATATGTGTGTGTCTGTATATATGTAGATATGTGTGTGTCTGTATATATGTAGATATGTGTGTGTATATATATATATATATATATATATATATATATATATATATATATATATATATATATATATATATATATATATAATATGCCAGCAACACTCATGACAATGACAAAACAATTACATTGTCAATCATGTTACATTATTATTAAAATGTTTCCTTTTCTTTTTCATTACTTCTTTAACACACTACTTCTCTGCTGCAAAGCGCGGGTGTTTTGCTATATATGCATATGTATATATGTGTGTATATATATATATATATATATATATATATATATATATATATATATATATATATATATATATATATATATATATATATATATATATATATATATATATATATATATATATATATATATGTATATGCATATATATATATATATATGCATATATATATATGTATATGCATATATATGTATATGTATGTGTCTGTGTATGTGTGTGTGTCTGTGTCTATATATATATATGACAGCAACACTCATATCAGTGACAAAACAATTACATTAACAATCATCTTACGTTATTTTTAAAATGTTTCCTTTTCTTTTTCATAACTTCTTTAACACACTACTTCTCCGCTGCGAAGCGCGGGTATTCTGCTAGTATATATATATATAATGTCATGTGATGGGAAGGAATGACATGCTCCCGGGGTGAAGAAAAGGATTGTTTGCCCTGACCTGGAAGGAATAAGGAACTGTGGTCTGATTGGACAGGACAGCCTCGGGTCAGGGGCTATAAAAGGACTATGGGCCAGTCCAGACACTGAGCTGAGCTGGGAGGTAGGGTGGCTAAGTGTCTGGGTGAGGAGGAGAGAATAGTGTGCTATATTGGTTTAATATTGATGAGTAGTGTGGAGGGTGCTTTGTGCACATTGTTGTTAAACAATAAAGAGTCTTGGACTTTTACCTGGGGTCTGGAGTTGTACCTGAGGGTTCAAGGGAGCACTAGTGCCCCCTACTGCCACTATATATATTGTAATAAATAAAGAGTCTCTTCAAACTAGAAAAGGTTTGGGGGTTTTGTCCCCATATATTGTCGTCCAGACAGAGAATGAAAAAGTTGATTCAAAATGACTTTTCAGTACAAAGTGAATACATGACTGCAACAAGATGGCGTTTTATAACAGATGGGATGATGGGAAAGGAAATGGTTGTCAGGAAGTGATGATTGGAGGCGGGACCATGGAACCAATGTCACCAAGAGTAGACCAGAATAATCGAGTGTGGAACCGGAAATGACGTCATCAGACTGGAACCGGAAGTGGCGTCATCGCGGCCATTTTGGACTTGAACTGGAAAGTGTTTTATTTTTCTTCCGGTTTTCTGTAGATAGAAAGAGGTTCAGGTAAGTACCACGTGATAAACCCTTGTCTCGCGAGATTTCACTCACCTTTAGGCTCTTTGACTGCCTCCTACTCGCACGTGTGTGACATGACCCCCCCCTCAGCCCAGACCCATCCGGTCGGGCGATCTGCACCGAGAGGTCGTGGACCCGGGAGAGAGCATCTGCGTTGGCCTGTAAGGAACCCCTACGATAAGTAGCGCTAAAGCGGTATGGTTGAAGATCCAAAACCACCTAGTGACACGAGGATTGACTCGATGAAGGGACATCCACTGTAAAGCGGCATGATCCGTTATCAGAGTGAACTCTCGCCCCAATAGGTAGTACCTTAATGATGTAATAGCCCACTTAATCGCCAGAGCCTCACGCTCCACCGCAGCATACTTCATCTCCCGGTCCAGCAGTTTCCGGCTCAGATACATAATGGGGTGTTCAGCACCGTCGATACATTGGCTCAACACGGCACCCAATCCTGTGGCCGATGCATCGGTCTGGAGAACAAAGGAAGAGAAAAATCAGGAGATTTTAATACAGGTGCTGACGTAAGGGCCAATTTTAAGTCACCAAATGCTTTATCTACTTTATCATCCCATACCACTTTAACAGGTGCTCGCTTCTTTGTCAAATTGGATAAGGCGTAGCAATTTCTGAGAAATGAGGTACAAAACGACGATAGTATCCAGCTAATCCCAAAAATGCTTGTACTTGCCGCTTATTTATCGGACGGGGCCAATTAATGATGGCATCAATTTTAAGACATTGTGGCTTCACGACACCTCCCCCCACTAGGTAGCCCAAATATTTGGCTTCTTTCAATCCAAAGAAACATTTCCTTGGATTAATACGCAGCCCTGCTGCTGCCAGTGTGGAAAGCACCGTTTTCACCTGCTGTACATGATCCTTCCATGTGCTGGAATAGATGACAACGTCATCTAGGTAGCGCACAAAGGAATTGTGGGGCCGTAGCAGTGTGTCTACCAGGCGCTGGAAAGTAGCTGGGCCCGTGCAAACCAAATGGAAGGACCCTATACTGCCAATGTCCACTGGGAGTGCTAAACGCTGTTTTTTCTTTTGCAGAATCCGTTAAGGGAATTTGCCAATACCCTTTTGTCATGTCAAGGGTAGTTAGGAATTGAGCGTTTCCTAGCCGATCGAGCAGGTCATCTACTCGCGGCATCGGATACGCATCAAATTTAGAGACCTGATTGAGTCGTCGGAAGTCATTACAGAACCTCCAAGACCCATCGGGTTTAGAAACTAGAACAATTGGACTAGACCAAGGGCTATAGCTTTCTTGATAACCCCTAAATCCAGCATTAGCCTAATTTCTAACTCCACTTCGCTTTCTTTGCCTCCGGGAGCCTGTAAGGTCTCTCCCTGACAATCACTCCAGGGGCCGTAATAATATCATGTGCAATCAACGAGTGCGTCCAGGTAATTCGTCCACCACCTCAGGTACAGACAAGATAGCTTTTTCGAGATCTTGTCTCTGTTCGGGTGTCAAATCGGGACCAAAATTAAGTTTGGCACAGGACATAAAAAGT
Organism: Polypterus senegalus; assembly: GCF_016835505.1. Lineage (NCBI taxonomy): Eukaryota > Metazoa > Chordata > Cladistia > Polypteriformes > Polypteridae > Polypterus > Polypterus senegalus. Next base: position 136,852,316 of record NC_053166.1, read on the forward strand.
GAACTAGGCTGTCCGGAGGAGGGATCAGGCTCCCTTTCCTTCCACGGTTTCAGCAAGTTAATATGATATACTCTTTCACTTTCGATTCGACGATTAGGTTGTTTAACTAAATAGTCGGCGAGACCTTCTTTCTTTAATTTCATAAGGTCCTTGCCAATGAGCTAATAATTTATAATGGGAGGTTGGGACTAATACCATAACACGATCACCGGGACAAATTCGAATGGTGGTGTTTCTATTATAATAACGTGACTGTGCTGCTTGCGCTTTTCTAAATTATCTTTTAGGATAGGTCGGATTTTCTCTAGCCTATCGCGTAACTGCGCGATATATTCAAGAATATTTGAGGTAGGGAGTACCTCCTCCTCCCAACCTTCTTTTAACATGTCCAAAATCCCCCTGGGTTGTCTTCCATATAATAATTCAAAAGGAGAAAACCCTGTTGAGGTTTGAGGGACTTCCCTGTAGGCAAACAAAGCGAGGGAAGCAACTGATCCCAGTTTCTCCGTCCTCGCTAACTACCTTGCGTAACATCTGTTTTAGCGTCTGATTAAAACGTTCAACCAGTCCATCAGTTTGAGGATGATAAACTGATGTTTTTAGATGTTTTATCCTGAGTAATTTGGCCACTTCCCTGAACGTTTCTGAAGTGAAAGGAGTCCCTTGATCTGTTAAGACCTCTTTGGGGATCCCAACACGCGCGAATATCCCTACTAATTCCCGTGCGATATTTTTTGAATTTGCTGAGCGCAAAGGAACAGCCTCTGGAAGCGAGTGGCATAATCTACTAGAACTAAAATATATTTAAAACCTTTTAACGAGGGTTCTAATGGACCAACGAGATCTATACCTACTGTTCAAACGGGATGTCAACAAGGGGAAGGGGAATGAGAGGAGCTTTAGACCGTCTGGGTATCTGGCGAAGTTGACACTCCGGACATGAAGCGCAAAATCGCCTGACCTCCTCATTAATTCCCGGCCAAAAAAATCTGAGTTTTATTCTCTCCAAAGTTTTTTCGGAGCCTAGATGAGCTCCTAGAAGGTGGGCATGTGCTAATTCACATACGTTTAGCGAAGCGTCACGTGGAATTAACAGCAAAGCCCGCACTCACCCTCGTGTTCTGCCACTCTATATAATAATTCATTTTTAATTACAAAGAACGGCATCGGTGGCATGGGATCTAGGTTTGTATAACCATCGGTAGATACTATTGCATTTCTTGCATTTTTTAATGAATCATCATTCCATTGTTCTCTTTTAAATGATGATGGGGTTAACCGAAATTGAGTTGCTAAGTTTTGAATAGGGTCTCTTTCGAGTTCAATGGGAGGGGCTATCGCCTCGTCTCGGCGTCGACTGTATCAGTTCCCGCAGAGGACGATGGGACATCAACATTTTCGCACTGGGTACCCGTATGGATCCGTGCTACTGAGGGACACGGCGTGGAGGCAGTCGGAGCATTATTCTCCATTACTAAGCCTAAATTCTTTTTAGATGCAGTTACGTTCTTACCGCTGTTGATGTTATTCCAATCTCTTCCTAAAATGACTGGAAAAGGGGGATCGGGTAACACTGCCATAGCCATACTGGTTATTTTATGATCTAGCGATATTACACACCTGGCAGTTCTGTAATATTTAATATCCCCATGAATACATCTTAGACTAGTTTTCCCCTTAGTCCACTGTCGCGGTAATACGTAACGGGCAGCAACAATGGAAATGTTACTCCCGGAATCAAACATTGCCCTTACCTTTCTACCATTTATTATAACTGCACCTGTATATGGAAGAGACAGAGGGTTATTCACTGCGGCACAGTACCTTTCTCCCTTCACTATCGAGCAATCCATAGGCTCGTAGGCACAGCTCGGGGACAGATGTCCAATCTCCCCGCACTTGAAACAGCGCGGGGGACCGGCTAGTCTGTCCCTTCTACGGACGGCAGGTTCGGGAGTTTGTCGGGGGGGCTCAAAGGCTGCTCCACGTATCTGTTGGGTTCGGCGAGAAGACCGTTCCGATCGCCCCGATTTATAGGCTGCCCAATGACGCTCTGCTATTTGTATTAGGGTGTCCATATCCTCGAACGTGTGCTTTCTTATTTGTTGGGCGATGTGGTCAGGGAGGGCATTCACGAAGGTTTCGCATGCCAGGAGCTCAGCCATTTTGTGGGAGGAATTTATATCGGGCCGTAGCCAGCGACACACCTTACCCCAAGCTTCAAAGCCCTGAGTTCTTAGCGGCCTTTCTGGATCGAATTGCCACTCCCTCCACTCTCTCGCCTGTTGTTCTGCTGAAGCGCCGTGGCGCTTGAACACCTCCGTTTTCAGAGCGTCATAATTGGCCGCCTGCTCCTCGGTTAAATCGTAATAAGCCCTCTCGCGTTCCCTTCAAATAGGGAGCCAGTAGGTATGCCCACTCCGACTTCACCCACGCGTTCCGCTTAGCGGCGCTCAAAAATCAAAAAGTAAGACTCGATGTCATCTTCTTCAGTCAAAGGGGTTAACTGGATTGGCTGTGGCCGAACCACCTCGGCCGTGCACCAGCACGAGACCGAGCCTCGGACTCTGCCAGTTGAGTCCTGGTTTCTCCCATCTGTATCTTCAATGTTTGAAGATCTCCCATGATGGTGTGAAGTACCGTATTGAGGTCCTGTTCTTCGCTCATGATGAACAATATCCTTGCCGACTCGCCAATTGTAATAAATCAAGAGTCTCTTCAAACTAGAAAAGGTTTGGGGTTTGTCCCCATATATTGTCGTCAGACAGAGAATGAAAAGTTGATTCAAAATGACTTTTACAGTACAAAGTGAATACATGACTGCAACAAGATGGCGTTTTATAACAGATGGGATGATGGGAAGGAAATGGTTGTCAGGAAGTGATGATTGGAGGCGGGACCATGGAACCAATGTCACCAAGAGTAGACCAGAATAATCGAGTGTGGAACCGAAATGGCGTCATCAGACTGGAACCGGAAGTGGCGTCATCGCGCCATTTTGGACTTGAACTGGAAAGTGTTTTATTTTTCTTCCGGTTTTCTGTAGATAGAAAGAGGTTCAGGTAAGGACCACGTGATAAACCCTTGTCTCGAGATTTCACTCACCTTTAGGCTCTTTGACTGCCTCCTACTGCGCGTGTGTGACAATATATATATATATACACTAGCAGAATACCCACACTTCTCAGCCAAGAAGTAGTGTGTTAAAGAAGTTATGAAAAAGAAAAGGAAAAAATTTTAAAATAACGTAACACGATTGATAATGTAATTGTTTTGTCTTTGATATGAGTGTTGTTGTCATATCTATATACTAGCAAAATTCCTGCGCTTCGCAGCGGCGAAGTACTGCATTCAAATTTTTATTAAGAAGAAAATTAAACCTTTTTAAACTGAGGGAAAATATGCCAATAATTATTTGTTAAGGATCTCTTTGTATACCATGCTGTCAGTTCGGCCCTCTGGTTGTAACATGACCAAGCTGTGCGCTGAGCTTACTCTTGAGCATGTAACTTACAGTTGGCCATGTGAAAAGTAATCTTGTCTCAGATCTCACAGCTTGGATTGCTGCTGTCATAATCGGTTTGAGTTTCATGGTTTGTTTCAATTACGACAGTATTTGTAGGAACTTGTGTTGAAGAGACATTCGGCATCTGTCAAGCGTTGTAAGTATACAACCGGTTTCATTGATAACTTCACATCCAGCTTTTGAAAGTGTAAACATTCATAAACATCAAAGTGTCCACTACTGAAATCGTCACCTGTCAATCTAAGATGTTTAAGAGGCATTGGCGGTTTCGAAAGGTGTAAAATATTTGGCCACTTCGGTACACTTGAAAGCGACAACCGAACAATTCAGTGGCAGCCATCAACTCACATGCAGAACCATAGGTGAAGGGCTTAAGCATTTCACTCTTATAGTGTTCCTGTGTAGTATAATTATCTCCTGTACCGTCATCAGTCCACACCTTGAACCTGTCCCAGTCATTCAATACATAAGACACAATGTTCCTCTGGATATCAAGAGTGAGCCTGATATGGCCGTGCAATATGTAACAAAGAGAATGGAAAAGGTAGGTGCCATCTCCGGGTATGGAAACCACTCGGTAAGTGACAGTTCTTTGATCGATAGTGATCATCTCGATAGACATGGTAATGGGGGTTGGAACGATAAAGGAAATGGGTACCTGAGCAATGTAAAGTAAGTCTAAAATACCTACACAACAACTATAATTGTAATAAACAAACAATAAAACAGCGGAGAAGCCGTGGATTAAACAAAAAGGCTGTAGTTATCATTAGGGAGACGTGAATCCCGTGGCGAAGCAAGGAAGGGAATGTAGAGACCAGAGCGACGGACGGCCTTATATAGGCAGGCAGCCAACAACGTGGGAGGCGTTGGGATGGGGGACCCAACGCCACCTCACACGGAGACCGAGGTGCAGGCTATGGACATATATATGTACGTAAATAGGATTCAGTTTGCGTTGGGAACCCGTGTATCAAATTTCTTGAAGATGGGCCCATAAGTAACAAAGACTGTTGAAAAGTTCAATATGGCGGCCGACAGTGGCATCATACCACCGAAACAAGTACATACATTGGTTTCGGTTAGTTCAGGGAAGCCGCCTACCAAATTTCGAGAAGATGGGGCCATAAATAAGAAAGTTCAACACAGCGGACGCTGTTGACCGTTATGACCATTACGCGTAGAATTTCGAAATGAAACCTGCTTAACTTTTGTAAGTAAGCTGTAAGGAATGAGCCTGCTAAATTTCAGCCTTCCACCTACACAGGAAGTTGGAGAATTAGTGACGTTGGAAAGTTCAATATGGCGGGCGACAGTGGTGTCATAACAAACGAAATAAGTACGGATATCGGTTTCCGTTAAAAGTTCAATATGGCGGCCAACAGTGGCATCATACCACCGAAATAAGTATGTACATTGGTTTCGGTTAGCGCAAGGAAGCCGCCTACCAAATTTCGTGAAGATGGGGCCATAAATAAGAAAGTTCAACATGGCGGACGTTGTCGACCGTTATGACCGTTACGTGTAGAATTTCGAAATGAAACCTGCTTAACTTTTGTAAGTAAGCTGTAAGGAATGAGCCTGTTAAATTTCAACCTTCTACCTACATGGGAAGTTGGAGAATTAGTGATTGATCAGTCAGTCAGTGAGGGCTTTGCCTTTTATTACTATTATATATATATATATATATATAGTGGCAGTAGGGGGCGCTAGTGCTCCCTTGAACCCTCAGGTACAACTCCAGACACCGGGTAAAAGTTCAATACTTTTTATTTTGTTCTTCAGTGCACCAAGAACCCTCCACACTACTCATAAGCTATTAAATCATTATTAAACTCACACAATAAACCACTACTAATAAACTCAGTACTCTCCTCCTCGCCCAGACACTTTGCTCCTCCACCTCCCAGCACAGCTCAGTGTCTGGACTGAGGCACCATCCTTTTGTAGCCCCTGACCCGGAGGTGTTCCTTTCCAATTAGACCACAGCTCCTTTTTCCTTCCGGGTCAGGGCAAACAGTCCTGGGGCCTCATGTATAAACGGTGCGTACGCACAGAAATGTTGCTTAAGAACTTTTCCACGTTCAAATCGCGATGTATAAAACCTACACTTGGCGTAAAGCCACGCACTTTTCCACGGTACCTCATGCCTTGTCGTACACAAGTTCTCCGCTCGGTTTTGCAGACTGGCGGCACCCAGCGTCAAAGCAGTGCTACTGTTCCTGTGTGATTACTCCTTATTTTCATGACGCGGCTTTATAAATACACCGTATTGTTATTAGTGTAACGCATCTGATTGTAATTAACTTGTAACAATATAATTGTCCAGGGAACAGCCATAGTATTCCAAATACCATAACTGATTTAGCGTTGTTACTCTCACTGCACCTTCCTTTTCTTATTTTTCTTCTTCTTCTTTCAGCTCCTCCCGTTAGGAGTTGCCACAGCTGATCATCTTTTTCCATATTACTCTCACTGCACGACTCGGAGTATTTATATCACTGTATCTGAGTGTGAATCACAGCAGCAGCTGATCGGAAAGAGAATTATATACAGCTTCATGGACACGCTGTCTCAGCCACGGCAGAACGTTTTAAAGCAATTCCTGTACGGACCTCGCGGTTCAGAAACAGTTTAATCCCAAGAACTTTAAATGCAGCCAATCAATTGCACCTTGTGGAACTGTTTGTACTTATAAATACAATCACCCCACTGTTAACTTGCACTAATTATAATATCGCACAACCTGAGCCACTTTATAAAGCGCGTAATTTACATATGATGACAATATCATTTTTAAGATGAAATGCAGCAAAATATGTTTATTAAATTATACAGATAAAACTTTAACTTCATTTAAATAATTTATATTCTTCACTGGGAGTATCGTTAAGGATAGAATAATTAAACATGTACTACGAAGATATTTCAAAGTTCTTCACACGTTTTGAAGAATCGGCGCTAAGCTTACAGATGGCTTAACGTCTATTACAGAGCTGATTGTGTGGCGATTGGTTACTTTTGGAAAGCAAAGCACTGACTGCAGTGACGGCTACGCCAATATATATTGAATATAAATCAGAAAGATAAAATAACAACACAGCTAAAAACGCAGCAACAAATTTCGGCAAAAGTTAAATGCTTGTGTCACGAGGCGGCTAAGCAGTGTCTGCAACAGACATGGCCATCCACCGTGCATAAGCTACCTTACTGACGGGCGGGCGAAGGAGCCATCGATTCTTCCAACGCCCAGTAACTCCACAAGCCTAGAGCCGCCCCTGAGTACTGCTGCAATGAATTATTTCATCGAAGTGAAACACATGTTTAATAACGTGCTTTAACTCCTATCATCATGAAAATGATATCACGTATACATCTCAGTGTTTGAGTTATTCAGAGAGCTGTAATATCACGAATGTCATGGATTCTGTGTCCAGTTGGAGGAAGAGAGCCGGTTTAAGAAGCAAGTAGTGATTCTCACACATAGACACATAGAAGATCAAATACAAAACAAACCATTTAACGTGCTACTTTAATTACGATGTGATTTGAGATACTGGTTAATTAAACGATTTTAAGATGAAGTTTATGATGTTCTACTTTAATGACAAAATAAACTACGTGATTAAAGTGGAAATGTCGAGATTGAAGTTGACATTTCGTGCTTTTTCCCCACTGTGTGCCTTTTTTCTCTGTACCCTAATAAACTTTCATATGACACTCAGACAGTGGGCTTTCAACTCGGCTTTTCACGGCGACTTTGATATGTAACTTCTTTTTTATTTCCGGCACTGCGCGATTTTGTGAATGTGAGCTCTCAACTTTCTCCAACAGGCTAAGTCACTCGATCAACTTCCTTTTGTTGATTATACTATGGTTTATTTGAACAAATAGTATGCTTTTCCTTTGCCTCCACTTGGTATTCGCTGAAATTCTTATATTTTCCCCCGTGCTTTTCCTATTGTCTTTTCACAGAAGGCTGTGCTTAAGGGCGATTTATATTGATTTGCATATTCAAAGAGGCGTAATTCTGGGAGGAGTAGGGGCATTACATAATGCGTGTGCACGAGCGTTAGTTTTCACGCTGATCGGGATTTATGTAGCGGAAGAACGTGGAAGTTGGAGTACGCACAGATTCCTGCATCTGGATTTTTCTGTGCGTAAGCACATTTCGGCTTTTGTGCTTACGCCATGTTATAGTGCGAGTTCTACGCACGGCGTTATACATGAGGGCCCCTGTTCTTCACCCCGGGAGCACGTTGTTCCTTCCCATCACGTGACCGTGATGTACTCCCGGGTTATAGGGCATCACAGAGCCCATAAGCCCCCACACAGCGACTCCTGGTGGTCCCCCAAGGTATCCAGCAGGGCTGTGTATAAACACTACAAAGTCCATAAGGCCCTGCTGGACCTCGGGGCACGAGCCTGCTGTCGGGACAGCTCCTCCTGGCGGCCTGGGGGTGAGGACCAGCATGGGAAGCCGGCAGTCCTCCACAATATACACACATATACACACACATATATATACATATATAGTGGTGTGAAAAACTATTTGCCCCCTTCCTGTTTTCTTATTCTTTTGCATGTTTGTCACACAAAATGTTTCTGATCATCAAACACATTTAACCTTTAGTCAAATATAACACAAGTAAACACAAAATGCAGTTTTTAAAGGATGGTTTTTATTATTTAGGGAGAAAAAAAAAATCCAAACCTACATGGCCCTGTGTGAAAAAGTAATTGCCCCCTAAACCTAATAACTGGTTGGGCCACCGTTAGAAGCAATAACTGCAATCAAGCGTTTGCGATAACTTGCAGTGAGTCTTTTACAGCGCTCTCGAGGAACTTTGGACCACTCATCTTTACAGAATTGTTGTAATTCAGCTTTATTTGAGGGTTTTCTAGCATGAACAGCCTTTTTAACGTCATGCCATAGCATCTCAATTGGATTCAGGTCAGGACTTTGACTAGGCCACTCCAAAGTCTTCATTTTGGTTTTTCTTCAGCCATTCAGAGGTGGATTTGCTGGTGTGTTTTGGGTCATTGTCCTGTTGCAGCACCCAAGATCGCTTGAGTTGACGAACAGATGGCCGGACATTCTCCTTCAGGATTTTTTGGTAGACAGTAGAATTCATGGTTCCATCTATCACAGCAAGCCTTCCAGGTCCTGAAGCAGCAAAACAACCCCAGACCATCACACTACCACCACCATATTTTACTGTTGGTATGATGTTCTTTTTCTGAAATGCTGTTTTCCTTTTACGCCAGATGTAACGGGAAATTTGCCTTCCAAAAAGTTCAACTTTTGTCTCATCAGTCCACAAGGTATTTTCCCAAAAGTCTTGGCAATCATTGAGATGTTTCTTAGCAAAATTGAGACGAGCCCTAATGTTCTCTTTGCTTAACAGTGGTTTGCGTTTTGGAAATCTGCCATGCAGGCTGTTTTTGCCCAGTCTCCTTCTTATGGTGGAGTCGTGAACACTGACCTTAATTGAGGCAAGTGAGGCCTGCAGTTCTTTAGACGCTGTCCTGGGGTCTTTGTGACCTCTCGGATGAGTCGCTCTCTGCGCTTGGGGTAATTTTGGTCGGCCGGCCACTCCTGGGAAGGTTCACCACTGTTCCATGTTTTTGCCATTTGTGGATAATGGCTCTCACTGTGGTTCACTGGAGTCCCAAAGCTTTAGAAATGGCTTTATAACCTTTACCAGAGTGATAGATCTCAATTACTTCTGTTCTCATTTGTTCCTGAATTTCTTTGGATCTTGGCATGATGTCTAGCTTTTGAGGTGATTTTGGTCTACTTCTCTGTGTCAGGCAGCTCCTATTTAAGTGATTTCTTGATTGAAACATGTGTGGCAGTAATCAGGCCTGGGGGTGACTACGGAAATTGAACTCGGGTGTGATACACCACAGTTAGGTTATTTTTAACAAGGGGCAATTACTTTTCACACAGGGCCATGTAGGTTTGAATTTTTTTTCTCCCTAAATAATAAAACCCATCATTTAAAAACTGCATTTTGTGTTTACTTGTGTTATATTTGACTAATGGTTAAATGTGTTTGATGATCAGAAACATTTTGTGTGACAAACATGCAAAAGAATAAGAAATCAGGAAGGGGGTAAACAGTTTTTCACACCACTGTGTGTGTGTGTGTGTGTGTGTGTATATATATATATAATCTGACACATCCTCCAACCCGCTCATTTTGGTCTTGCCTTTTAGCTTCATCTTGATCTTGGTTGAATGTCTTTACCAAGTGATCCTTGGTCTTTTGTTCCACTTAGTAAAACCATCAGTGCTTGTTTCACCTCAGTGCAACACCTATCCCTATTACACAGTCTTTCTCATAAATTAGCTTTTGTCTTGCTGTGTGACATTCCATACATCCTCTTGAACATTCTCATTTCTACTCTTTCCAAATGTTTTCATTTTTTCCCTTTTTTGGCCATGTCTTACCACAACAAAGCATACTACTCTTTCAGTTTTCATAAAATTTAGCATTCAGTTCCAGAGTGACTCCTTTACAGTTGAGAATGGGGACATCTCCTGAAACTTCTTACTTTCATCTATCACTCTGGGTATTGCTGCTGTGCCAGCACCTCTGTCTGCAGTTACCTAAGTTGCAAAACTTAAGAACTTTCTCCAAAACTGGTCTATTCCTGATGTATCTAGTTAAACTTGATTACATCCTCATTCTGCACCCCACTTTACACACTTACTTCAAACAAAAGTTGCCCTTGCCATCTGAAGAACACTCATCACAGAAAAATTGAATATGACATTCCTAGGCATGGAATAATTTTTTTTAAATTTTTACTTAAATACAGACATATCCAGTAGTCTGAAGAGTGGTCTTTTTTTCCATAATCTTCATCTTTATTTGATCTCTAGTTTGGCCAAGACAAGCTTGGAAAGATAAGCTGTTGCCTTTAACCCTTTAGTCTTTCTGCTGTCATTAATCCCCAAATTTAAGTAAAATACCTTTTCTATACACAATTGCCATTTTTGTCTAATTAATGATCTTGTTCAGTGCCAGAATGTGTTGGTGAATAATTTAAGTTTGAGTGAATATCCACCTACGTTGAAAATACAGTTAGGTCCATAAATTTTTGGACAGAGAACTTTTTTCTAATTTTGGTTCTGTACATTACCACAGTGAATTTTAAATGAAACAACGCAGATGCAGTTGAAGTGCAGACTTTCAGCTTTAATTCAGTTGAACAGAAAGATTGCAAAAAATGTGAGGCAACTAAAGCATTTTTTTAACACAATCCCTTTATTTCAGGAGCTCAAAAGTAATTGGACAAATTAAATAACTGGAAATGTTCTTTTCTAATACTTGGTTGAAAACCCTTTGCTGGGAATGACAGCCTGAAGTCTTGAACTCATGGACATCACCAAATGCTGGATTTCCTCCTTTTTAATGCTCTGCCAGACCTTTACTGCAGTGGCTTTCAGTTGTTGTTTGTTTGTGGGCCTTTGTGTCCAAAGTTTAGTCTTCAATAAGTGAAATGCATGCTCAGTTGAGTTAAGATCAGGTGACTGACTTGGCCATTCAAGAATTTTCCACTTCTTTACTTTAATAAACTCCTGGGTTGCTTTGGCTGTATGTTTTAGGTCATTGTCCATCTGTATCATGAAACGCTGCCCAATCAATTTGACTGCATTTAACTGGATTTGAGCAGACGGTATGTCTCTGAACACCTCAGAATTCATTCGGCTGCTTCTGTCCTGTGTCACATCATCAATAAACACTAGTGTCCAAGTGCCACTGGCAGCCATGCACGCCCAAGCCATCACACTGCCTCCACCATGTTTTACAGATGATGTGGTATGCTTTGGATAATGAGCTGTTCTACGCCTTCTTCATACTTTTTTCTTGCCATAATTCTGGTAGAATTTGATCTTGGTTTCATCTGTCCAAAGAATGTTTTTTCCAGAACTGTGCTGGCTTTTTTAGATGTTCTTTAGCAAAGTCCAATCTAGCCTTTCTATTCTTGAGGCTTATGAGTGGCTTGCACGTTGCAGTGCACCCTCTATATTTACTTTCATGCAGTCTTCTCTTTATGGTAGACTTGGATATTGATACGCCTGCCCCCCGGAGAGTGTTGTTCACTTGGTTGGCTGTTGTGAAGGGGTTTCTCTTCACCATGGAAATGGTTTTGCAATCATCCACCACTGTTGTCTTCCGAGGACGTCCAGGTCTTTTTGCGTTGCTGAGTTCACCAGTGCTTGCTTTCTTTCTCCGGATGTACCAAACTGTAGATTTTGCCACTCGTAGTATTGTACCAATTTCTCAGATGGGTTTTTTCTGTTTTCGCAGCTTAAGGATGGTTTCTTTCACCTGCACGGAGAGCTCCTTTGACCGCATGTTGTCTGTTCACAGCAAAATCTTCCACATGCAAGCACCACACCTCAAATTAACTCCAGGCCTTTAATCTGCTTAATTGATAATGACATAACGACAGACTTGCCCACACCTGCCCATGAAATAGCCTTTGAGTCAATTGTCCAATTACTTTTGAGCCCCTGAAATGAAGGGATTCTGTTAAAAAAAATACTTTAGTTGTCTCACATTTTTATGCAATCGTTTTGTTCACCCCACTGAATTAAAGCTGAAAGTCTTCACTTCAACTGCATCTGAGTTGTTTCATTTAAAATTCATTGTGTTAATGTACAGAACCAATATTAGAGAAAAGTTGTCTCTGTCCAAATATTTATGGACCTAACTGTACATTCTTGATATATAAAGGGGTTGCTTAAGGCTACATGTTGGAATTCCCTGTTCTGTATATTGATAATTCTTATGCCAATAAGTAAATATAAAGGGTTGATTTTTACATAATAATACTGGATAGTATCAACTTTTGACTTTCAGGCATGGATTCAGCGATGTGTTACAAAAATTGGTCAATGCTAATGCAATAGCATCTCTGTTTTTGCAGATTCTCTGGCCATCCATACACCTGTTCCACCAAAGGTCCCTTCTCTGCGGTCTGTACATGCTATTGGGATAAACCTCAGTTGCTGTCATGTTTCTGGAACCAGCCTGTTGACAAATGCTTTGTGGCATGGCACATCACTCTGCAGTTAATAATAGGTTATCCATTTGAAAAAAGAATAGAATGTGGTGATCATATGATTTATAAAAAGTCATTAGCAATGTATAGGTATTCGGTGGCATTCATTTGACACTGAGTAATAAGAGACTGAATGTGTGGTCAAGAAATTTACTGAAACCATTACATTACCATATCCAACCTGTATTTATCATATAAGGAAAGATCAATGTATTCATGTTATATATACCACATTCTGTCTGTACTATCTGCTTGTCAGAGCAGAAATAGAGACTCTTAGATGATTCCCAGTTTTCTACTTTTGTTGAGCATGCGCCCACTATAGTCTCCTCTTCATCTTCTTAGCTGACAGAAGTGGAACCTGGTATAGTCTTTTGCTACAGAAGCCTATTAGATTCAAGGTCTGATGTGGTCATAGATTCCCTTTTCCAGAACCACTATTGGAAAGTGCTATTATTTGAATACTTGCAGTCTTTCTCTTGACTTGAATGGAGTCTAGCCTTTCCCTTCGGAAATCCTAGAATGGCAATTCTTTTTCCGTTCCGTCCGATATTTTGGAGATTACAAACATTGGAGGGTGGGAGCGTCCTGGGAAAATTTTCATTTAATTAAATAAATATATTTTTACTAAAATTAACCAATTTATTAAAACTAAAATTAAAATTTGTTATATCATTTAAGTCCAAAATGTCTTTGAGTTGCTGCACTCATAAGTAAAAAAAATATTGGAGTGCAAAGGTTTAAATCAAGTAAATTAGAAACAAAAAATTCATAAAATGGTAAATTCAACATAGTTAATCAAAAATTTCCTTATAAACAACATTTTTGGTAAAGATGGTTTCCTGTCCTTGAATCAGCTCTGCCTGGTATGGAGTAGTTAAAACCTTCACTTTAACGTCACACGAACGCTGGACTCTTGAAAAGGCAACATAAAGTTATCCATGTCCAAATACAGGCTCAGATAGGTAAATCCCTACAAGTTGTGTTGTGTTGTTTGGGCGCCACCTACTAACTCTGGGAAGCCGCTGGGTTTGACTCTGGGAAGCCGCTGGGTTTGACTCTGGAAATCCGCTGGGTTTGACTCTGGAAATCCGCTGGGTTTGACTGTGGGGCGCTGTGCGCGTGCGCTTTCAGTGCCACCTAGTTCCCTGATGGTGATGGCGGCAGATTCGCGTGCTGAATTGACCATGGCAGCAGATCCCGGGTTGGAGATCTACATTACTAAACGAAGGTTGTATTGCGGTGGTGTTCGCGTTTACGTTCGGGCGGCGGTTGTATTGTGCATGGCTTGCTTCTGGTGTCTGGCATCCGTGCATATATACAACCTTCGTTTAGTAATACAGATATTTTTAAAATACAGTGGAACCTTGGGTCACGACCGTAATTCGTTCCAAAACTCTGGTCGCAACCCGATTTGGTCGTGACCCAAAGTAATTTCCCCCATAGGACTGTATGTAAATACAATTAATCCATTCTGGACCGTACGAACTGTATGTAAATATATATTTTTAAGATTTTTAAACTCAAAAATAGTTAATTACATCATAGAATGCACAGTGTAATATTAAACTAAATGTAAAAACATTGAATAACACTGAGAAGACCTTGAACATTGCAAGAGTTCACGCTACAGCCTTGTGAACCACTTGCTGTAAACATTTTTGTTTTAATGAGTTTTAAGCACAGGGAAAAAATGAACGTTTGAAAAATCCTTAATTTTTTACAAAAACTAATCATAAACAACCAAGAAAACTAACCTTGCATGAGTCAAGTTCTGGCATGAAGGAAGTGAGGAGGAATTGGGTGGAGAGAAGATAACAGTTGTGAGGTAAAGTCTGTGACGATGCGGGTTCGCTGCATGCTTCCATCTCGCTTCTGGGAGCCCTTAAACCCGTCACCGTCGGTAATGTTACCGATGAGTACAACAGTGAGGCAGTACAATGGAGCAAGGGGATGGTGCAAAAAATGCCAAGTGCTTTTATTAAAATCATCCTTTAGCCGCCTCACGCCTCTATTTTTGAAGAGGATGTGGCAGCTGTAGCATGCCGATTATTTATTTAAAACTGGCCTCTTGACGTGAGCTGTGAACCCGCTATAACACAAAGTCCCTCTGCGCGATGCACGTCTGACCGAGAACAATGTACTGTACAGGGAGAGACTTAACACATGCAGAAATCATCGGCGTGTACGAACCGGAAGGGAAACTGGCTTGTTCGTCACCCGAGTGTGTGGTCGTGAACAGATGCAAAAGTTTGGCGAACTTTTTGGTCGTAACCCGATTTGTGCGTGTTCGTGACCCAAGGTTCCACTGTATATCTATACTAATAAAAGGCAAAGCCCTGACTCACTGACTTATCACTAATTCTCTAACTACCCGTGTAGGTAGAAGGCTGAAATTTGGCAGGCTCATTCCTTACAGCTTGCTTACAAAAGTTAAGCAGGTTTCATTTTCGAAATTCTATGCGTAACGGTCATAATTAAATCCTACTTACGTACATATATACAGCCATAGCCTGCAGCTTGGTCGCCGTGTGAGGCGGAGTTGCGTCCCCCATCACCACGCCTCCCACGTAGTTGGCTGCCTGCCTATATTGCGTCACCCAATACCCACGCCTCCCACGTAATTGAGTGCCTGCCCATATAAGGCCATCCGTCACCAGCAATCCAAGCTGTGAGAAAACCGTAAAAAGGAGGCGTGTCAGACGTCGTGCTACATTTTCTGATGCAGCTAGACAAAAACAATTTTGTGACACTGACGTCAAATACTCGCACAAAAATCTACATGTTAAAAGACACGCTGCCGCTAAATACTCGCAGTGCTAATCCACAAGTTCATAGACACACTGCCACTAAATATTCGCAGGCAAATCAAAAAGTTAATACCGGGAATGCCTGTTAAACATCTTAGATTCACGAGTAACGATTTGGGTGGTGAGATGTCTATCGAGGTGATCACTGTAATATTTATATGTCATTGAAATGTATTATCAGGCATGGTTTAGGCACCTATGTCATCAGGAATGCACCAGAAAAAGGGACCTCAAGGTTACTATTATGGAAGTTAATTTAGAGCATGGATGCCGTGAACAGCTGTAATAAATAAAATTCCCCTACATACTTTAAAAGAAAGTCTCGCCATCATTTCATTTTTCACAATTTGTGAAAACAAGATATGGTGTCAGAATAGAGGACAGTCATGGATTTTGTTGGAGTTTCCTCGCCACAAATTGACTGGGATTCTCTTAACCTGCTAGGAGAATGGAAAAAAGTTCCGACAGCACGTGGAGCTGATGTTTTCTGGCCCACTAAAAGGCAAAGACTGGGGAAAAAGGAAGAGACATTTTAAACACATGGACTCTCAACCAGGAGGAAGCCAAGGTACTGAAAACTTATTATGACCGTTTTGACTGTATTCGTTTTGAATACGATATTTGTGAGATACAAGTTTAATGAAAACACGCAGGGTATAAACAACACTTTTGATCACTTTGTAACAGAGTTAAAATTGCTGGTGAAGGACTGTGCTTATGCAAACGAAGATGAGATAATCAGGGATAGAATAGTGTTTGGCACAAACTCAGCGAAAGTGCGAGAGAAGCTTTTAAGTGCCGGGTCTGAGCTAACATTAAAAAAAGCCGTGGACATTGCAAGATCGCACGAGAAGGAAGACAGTGTAAAAAATGTGGTAAATTGAACCACTTCGCTAAAGTTTGCAGGACTCGGAACGGTAAACCCGTGCATGCAGTGTGTGATGTCTCAGATAAAGAGGACGATGAGCTGTTTATTGATGCAGTAAGAAATGAACAACCCTCTGAAGCTCAACAAGCCTTTGTAGACATATCAATAGGAAAGCAAGGTGTAAAGCTTAAGTTTAAATTAAGTTAATAGACATGCTGCCGCTAAATATTCGCAGGCAAATCCATAACTTAATACCGGGAATACCTGCTAAACATCTTAGATTCACAAGTACCGATTTGGGTAGAGAACATTTCGATGAATGAAACCTGTTATCTTTACAACGGTTGACAAACACGGAATGTAACTTGAACACAACCATCCTCCAAATATGAACCTGATTGAAAGAAATAATGATAATTAAATCCTTGATGACCGCAACACACATAACAGTCACAAAACAATTACATTGACAATCATGTTACGTTATTTTTAAAATGTTCCCTTTTCTTTTTCATAACTTCTTTAACACACTACTTCTCCGCTGCGAAGTGCGGGTGTTTTGCTAGTATATTTAAAATCTATATATATAATTCACTAAGGCAAGACAACAATGGAAAGCATGCCGGAAGGGGCGTGGATTCACTAAGCTGCCGACAAGTGAGACACCTATGGCGCACGCAGGAAGGAGCCATGCCCACCAACTCCACGCTCATTGGATACGACGAAGACTTCAGGGCGCGCCACCAACTCGACGCGACGACACAGAAAAAATGGCGTCATTTATATTTGTCTGTCATAGAGGCCACATGCAGTGCAGGTCAGGTTAATGTCATGTGCATATCATGCACCTCCGAGCTACGTTGACTGTTCATAGAGGCATGTTTCTTGTGGAGGTGAATCGCTATATGCAGCGTGTGAAACGGTTTGCGAGGGGTATCCAATGGGATCCTTAAAAAAATCCTTTACAACTAAGGTTAAAGCACAATGAAGTAAGCAGTCTTTAAAAAACGACTTTTCGGTTACGACGCACGACTGCGTGCACCATAGCAAACTGTTTTACACACTACATACAGCTATTCGCATCTGCGACAAACATGCGTTTTCTTAGATGCTCCTGCAGGAACACGGAAGACGTTTTCCTGCCCACCAACACTCCTTTTTCACCGACCGGCATCTACCCTCGCTCTCTAGGCATTCACACTGCCTGCCCATTTGCCCGACGCAAAACTCACCGACCACTCAGTTAGTCCCTTTCGTCTGTGGTAAGAGTCCACATGCACGTCTGAGCCACGCGGCGTTTGTTATGCCGCGGGTTCACTATTGTGTTGTATTTTGCTCTCTCCAGAGTTCCATCTTTTCATTCGCTTACTGTTGTATTCTCACACCAACCCGTTTTAGACATCCGTGTCTTTCCAGAACTGTTTAGCATTCAATAAGTAATTATGCACGAGATTGACCGTGTGTCTACCCAGCGCAGAGAGGCGTGGGTAGGCAGTTGAACTCAATTCGGGCTGCAAGCCGTGGAATTCCCACTAAGTGTGACTCATATGCTCCCACTCATTACGTCCCTACCCTTTGTGCACACCCCCCTCTTACCGTGGTCAGGTATCTTGGTGGATTATATATAGAAAAGCAGCCAAAACCGAGGGCTATCCCATTGGGTCCTTAAAACATTCCTTTACAACTGAGGTTAAAACACAATGAAGTAAGTAGTCTTTAAAACCGAGTTTTCGTTACGACGCATGCCCACGTGCACCATAGCAAACTGTTTTACACGCTACATACAGCAATTCGCATCTGTGACAAACATGCGTCGTCTTAGATGCTCCTGCACTTTGTTCACAACCCCTTGCTACTACCGTGGTCAGGTGTCTTGGTGGATTATATATACAAAGGCAGCCAAAACCGCACAGAGCAATGAAAAGTCAAGAGTTCCATCTTTTCATTCACTTTGTGTTGTATCCTCAAACCCTCCCTTTTTAGACAACTGTGTCTTAAGAAGTGTTCAACCATCAATAAATAATTATGCAGCGTTTGTTATGCCGCGGGTTCACTATTGTGTTGTATTTTGCTCTCTCCAGAGTTCCATCTTTTCATTCGCTTACTGTTGTATTCTCACACCAACCCGTTTTAGACAACCGCGTCTTTTCAGGAAGTGTTTAGCATTCAATAAATAATTATGCATGACATTGAGCGTGTGTCTACCCGGCGTGGGTAAGCCGTTGAACCCCATTCTGGCTGCAAACCGTGGAATTCCCACTAAGTGCGACTCATACGCTCCCACTGCTTAGGTCCCAACCCTTTGTACACGCACCCCTCCCACCTCGCTGCTACCGTGGCCGGGTGTCTTAGTGGATTATATAAATGAAAAGCGGCCAGATCCGCACATGTCAGTCACACGTACATCTGGACTTTATAAAGACGACGACTCAAGTGACGAGTTGGAGGTGGGCACATGAGTGGGCAGTGCATACTGAACGAGAAATCAGCAGACTAGCATGACGGACGGAGCTGAATGGACATCCTTCTCCTCTCCTCCCGTTCCAACCTCCGCGCCGTGCACCCCCATCCCTCCGTCTGGCAGGAGGAGGCGCGAGGACGGTCCGCCAGTTTTCAGTCAAGGACGATTGTGTGTTGGTTCGTTCCGTGCATTGTTACAATGTTGCTTTTCTTGCTGATTTATTACATTACTGATTTTTCAAATGTTACTTTTCTCCCTGTGCTTAAAAATCATTAAGAAACCGGCCTGATTATGCGGCGTATGGTACACCGTGGGTTGGCTAGCATATTATAAAAAAATACATACGCACATAAGAAAACCAATAGGGTGGTAATGTTCTAAAAAAGCCAAAACCAGGCACAGTAATAAATCTTTGGTTATTAATTTATAAAGTGTCCTATTTTTCTGACTTGGATGACCCTTTAAGGTTTGTTTTATTTGGCGCCACTACATTTGGCTAAATTTATGCATTCTCTCTGCACTGCCTTCCTTACACCAGTGTTTCTCAGCTTTTATGGTCCTGCTACCCAATTTTGCATTGCCTTAGTGAAACCAGTGAAATTAGGGTTTCCATTGATGAAACAAAGAAACGTATCGCACAGCGCTGCGAATAGCTTAGGTGAACTACTTATAAACCAATGATGTCAGCACAGCCAGCAATTCATTGGTTGACAAACACTGCTTTACATGGATCCAATGTGCAGCCGCTCATACATGAAGATTGGTTTGTGTTATGCTGTACCGGCAGTAAAAGGTATACATACCAGTGTCACACACCAGACCCACATAGCCTCAGTTGCAGTGATCTGTACACTTTGTGACCGATATGACCAAATGAAAGGTCCTAAATGGAGCCATAAATTGGCACGACTCTGTGATTGTGTGTGAACAAGCCTTCGATTCTTTGGTTGTGTATACTTTCTGTTGCATGTGAAGTTTGTGACTGACATTTGTGATGAAAACGATCAGTTGTCCTGTATGTAGTTTGCTTTACTCTTAGCAGTGCTTGCCACAATTCTTTTCCTGTCAGCCATGGCAATCAGTGGGCCTGAAGCCCAATTTCATGACCATTGTAGCCCGCATGTCCAATTCATGGGTTGTGCTACTTGTATAACATCATAAGTTCTCAAATGACACCAAGATCAAGGTTCAAGACCTAGTACTTGGTAAGTTTTTATATGAAAGACAAACAGCTCTTAGCAGTGTACTTTTTTCATATATACAGTAGATGCGTCCATGTGATTTGCTGTTTGGAATAACATGCTGTTAGCATTAGTGAACCAGTGGAAATAATAAATTGTTCACTGGCAGCAATTTTCTTGTAACTCATAACTGAATTTATTTCAGATATGGAGCCCACATTCTTAACTAAAAATTATTTTTATTTATTTTGCTTTTTTGGGAAACCAAGACCTAATTATGAGAAACCAAATAATCAGGGCAGCACTGTAGACATTTTATTTGTCTTTTGTCAATCAATCAAAATGAGACATTGTACGATGAAATTTTAGGTGAAATTTTCCAGTGCAGAAAAAAATTAAAATAAAAACAAAACACAATTACTCAAGTTACAACTAAAATAAGGGAATAAATGAAGTACCCAAAATTGTCTAACAGAAGAACAATATTTTCCATTAATACATACAGACATACAGTACATTGTATTGCACTTGTCCCTTACCTAATGATAACTTAGAATGAAGGTGCACTCAGTCATATTGACCACTTAGCAGCATTCAGCATGGTGATGGCTGAAGGATAGAAACTGTTTCTCAGTCTATTTGTTTTAGTTTTTATGGATCTGAAACTTCTGCCTGAAGGCAGGAGTTCAAACAATGCATGTCCTGGGTGTGATGGGTCCTGAAGAATTTTCTTGACATTCCTGAGACAACAGGAACTATGCAGTTCTTCTAGTGAGGGGAGAGGACAGCCGACTATCTGCTGGGCGACTTTAATGACCCTGTGGAGCTCTTTCTTCTGTGCTAATGTGCAGCTGGATAACCACACAGTAGACAGTAGACCAGGATGCTCTCTACTGTGCAGCAGTAAAAGGACACCAGCAGTTTCTCAGAGATGTTGTTCTTTCTGAGTACCCTCAGGAAGTAAAGTTTCTTTTGGGCATTCTTCACTACCTCAGCAGTGTGTGTTCCCCAGGTCAAGTACTCCCTAATGGTGACTTCCAAGAAGCGGAAGTCTGAGACCCTCTCCACATAGTCCCCATTGATGATGAGTGGCTGGATGTTGTCTGCCTTCTTCCTGAAGTCCACGATGAGCTCCTTTTGTCTTGGCTGTATTTAGAAGCAAGTTGTTATTCCTACACCATGTTGTCAGCCGCTCCACTTCATACCTATAGGCGGACTCATCCCCCCAGAGATGAGCCCTACTACCGTGGTATCATCAGTGAACTTAACAATGGTGTTACTGTAGTGGGCAGGAATGCAATCATGAGTGTAGCGGGTATAGAGCAGGGGACTCGGCACACAGCCCTGTTGGGAGCCAGTGCTGAGGCTGATGAGTGTACAGAAGTAGGGGCCCACTCTAACTCTCTGAGTGCAATCACTTAGGAAGTATTTGATCCAAAGGCAGGTGGAGTGTGGAAGTCCTATGTCTGACAGTTTGGTCACCAGTCTGTGGGGTAAGATGGTATTAAAAGCAGAGCTGAAATCTATGAAGAGCAGCCGTGCGTAGCTCCCCTGCTACTCCAGATGGGAGAGAGCAGCATGGAGAACAGTGGCCACGGCGTCCTCCGTAGACCTGTTCTGTAGGCAAACTGGTGCGGATCAAGCATGGGAGGCATGAATGACATGATGTGGTTCCTGATGAGCTTCTCAAAGCACTTCATAATCTCAGGGGTCAGTGCAGCTGGCCTGTAGTCATTAAGACTGGTGATGTGATTTGTATTTGATCTAATTCTGATTATGTTGCTCTAATTTATAGGTTGATGTAGTCGGTGACTAATTTTCTTAAATAGCCAATGTTGTATTTCGCAAGGTTTAATACAATTCTGAATCACAATAATGTTATACTGTACATATCCTGTAAACTATCACTTATACAGATTTATATGATTTAGATTACATAAATTTGACTCCTTGCTGAAACAGCAGTGTATTTTGTTGGTCATCAGCTGTTTCCACTGGTTTTAATATTTTAGACTACAAACAAATAATTAATTCAGTATTTTACAATATTCAATGTTTTTCTAGAGAAAATAATTTGAATTGATCCAACAGCTTTGCCAGAAGGCAGCAATCCAAAGCAGAGTATAATTGTGGAAATCCCAGACCACATCATGTGATTAACATGTGGTTGCATATTGAAAGAATAGATTTGTATTGCTTTAGATTGTTTTCAAAATTTGGAGTCCCGGTTTAGTCATTAGCATTTCAATGCTTTGGTGCAAAATAAATGTGTATAAAAGACACTATAGAAACTTAAGCCCCTCAGTATTAAAAGGAAATAAGTATATTTTGCCCCACTACTTTAGGGATATGATACAATTAGGTCTGTAAGAATTACCTGTAAAATAATGATTGCTGTTGGTTTTTTTTTTCTCTTTCTATAGATCTACCTGGAAAATCTGAGTTTGTAGATTACTCTTAAACCTTCTGTCTTCTGTTTCTCTTGAAACTAATAAATTTGTTATAAAAAGTAAAATTGCAGTTTTTAAGTGGCAGTGATTATGCAATTAGTATAATTGTGCAGTGGCAAATTGGCAATAATATATGCATTGTGGACTGGGACCCGGACACAGGCAGTCGGACATCATAAGTTCCAGCACACACTATTTATTTACACAATTATTTACAATTAGAACGTGCACACAAACCCCAGTGCCTCTTGCACCGATTCCCCAAAGTCCAGGCCACACTCTCAGTCACTGTGCCTCTCTCGACCGCCTCCCGTCCTCTCTCCAGTTCTGTCCTCTTCCACCCGACATCCACTGCTGACTGGAGGGAGGCGGCCCCTATAAATGGGAACCCGGATGGGCTCCAGCTGCTTCCTGGCAATCAGTCCTGGCCTCACCCCAGTGTGGCGGAAGTGCCGGCTGCGCACCCGGAAGCCGTCCGGGTGTCCCCGGTCGTCTTCCCCCCAGCACTTCCTGGTGTGGCGGAAGTGCTGGGCACCAGGGTTTCTCAGGCACCAGGGCACCGCCTGGCGGTGGCCACGGGCCCCTACAGGGTTGGGCTTCTAAGCCAGAGAGCATGGTTGTATTTCTAATAGCCTCATTGTATCCATTATTGCTGATCACTAAAATTTCAGTTTTCTCTTTATTTAACTTGAGAAAATTACTATTCATCCATTCTGAGATACTAGTCAGACATTCTGTTAGTGAATCAATAGAATCAGGGTCATCAGGTGCTATTGATAAGTACAGCTGTGTGTCATCAGCATAGCTGTGGTAGCTCACGTTGTGCCCTGAGATAATCTGACCTAACGGAAGCATGTAGATTGAGAATAACAGCGGACCCAGGATAGAGCCTTGTGGAACACCATATTGGATATCATGTGTCTTCGAGTTGTAATTCCCACAACTAACAAAAGATGTTCTCCCTGTCAGGTAGGATTCAAACCAATTTAAGACACTGCCAGAGAGGCCCACCCATTGACTAAGGCGATTTCTAAGAATGTTGTGATCAATGGTGTCAAATGCAGCACTCAGATCTAAGAGGATGAGAACAGATAAATGGCCTCTGTCTGCATTTACCCAAGTCATTTACTACTTTAACGAGTGCAGTTTCTGTGCTGTGATTTGTTCTAAAACCTGACTGAAATTTATCAAGAATAGCATGTTTATTTAGGTGGTCATTTAACTGCATAATGACTGCCTTCTCCAGAACTTTACTTAAGAAGGCAGGTTAGAGATGGGTCTAAAATTTTCAAGAGCTGAGGGTCAAGATTATGTTTCTTAAGTAGGGGTTTAACTACAGCAGTCTTAAGACAGTCTGGGAAGACCCCAGTATCTAGTGACAATTTACTATGTCAAGAACATTATCAATTAGCACGCCTGATACTTCTTTGAAAAACCTTGTTGGTATCGGGTCAAGGACGAGGTGGAGGGTTTTAATTGAGAGATTATTTTTTTAAATCAGGTAAATCTATCCTAGTGAAAGAGTTTAATTTGTTTATAACAGGATGCTGGGGTTTAGGAGGATCCTTAGTGTTGGGGAGATATACTATGTTATTTCTAATATCATTAATTTTTGATTGAAAATACAGCGACAGCCTCACAGGTTTCACTGGAAGCACTTAGGAGGCATTCCTTTGAGCTACCTGGGTTTAGTAGGCGATCAATTGTTGAAAATAAGACTCTGGGATTACTAGCATTGTTATTTATAATCTTGAGAAATAGCAGCGTCTCTCAAGACGGACAGTGTTATTGTATTCTGTTATTTTGACTTTTAATATTTCGTGGTGGATAGTAAGTTTAGTCTTCCTCCATTGACGCTCAGCTCTACGGCATGTTCTCTTTAAATCAGACACTCTTTGGGTCTTCCATGGTATAACAATGCTAGAAGATTTTTTCACTGTCTTTTCAGGTGCAACTATGTCAACAGCAGCTCTCACTTTAGAATTAAATCTTTCCACCTTACTATTTACATTGTCCTCGCTATTATAGCTGGCACTATAAACGGACTGATTGCTTAAAATGTTTGTAAGTTTTAAAGCTGCTGCGAATCAAAGAAGCGTTTTTAACAATATGCTTCTCATGAGTGTTTTTATCATTATTTCTATATTAAAAAGTAGAAGAAAATGGTCTGATAGACCAATATCAATGATCTGTTTTATATCAACTTTCAGTCCTTTAGTAATCACTAAGTCTAATGTATGACCTGCTTTATGTGTAGGCTGATTTATGAGTTGTCTCAAATCAAAAGAATCCAGGAGGTTCATAAATTCTTTTACTTTTAGATCACACTGATTATCTATATGAAAATTAAAGTCGCCAACTATTAGGAGTGTGTCATAGTTAGTAATTAAAATTGACATTAAGTCAGAGAATTCCTCAAAAAGCGCGTTATATTTAGGAGGTCTATACACGGATAGTACTAGAACTTGAGAATCTCCATGATAACAACGGCGAGATACTCAAAGGACTTGAACTTACCAAAACTGACATCTTTACATTTTAATCGCTCGAGTAAATGTTAGCCAATCCGCCCCCCCTTTTTCCCTGGCGGTTTGCGCGAGTAAAACTGTAATCCGGAGGCGCAGATTCGATTAAAACTGCTGCGGCATCTGATTTAAGCCACGTTTCATTTAGTGCAATAAGATCTATTTTTTTATCACTAATAAGATCGTTGATAAAAAACGTTTTGTTAGTTAAAGCTCTAACATTTAATAGTGCCATATTTAATGTTTCGAGGTGCAGAGATGAGTACTATGTGTTATTGTTATTTGGAATAGGAACTAAATTATTATTATTAGCGCGCTCTGTGTATTTTTGTTTAATCTGTGATCTGTTTTATAGTTTTAATACATTGTTCCTTTAAAATAGTGATTTTAATTAGATTATTGGAGTTTGTGCCGTATTTCCTAGGTTTTCTACGTGCATTGAGATTGCTTATTACAGTATTAATGGTGTGCACTTTAACGGAGGACTCTATTAAACATTCATCATGTCCTGGCACAGCAGTATTATTTCGGAAGGGGTTAAGAGCAGAGATAGATAGTCAAGAAAAATGAATTACCTTCGATATGTTTTTGGAGAGGACCCGGGCGCCGAAACTGTTGGATGCAGGCCATCACGCTTGAAGAGACGCGGCCTTTCCAAAAAGAGATTCCAATTGTTGATGAAACCGATATCCTTCTTCTTGCAGAAACCCTGTAGCCAGTTGTTCAAACCTAGCAGACGACTGTAGTACTCGTCGATGTACTATGTAGAGAATCGTCATTTGTGATGCTCAGTATTGCTCTTGCAGCAAGTTCTTGGGGAGTCACAGTCGAGAAATTATCACCGTAAAGTTGAGCAACCTGGTGGTCTTGTTGTGGTAAACATTGAGAAGGTAGTTCTTCCGTGTCTCCAGTTTTACCTTTCCCAACCCGAAGAAGCCATTGAACAAATAGAGTTTCACTTTCGAGAGCTCTCATTTTTTTTTGTGAGTTTTAGGAATCGGGGAAAAGCAGTGTTGGGGTGTATGGGAGGCTGCAGGCAGTGTGGGGAAGGGTTTGGAAGAGGAGGAATAGGAATTGAGAAATGCCGTGTGGGCTGTGTGTTGGGGGTACTGGGTTTGAAGAGGAAGCAGGACGAACCAGAAGAGAAATATATATATATATATATATATATATATATATATATATATATATATATATATATATATATATATATATATATATATATATATATGAGAGAGGCTAATAGTTTTAGATTTTCTACACATAAGTATATAAGGGAAAAAATGCATTTTAAAAGAGAGCTTCATTAAAAGTTGTCATTTTTTCCTGGACCTTTTCACCTTAAATCACCGAATTTTTCCGGAAAACGATATGATTATTAACATGATGTTTACTTAAGAAGAATCAGAAGTGATTGTGTAACAAAACAATACCAATTTTAGTTGTTTTTGAAATTATTCAAGTGCATTTAGAAAGAGCAACACTTGGTAAATCTAACAGTTGATCATCTCAAAAATCTGTTTCAGCTTTTCTGAATGCCATTTTATTATGAAAATTAAAGGTCCTATTAATTTTTTTTTTAGTACGATAACTAAGCAAATTGCCCATTTTTAACCAGATTTGTTTGTGAGCTGGATTAACAAAACTCTGTTGAGACCATGGGAGTTGAGAGGTGGTGGACACTTTGTGGGGATCCACCAGGCATGTTGCTCAGTGAAGGTGATGGTGTGTGTGCTGTTTGACCCTCCTTTGTCTATGTTACGACTGTGGTGCATTCTTCATGCTCTGTAACATTTCAGTATTACTGATCTTTTGAGAATATTTATTACTATTCTGTAAATTGTTGTTTGCTGCAGAATTACTTCTGTTTCTTTAAATCTTTCTTACACTTAATTTCATAGTAAATTTTAACAAAATCATAAGCTCAGAAGCACTGAATGCTAAATACTGTAATACTAAAAATGTTTCTTTTGCAATGAGGAGCTCATAAGTGTCAAATCTGTTTTTCTTTCCAGAACAGAATCTCTCTGAAGCAGTAAAGAAAACCATACATAAAACCGTTTTGACTATGGTATTGTTTTCAATGTAGACATTTAGCTTGCTCCTTTAAAGGTTGTATTTTTCTTTCGTTTATTTCCAGAGTATTGTATCAAAGAATGCTTTGCAGTACCGGGGAAATGCTCAACATGATGCTCAGGAGTTTTTATTATGGCTTCTTGACTGTGTTCATGAGGACTTGAACAATTTTATAAATCCGAATGGACGACCTCAGATAAAAGTAAGTAAAATGTTATCAATTAAGAGCCTTAAGTACTGTATACATCACTTATCACATGCAGGATAAATTAGTTATTTTTGTTTTCTAGTTAAAATGTATTACTGTGCATGTTTTGATGTTGAATAACGAGATTTTATATCATCCCTGTTTATTTGTTGTTTTCATTTTCAACCATGTCTCATAGCCTCCATTAGAAGAAGATGCGGCATCAGAAGGGCCTTCTCTTCCAGTTACAAGCTCGTTTATTCAAGAGCTTTTCCAGGCACAGTACAGGTAATCTATATTATAGGTTTTACAGGCTTGTAGGTACATGTGATTTCTGTTTTTCCCCATTGTATTAAATAGGTATCGAGTATCATGAAATTTCACTAATACTGGTATTGAATATTATTCTAAAGACACCACCATTATTAAAATTACTGTTTTTTTCTGTAATAGAATACAAAATATATAAATACTAACATTCACATCTATTTGGCTGATGTCTTTATCCAAAGTGGCTTACAACATTTGAGATACAATTGGGTATGTTTCTTTTGTTTCTTTCAGTTGGAGCACAAGCAGGTGAAGTAACTTGCTCATTGTCACACAGTGTCAGTAGCAGAATTTTAACCCACAAATCTCAGGGTTTGAAGTACAAAGCCTTAACTACTATGCCACACTACCTAGTAACAGCAGCTTTAAATTACTGGTATACACATCAAGAACTTGCCCAACTATCATTTAAATAAACTAGTATTGGTATTCATAAATGCCAAAATACAATGCAGAGCTTTCATTTTAATTTGTAATTGACATGGGGATCCCCCAGTGTAACAGCCAATTGGGGATTTTTTTATAATCTTGGCGTTATTTCAGGCATAGGAATTAGAAAGGATTTTATCATGGACTACCTTATTTTTCTTACCATGTTCACATTCATTATTCTCTGAAATTTTCTCTCCAGTAACTGACAAATACTCCTTAGTAAGCTTAAAATTCAAATGTTATATCTGTACTGTTGAATTAGTGAATTTCAAGATAATTAATTCAGGGTATTTTAATTGACACAAACTCTTTAAATAAAATCTGTTGTCATAACAACATATCTTTAAAATCTGGTTTGTCGGTGTAGGGCTGTGTTAGGTTTATAACATTTGCTATTATAAGATTATACTTGCATTATTAGCTGGTTAAAAACTTACTAAAGACTAACAGAAGAGTGAAATTGACTACATTTTCAAATGTCACTAAATCCTGGAGTTTTAATATTCCAAACCTGTCCCTTATTATGATTTTTTTTTTATTATTATTCGTTAAAAAAAACATACACATTTGTCCAAACTTTCATTTCCTGCATGAATTCAGTTTTGTCGGCTTTACTTTAATCCATTCCTTCAGAACCCCTGGAAGTTTAAGTGGGATGCTAAATTACACTCACCAGCATACCTTTCAAATATAGCAAAAGACATATGTCATGTGTTTGTCACATTTTAAGTATTGAATGGACATTGTTTTGGCTTCTAAAACCAAAGAAATGGCACACATTTAGCCTTTGCATAGTCTTACTTGACAATGAAGTATTTCATTTTGCCCATCCTGCAAACTGCCGTGATTATAGTGGTTTTTGCTTCAAAGCACTAAATACATTTTTTTGATGTTAACAATTGGAACAGTTAATTTCATCGTCAGTATAAGCATGCCAAGTACCCATTTTTCCTGAAACTTCATTCAGTTGTGTGTTCTTGGATTGATTAATTGATTTTTAATTAATTTTTTTAAAGAGAATAGATTGATTTGGTTATAGACATAAGTTGCAGAGAGGTATTGTGAAATATAAAACCTGAGAAACATTGATTTGCATGGTGGAATATTATTACTGTAGAACTGTTTATTTAATTTATTCTCTTGATGTATATTGGAGTGAGAGTTTCTGGGAATTGACAATATATTATTATTGTGGTACTTGGATCATCATATACAGTACTAATATATTTGGTATCATTCCCAATTCTTTAAAGTTCGTTTTTGTTAGAATAAACTTATATTTGGAATCTATTACCTATGGTAAAATGTGTTGGCATTTTACAGGTAATAAAGCAAATCATTTCACTGCACCTAATCTTTTTGAATGTGGAAATTATGGAAATGGCCTTCAAGTTTCTTCAGACTGGGAATACTTTGTTATAGGGTTTCACAGTTAATTGTGTAGTGATTATGATTACATGTGCTGTGACAGAAATTGTAAAGGATCTGAAACAAGAAGTACATTATGCCACCACAGTTGATTTGTAGTTGACTATAGAAACATTACAAAACATACTGCTTAAAACCATCTGCTTTACAAGGTAAATTCCTCATCAAAGGAATTTACCTTGTAAAGCAGATGGTTTTAAGCAGTAGACTTTACATAAGAATGGACATGCTACTGTTCTGTGTCCGAGAGTCGCACTGACTCTCTGAGGCTTGCAGTAGAAGCTGCAAGTTTGCAAGATACAGATATGCATTGAACACTTTTTATAATTGACTGAATCAGACTCCTGTGATTTGTCCATAGGCAACATTTAGTGGTTAATGAGTATCCTATGGCATTTAAAAACTACATACCGTGGTGGTTGCACTATTGCCGTAAGTTTGATAATGTGCAAATAATGTGACATATCCTTAACATAACTTTAACTGCTGCTTTTTACAATATTTCATACCAATGCCACCTTATTTTTTATATAAATTAACAGGTATGCATTATTATTCATTTTAATGAATGCTACAAATGAACGCCTACCACATCATGAACGAGTTGTTGAGTTCATTCGGTGCTCCTAAATCATAAATGCATTACAACATCCATTTTAATGACTTCTGCTACTGTCTTGTAGGACTTGTACGGTACCTACATGAAACAGAAATTAAAACTAAATTCACAAGTTTTTTTTTTTTTTTAAATAATATTTCCTTGAATCACTGGTCATTGTTGGACAACTGTGACAATAGAATCTGTAGGTGCTTTTGGGTTTTTGTAGTTTTCTGTATTGTTTTGAAAATGAAAGCACTCGGGAGTGGTTACATCTCCAGAACTGAACTCCACTTGCTCTGTTTCATTACCTTTGACATCTGTTTAATGCCCTATAAATAGTACCATGTTGTGCACATATTAATCAATACAAAGCCATTAATGTTGGAGGAAAACCATATGTGTTTTATTTCTGTAATAAAATGAATGTTTTCTTTTAGATCTTCGTTAACATGTCCTCATTGTCAGAAGCAGAGTAACACTTTTGACCCATTCCTTTGCATCTCCCTGCCTATTCCATTGCCTCACACCCGGTAAGCATTTACAAGTTTATGTGGTTTTTCTTTTTTTTCCCCCACCCTTTGTGGAATGTTTGAAAAAATATTTGTTTATAAGTGATGGTGCCACTATCTGTGTAGTAAGTATTATTAGATCACTAAAGGAGCCTTCATTTTGGCAGTTTAAATTAGGGGTTCATTCATTTATTATGCAGTAATAAAAACACGTTTATTAACTTTAGAGATTGGGCTGGGACTGTTCATGCTCTTAAAATGTATTACAAAGTTCTTTAAAATGTCTCAAGTCTGCTGTGAGAGGATAGGTACATGATATGGGTAAAAAGATATTAGGTATTCTGCAGGGCTGTCAAATTAGCTAAAAATATGGCTTAAAATTTCAAATTAAAAATAAGGAAATATTCAAATATATTCGAATGTAGGTTATAGATTCAGGCTGTTAAATGTACAATTGTACATGTGGTAATGGTGATGGGGTGGAAACGGTGAAGAAAAGCCAGTCCATCTAAGAATGAAAAAAAATTATAGCAGTACTTGGGTAACTATTATGTAAATGTAAGAGACATCAAAATCCCGCTTTCTATAAAATGAAGCATGTGCACAGCTGTCATGTCTTCACACTAATAGTGACGACTTGGTGAACAGGTCCTTGTCAGGATTGCATCAAATCAACCATGAAAATGAGCTTCTAATTTTTACTGGCCACAAGTTCCTCCACCATGCTTTTTAACATTATTATTGATTTTTTTTTTTTTTAAACTTTTTTTTCTTTCATGGTGGGTCTGCTGAACATGAAGTGCTTTTGACTGACTCGTGTACTGCTGAGTGGATGCTGCATCCTTCAAAGGAAAGAGATACTTTAAACACAGTCCTTCACAAAAATGTTTCTCTGTGTGTACAAAGTGACAAGGTCCAATACAAAGTAGAACCAGACAATGTTACCACTTCCTGTAATGCACATATGAAGCCCAGACAAATTTGCCCATGATTGCTTAAATATGCTAAACTCAGTTGATATTTTTTTCAGGTTTTTTTTTTTGGTCTTTGTGGTCAGAAAATATAAATTCACTGTCCTTTATATATATATATATATATATATATATATATATATATATATATATATATATATATATATATATATATATATATATATATATATATATATATATATATATATATATATAAATAAATAGAGGAGCTATGAGTGTTATTTGTGTAATTGAATGTTGCAGATGGTGCAGAGTAGAAAGTTGATAACATTGATTGTGTGGGGCACCAGTACACAGGGAAGCAGGGTAGAAGGAAAAACTGTCCTATACTACCCTGTGAAGGTGTGTGTCTCTAAGGCAGGGTTTATACTTCACGCGACACGACACATGCTCCAGCAGACGCTCCTGCTACACAAGCGTTTTACTGTTTATACTTGCGATTTCTTTACGTAAATCTGGAGGAATCCACCAGGTGGCAGTGCGAGATACCATTACGGTGAGAACAGGTTCGGCTTTGCTGTATTGTGTATTGCCTGAAACCTCCATTACATTCTAAGGACACTTTGCCGAAATATCCCTGACAAGGATGTTTAATGATTAAATTGATCAATTCAGGGATTTGCCCATTCCAGCTAGCATTGGGCACAAGGCAGAAATGATTCCTAGACGGGGCATCAGCTCATCACAAGGTGAATACAAGCACTCGCATACACTGGAGTCATTTCAGTGTCACCACATTTAAATATCTTTGAAAGGAAACCAGAGCACACTGTGGAAACCGAGCAGGAAAACATGAAAACTCCAAGCAGGGAATACCAGTGACTCCCTCCGAGACAGCAGTGCTACCTCTCTGCCACAGTGTCACCCAGATGTGTGTAATTATTAACAGTATTCATTATTTAAACAAAATAAACGATTTATCTGTAAAATGTAACATACATACTTGAATGCATTTCATCTTGAAAGTAATATCAAGTATAAATCTAAAGATTCTAAATTTGCAGAGAGTTGGAATATCATGCATTTAATGTGTTCTATGTGGTGATCTATTGCTATTAGGACCTTTTCACCATGTCCTAATTTTTTTTTCTCTGTGGCTCAAATACAGTGTTGTACATTATGTTGCTGTTGTGATGTTGCAAAAAAAAACAAAAAAAAACGGCACAAAAGATGGTATATGAGACTTTTAAAATGTATCGTGTCATTACGATCGGGAATATGCGACTCTTGAATATAAAAGCACCACAAATGCATTTGTATGTCAGCATTTTGCTTCACCACATCGAACCATTCATCAAACATCAAAGCTCACACATCAATCTCGTAGGATCCTCAAAGCACCTTTCTGTCACATGTAGATAGTAAAGGGGTTCCAAATTTTATCACACTGTGCCCCCGACTTTTTGTTAGTACTGCAACTCGCACACGTGACGCGTTAATTTGTGACCTGCTCAGAGGATGCGTCAAATGAATGCGTGGAAGGCATGATGCGTGCGCGTACGCATGCTGAGAGTGAAGTATAAACAAGCTCTAAGTTTCACTAATTGAGATACTAGGCTAAGCATTCAAAATGACAAAAAGCTTGATTGTTGAAGTGATGTGCAAAAACAGATCTTCAAAATACTGCACTACAGCACAGTGTAGCGTGTCTGGAGTAACAGATGCCAAAATTAATGCCAGGTAAAACAATCAGCTGTTCTTTTACAGTGGAATATGAGTTTTTGCCATGC
Organism: Polypterus senegalus; assembly: GCF_016835505.1. Lineage (NCBI taxonomy): Eukaryota > Metazoa > Chordata > Cladistia > Polypteriformes > Polypteridae > Polypterus > Polypterus senegalus. Next base: position 136,885,503 of record NC_053166.1, read on the forward strand.
ATATAAAATGTTTTTGAAATAAACTGCCCTAGTGTTATGAAGACATCTGGTTAACAGTGTTTTTGGAGAAGTGACCTGTTAATAGTAATTTTTACATCTAGTTATGTAATTTAAATTTCAAAATGTTACTAGGGTTGCTGTGATGCTGTCTCAGGTTTTGTTTGTTGCCTTATTCCCAGTTTATCAACAGAATAATCTAACATACCATGATTTCTTTTACTCATGAAAGTAACACCATACATCTTACTTGGAGACCAGTGTGTCCTACCATGAACCATTAGTCCAAAAACTAGATAAATGCACCAGCTGTTTCCTAATTATTTAAAAGTGATTATTTTCTCAAGTATTATTTATTAGTTTAAGTGGTGATATGACACATGCAGTAGGAAACAATTGTGTTCCAGTACCAAGCCCCAAATAAATTTAAGTTTTTAAAAATCTTTTCCATTTCAATTGCAAGAGTCCACATTTATTTTAATAATCCCTTTTATATATTTGGAAGATGGATTTGGCAAGACTTTGTGTCTGTCTTTAGAGAACTTGCTTTGTAAAGTTGAAATATGCTGATAAATGTTATAAATGTTTTATGAGAGAGCAGTATGGCAAAAAAAATATATATAATTAAAAATTCTGATGGTTGCAGTATATACTCATGTAATGTATTTGTATATAGTTTAAATACTGAATCATATATATATTTTTTTTGACAAGTAATAAATACAGTATGCTACTGTTTAACATTGCATTCTGGTATGCCCATTACCTGTTAATGCTCAGTTGCTATAATATGTTTGCTAGCAGGGAATCACCCCTTCTCATAATCTGATCAATGTATAGGTTTCTTTCTCAGCTGCTTGTTTGCTCGTTTGTTTGCTGTGCCGCTGCTGTCAAGTGAACCTGGCATAAAAAGTGGCTTCTCCTCATCCAATCTTCCTGTTTGAATTCACACACCAGATGGATTAAACTGCTTAGTACTATGTGTTGGCTTACTCAGGACATACAAATCAGATACAAGTCCATACACTAAGACATTAAGTTTTAAACACTTGTACACTGATACAATCACATTTCTCATTTCCTTTTCCATGAACGTTTGGTGTTTTGGATTTAAATAGATTCACAAGCTTCTCACTAGTTTTTATAAAATCTCCAAAATGTTTTTTTATGAAATCCATACTCAAAGTAAAATTTCTTCTGTAATACTGGATCAAGTTTGATATTACCCAGTCTTATAATATCTAATCTCATAACGTTAATTATTAATCTGTATACAAACACAATTCTCAATGTAGGATGTCAGAGTCCAAATACCCAGCTGGCTTTTAAATGTTTCACTAAGTACCTCTTGTCAAAATTTGGAATATTGTGCTTAAAAGTGTGCTGTGCATTTCAACACTTTTTGAAATATATGAGGAGCCACATATTTTGTTAAATACTTTTGTAAGACCTAGTAGTCACCCTATAAATTATAAGATTTATTATCGGAAATTTTGCATAAAAGGGAAAAATGCATTATTTCCATTTCTTTTACATCATATTTTGCATATTTGAGTTTTATGCACCTCCTATTGTGTGCTTTGAGCAAGGAAAGGTGCTGTATAAATTTAATATGCCATTAATATTATCACTAATAAATCCAATTACTATTAACTCTTCTCCCTTCCTAAAGTACTTCTTAACAATATTTGGATAACTCTGTTGAAACAAGTATGTTTTTATGAATTACTTTCATTGAGCTTCAGTAATTTTAATAGATAACATGTTTGTATTTTTAATTTTCCTGGAAGGCCTTTGTATGTGACAGTGGTTTACCAAGGCAAATGTTCGCACTGCATGAGAATTGGAGTGGCAGTACCTCTTTCCAGCAAAGTATCCAGGCTACGAGATGCTGTGTCAATGGAAACAAAAATCCCTACTGATCAAGTGAGTACAAAATATCTGTGGTGCTTATGTAATTTAGTCCTCTACACTGTAACAGCATTGAGCAGTTAACAGAAAGTGTTACTGCTTTCTTGTTTTAATGTTCCTTTCCCTAGAGGTGTCTGCAAGCAAGGGTGTATTGATAACTTGTACAACTTACTACTAGGCTTATGTGACACAAATAATTTAAGATTTTTTTCATGAACATTTTGATATTGTGTTGGTGGTCATGCTGGGTTTCCACTGAAGCTCATTATAACTGGAATTTTGTTATTTACATTTACCATGAAATGTAATAGGTTTTTTTTTTTTCTTCTCAACAAAAACTACAAACTACACTGGGTAAATAACAGATAAAGCAAAAAATACCATTTTTGGGTGGAGTATTTCTTTAACCTTTATGTACTATGTTAAACCTCTAATCCTTACATAAACTGTGGCTCCACTTGCATTTTTTACATTAATACCCTTGAAACTTTCTGAAAGTTGCTATTGTAAAAGATATCTTTCTTTTTTTTCCCCCTCAGATTATATTGACAGAAATGTTTTATGATGGGTTTCATCGGTCATTTTGTGATGATGATGATGACTTGGACAGCATTCAAGAAAGTGATTGCATTTTTGCATTTGAAACTCCTGAGATTTTCAGGCCTGATAAAATTTTAAGTCAAAGAGGTATACACCTTGCTTTTGTCTTATATTTTCTCAGCTCAGTCAGAATCGAGTCGTGAAACAAGCCTTAAATATTTCATGGTGATGTGACCAAGTTGCTGAACTAAACCCTTACATTTTAATTGCAGATAGTGATATTTACATAGGTAAACTGTAGAAACCAGCTTTTAAAAGACAAATAGTTTCTTTTTAGTTTTTAAATTTAGTTTTATGATGTACTTAACTAGTTAGCTACATTTATTTTTGTCCTTCTCCATTTTTATTTAAGGGCTTCAATCAAACTTAAATCAGAACAACTTAAAATATTGCTTGGAGCAAAACAGAACAGCTTCATACATGCATGGAGCAGGGAAGTCTTTGATAACTTCAAATAAGAATACAGGAAATGAGAAGTTAATTATACTGGTCTGCAACAGAGCCTGCAGTGGTCAGCAAGTACGAAGGTAACAAGCATATCCTATTGTAAAAAATGAAAGGTTAGCTTGAACTGTTGATATAACATATATATGTTAATATTCAGTTATTACCTTTTACAACTTTTTTTTTTATATTTGTATTAGGTATTTGTAGTTTTTAAATTGATGTCTCTGAAACCAGCAGTAATATGTGGTATCTTTAACATAGTCCAGTGATGATAATGCCACAGCGTAGTTATAAACACATACAGTATTAGATGAAATATTACTGTCTTTAAAAATGGCTCTTACACATCTACTGTTCTTTTGGAACATCTACTGTTATTTGGAACATTACAATTAAACTATTCATAATGTAAATGGTGAAATTTTAATCTTTGTACTCTCTTAAAAGTTATAAAAATATAACAAAGTAATTTTTACGAAAAAGTTTTGAAGTATGCCAGATATTTCTAGCAGAAATCCTGGAACTGCAATACTGGAATACTTGCCTGAATCTTACTTATAATTACCTTGCAGTAGTAGTAATCATTGTTCAAGCTCAAACCAGAAAAATCATTGCATGAAAATCATAGCAGAATAAACCATAAATCTTAATCCAAAATCCTAAAGAAAAATGTATTCTTAAATCTTCCTGCTATAAAATAACACACTTCTAAAGGTACATTTCTGTAAGACTATAGGGTAGTGCTTGAGCCCTGCATAAAGATATTTCCCATTTTTTTAATTTAGAGCAAGCCCATCCTGTAATTACACTTAGAGTTAATTGAGTATAAGTGAGACGTAGAAACGGCAGTTTCTCAAGCCAGTAAGACTTGTACTTAAACAGCTTTGTAATTCATAATTGAAGAGACTGACCGAGGGTAGAGCCCAGGATAAATCTTGGTGCGTGTGAAGTAGAATGGAAATAGCATAACTTAGTCAATGACAATAAAAAAAGACATTGGGTCAGATCTTTCCAAAGGAAGTTGATTGAGATATTCAAAAAATAATTGGTGAAAGACTTTGTTGCTATAGTATATTACAGATCTGTCTTCTATTGACTTCCACAACAGTGAGCTTTACCTTGTTTCATATCCAGATAAGAAGAAATAATATCGGTGGGTGATTTGGTGCAGTTTCTTTGAACTGAAACAAATTTGACCATGATTGACTTTTTCATTGGTCTTTAAAAGAAAATCCTGCCATTTTGTGATAGACTGTCAACAAATGTACATAATAATTTTAATGGAAATTTATCCTTTACTAGAAATATGTAATCAGAGTAGTTACCTTAGTTTCAATGAAAATTTCCATCTCTAGATATACCTGTTGAAACATTTTGGAAAACCTTTAAAGCATATTTGAGGTAGTATAATATATTTTTTGTGCAAAAACCAACTAACATAGAAAGGAAGTAGTTGTGACTGATTTCCTCAAAATATTAACAATACAAGTGGCATTTAATCTGGATCTGGTCCATTTGGAACCAGGTAGACCTAATAGCTATTGGGAAAACCCAAGGCCTTTTTGTTTTTGATTCCACTGTAAAAGTAATCAATCTAAATCTTGCATATTTAAACACCATATTTTCTACCTTATTTGCAGATAAAAATGATAGCTGACATTATAAATTTTACAATCATTCCATATAGTAACACATTACATATTTCAGCACCTGCATTATTGTCCTTAGTCCTTGTTTCATATCACCCATATATTTCTCTGTTCTAAGAATGAACATCATTTAAAATTTCACTCTGTTATGAAGAAGTATCAATAAGCTTCCTATTTTCACTTTGAGACATTAGCTTTTCACTTTAGTACTGTTCTCAAACAGCAGAATATAAAGTATCCACTCAATCTCTGTATATATGGAGCAACCTAATACTTTCTTCCACAAAATGAGCATCCATCCATGCTGACAGAGCAGAGGCACCAGGTCCTGACTTCCCCACCTTCCAGTTCCATATTTGGATCCTCTTCAAAAGCAAACCCAAAACATCCTAAAATTGAACAAAAATAAACTAGAAGTAATTTTAAGGACCTCTGCTGTTCAGTATGTTAAGTCTGGGATGCTGTAGGCCCAGATGCCTGTCCAACAGAATTTTATATATTAAAAAATGTTCAGCCAAATTAAGCTTGTTTAATGGATACCGTGTTTATGGAAGTTTAGAAAAGACAACCCTTTATCTCAAAATTGTACATTACATACTTATGTCGACTTTTAAAAAAAAAAATATGTAGGTCAGGACTTTTAAACAATGTTGGCAGGCACAGTTCCTTTCTGGGTTAAATATAGTGGGAATACCCTTACCTTGGAATACATTTCTGCATACGTTTCAGACAAGTTACACACCAATCCCTAACACCTAAGAACACTATTTGGAATAGTAACTTATGGGATTTCATTGTGTGACATGATGATATCCAGCACTTTTTTGGAATTTTGGGTTTTCTTGCTCAGCTGAAAGGGTCCTGATCTTTCTCCAATGACAGTGACTGTTTTACTTAAATTCTGGAAAAAGGTTTTGGCTGATAATTCAGTATTATCTAACAATTAGCTATTTTGTTTTCATGTCAATAGAACAAAATTATGTCAAATAACTGGAGTTTAGTTGTTATATTTTTAAGCAGCTGGAGAGCAACCGTTGAATGATTTTTGGCAGATTAGGAATGAATGGTGTAGTTTTGATTATACTAGGAATGATGTGAAATAATCTTGCATATGCCTGGGGGGTTTGAGATTTCTGTGATGATACCAGACTATGCTGTTTCATGGAGTTGAAAAACCAGAGGAAGCAATAAATTCTTTTGTAATAAAAAAGTCAATGGTATCTTTTTGGTGTTATTTAGTTTTAAACCAAATCATTATTTTAAGGCTGGTGATCCCAGTACTGCCATGTATTGACTGTGGAAAAAAGAAGTATTGAGAAAAAGCAAAGCAACAGATTTCCTAGCACATCTGAGGACTACAAATACTGCACTATATACTAAACTTAATAATGGGATGAAATATTGGGGAAGCTTGTGCCTTGCAAAGTCTGCAACACACAATTTTTGCTTCAAAAGTGGCACAATACAAAGGAGCACATTGAATGGAAAGCTTTAACAGGTGCTTTTACCTGATTTTCTTTTTTACCAAAAGAGCATAAAAAAATTTGATAAACGAGAAGAGATCATTCAGTCCATCAAGCCCATTTGTGTAGTTATTAACTTAACTGTCCCAATATCTTATCCAGATTTTTCCTAAAGGTTGCCAAGGTTTCTGCTTCAACCTCATGTCTCGTTAGTTTGTTCCAGAGTCCCACAACTCTTTGCATAAAGAAGTGCTCCCTGGCTTTGGTTTTAAATTCACTTCCCCTTAATTTCCACTGATGTCCACAAGTATGTGATTCACCATTAAGCGAAAAGAATGTTGCTGGATCTACTTTACAATGCTCCTGTTTCACACAGTAGAAGAACCCTTCCGCAAAGACACAGTCTATGAGCCTATAATTGTTTAAGTGCCTGTTTAACAATATTTCAGTTAAACACCAGTCCCTAGAATGTGCAATAGAGTGAAGGAAGAAATACAACTTTCACTGCAGAGGGCAGAGTTTAATGTACTTACCACTATGTGGTCAAGCTCTGACATGATGCCCTATGTGTCACTTACAGTTCATTTCACTCCCCAGTGGAAGTTTGAATCCAAATGTCTAGAGGCCACGTTCTGTCCTGAAGATGGCACTACCATAAACCAGCCATATGTACCTCAAGCAACTGAACGAGTCCTAATCCACCTACCAAAACACAGTGAGAAAAGATGACCTATTTGACTTTAAGTGTGAAAAAAGTAAAAGTTCATTTTGTGTCTTCAGTAATTTTAGCCTATGTGATGATGTGCTGTGCAAATCTTGAAAATGTGAAGGGCTTTTTTATGATGCTGTGGGCTTACGCTATATGGCAAAGTGATGGTAATTGTTTTTTTGTGAAGCTCTCCAAGTGGAAAACATAAAATACCACACATTTTTTGAATATATTTTGTATTTTGGTGAAATAAAAATAATAAAATTATATTCTCAATGTTATAACAACATGCAGTGGAAAGTTCCTTGATTTGATATTAGAGATATGTTTTTTGGAAGTTGCTGTCATTTAAAAATTCAATTATTGGCCCAAGCCTAGAAGGAAAAAATCATATTCCCTTTTATGAGAATCTATTCTAAGGAGGCTTTGAATATAGCATATGCATGTTTATTAATGCTGTTCATAAAGAAGCATGCTGAATCTCTGCTAACCCTCAGTATCTATGACTAGCTACTTCACATCAGTCCTTTTTTGGGTGAGGCAGGTGATGTCTGATACGAGCTCAGTGCATGCAGTTCTTTTATTGTGATGCAATTCATAAAACCTAATTTTATGAAAGTTTTTTTTAATTTTTCAAATGTTCGTATACTTTATACTTAGATTTTAATTTGAATTGTTAAGTTTTCAATATTTTAGAAATCCCTGCCCCCCCCAAAACAAGTATAAAAAATGATTTTTTTCGGGGAGACTGAGCTCTTAATGTTAGGTATACAGTGAATGCCAATGAAATGAACAACCATTTATTCTGACTGACCATGAATTTATCTTTCTTAAAAAAAAAACAAGGAGTTTGGGTACATGTGTAGCATTCATCATGTCAGATTATTGGCATGCTGGTGTGAAAAAAATGGTGTTAAAAGGTTGGCATTTACAGTACATTTGTGTTTTATTTTATGCAGCGAAAATGCTTTGTTAAATTAAATTTTGATCATAGAGCTCATGTTTCCGGAAAGCTTTTCACATCTTATAAACGCTGTACTTCTATAAATATCATAAGGTTTCTGTTTTTGGAGATTTTTTTTTTTAGTTCAATGCAACATATAAGAACATTTTTAAAAATGTGTTAATAAACATTTTCAATTAGAATAATTGGAAATGAGAAATTCCTCATCATTAGAAGGAGAGATGTTCGTTTGTAGTTAATACATTGTTTGTGACAGACAGTTGACTACTTACATTGCGGAAACTTTTATTTTATTGTAAAAATAGAAACTAATAATTTACAGAGAGACTAAGCAGTACAGAAAAAATACATAATCAATTTGTTGGAGTATGACTGTTGTTGCAAATGAATGGTGATTGATCTGAATGTATGAATAACATGAAATATTCCATGCCAAAGCAGCACTTGAGTCTGTAGCATGGCATCAAAATCTTTATCTTAATTGTCTTGTAATTGATGATCAGAATCATATTTCAATACTATTTAAAATTTAATATCCACTACCTGTATATTGAGTTTTGTCTAAAATGCATTTGTTATCTATAGTGAGAAAAAAGCCAGCACACTTTATTTTTGTTTTCTAGGTTTGGTCACCCTTTTGTATTGCATTTGGAGCGAACTGTAACATGGGATGTGCTTCAGAAAGAAATTTTGGAAAAAATGCGACATTTGTTAAGGCCTGGTGTGTTTATTCAGGTCAGATGATTTTCTGTATAACTATGCCTTATTAATTTGAATTAGGTATCTTTTTAACCTATACCTTGGACTTGTCTAATTTGTTTGAAGATTTTGATAGTAGGGACTTTTAAACTAAAGCATGCTGAAACATTGGCAGTTATTTTCAACAAAATCTTAATGAATAGAAAGACCAGTGGTCTGAATATTGTTTTGTTGACAAATTTCAGTTGCTTGGCCCAAGCAGCATATTTACTTTCCAGAAAACATGAATTGTCAGGTTTTTATTTGGTAAAAAATAGACTTGCATGATTCTTTTTTCCCCCTCATATATGGATTATTAACCTAAAACATTATTTCTATTTGGAGCAGCAGTAAAAGTTGTTTTTTAACACTGCTAATAATACAGAGTTTTTTACGGTTTGGTTGGGTTAACCCAGTTATTGCAGCATTAAGATGACACTTCTCAGATTACCATAGGTTACATAGGTTTTTTGACATAGTACATAGTGTTTTTGTACTGTAAACAACAACAATTGCATTAGATAGATAGATAGATACTTTATTAATCCCATGGAGAAATATATTTATTTAATTAAAATTTTTCCTGCATTACAAGTAGAGTGCAAGCTATCTACAAAGGAAGGAAAGACTTCTGCTAAACTAGTCTAGTCTGAATCTTTGCAATTGTGTACCTTATTCATCTTCTGGAATAATTTGCAGAGAATCCATCAGACATATTTGGGCAGAGTGGTGGCTGAGGCTAAGGATCTGCGCTGGTATCTCGAAGGATGCCGGTTTGAATCCCCGTCACTGCCAAAAGAGATCCTACTCTGCTGGGCCCTTGAGCAAGGCCCTTAACCTTCAGTTGCTCCAGGGGTGCTGTACAATGGCTGACCCTGCGCTCTGACCCCAAGGGGTATGCGAAAACGAACAAATTCCTAATACAAGAAATTGTACAAGGTAAAAGAACAAAAAAAAAATATATATATATATATATATATATATATATATATATATATATATATATATATATATATATATATATATATAAATGTTCCCGTATTTACAGAATTAAAATGCAGTTTGCTTCATCAGTTTCATTAGTGTTTTTTTTTTTTTTCTTTTTTCATTCATTTTCTAGTGTTGTAATAAGCAAATTTAAAATAAGGCTTGTTTCTTGTTTCTTATTGTGTTGCAGTAGACTGTACAACTCATAAGCCATGTGCATTCTAGTTGTCTGACCAGTTTGAGACATTCTCTTACTCCAGCCCATCCACATTGGTCTCCAGATAATAGGAATAAGCTACAAAACTATTTACCTATTTAGCTATAGTATTAACCTCCTTAACATTAGACCCAAGGATTAATCAAGCTATAACAGTACCAACAGTGTTAGTGCCAAGGGTTGCTCAGGAAATGATATTGACGTGTCTTGTGTAAGCGACAGGCCCGAGTATTACCTAGGCAACAGTGCAGACACGTCTTCTTCTAGCTTAATAATGGTTTCTCGTAAGAAACGTTTTTCAGCAGCCCAGGTGTTGCACCCTCTTGACAACGATATGAGCAGTAATGATGAAGTGATTCTGTCTTCAAGCAGTGAAATTGAAATGGAAAGTGAAATTTACAGTGATTCTGATGAATCTGAAAGTGAGGCTCGTGTCAATTGCATATGTGTAGTGTGTTGTTCAAAAACGTATCAATCTGGAAAGAAAATCCACAAGGAATCACCATATTATTGTCCCAATTATGATGTTGGATTTGGTACATCACTGTGCTTCAAGATATACCACACAAATGACACATTTTATCAATATATACAGTATTAGCATTATTTTTATTATTATTCATTATTCATCATTACTTTTAGTATTTTTCAAATTTTCTAACAGAAAGATCAGATTTAAAAAATCTGTAATTTTTCAAGTCAAAAAATACAATTTTTTTTTTTTTACATTTTTTGGTGAAAAAGTGTAATACTGAGGAGGCTAAACTGATAAACAGAATACTTAGTCCTAGCCAGAACTGGAAAGAATGCTTTGAATCAAGTTTCAATGATAAACGTTTGCAGCAAAACTATTTATATCTGTTTTGATGTTAAATTTCTTTGACATTCTTTTAAATACAACATTTTGATTGAAATGCTAAACTAAAACTGAACAAACACTTTTTCCTTTTTTACTTTGACTTAAGATTTTTTTTTTTCTTTTCTCCATCCTTTAGGTTGGTCCTTTTAGCTTGCGTGTCGTTGGTGTTGTAGGAATTACTTATCTTCTACCTCAGGAAGAGCAACCTCTGTGCCACCCAACTGTGGAAAGGTGATGCTTTGTGATAAAATAACTAGAACTGCATGTATATGCTCAAAGCACTGATATGTGATAACCAGCTAAAATGATCTTGTGCATCATATATAAGAGCTGAATAATATTTGACATTTTGTCTACATTAGTGCAAACAGAAAATTTTTAAATTCACTTAACTTTATTTCAGCTTTTATTATGCTTTTGAGAGCATTATGCCCGTTCTATCTGCTGTAGATTGTGTTTTATGATTTTGTACGTAGTTTTGCTACAAAATGCTGTTTGGCAGTAACAGACGCCTCTCTTTGTGTTTTGGAAAGGTACCACTTGAAGTTTATCAGATTAAAGGGGGGTGTCGAGTTTCATCTCAAAAAAACTTTGTTGAATTAGTAAAGTTACTCAAGCAAGAATTAGTTTGTTAAAAGCAGAAGGTGCCTTGTTTTCATTAAGTGAGCAGATAACATAGCTGTGGTTTGAAAACAGTGTGTTTTTTTGGTGAGAGTCTTTAATTTGGCTTACAGGTTAAAAGGAGCTAAACTCATTTAATCACACTTTTAGTATGACATTAGTATGAATAAGGCTGTGTTTGTTTTGTAATTATTTTGGGGTTGAGATGTTAGCAACACATTTGTTTTGTTGTTCCGCAGTGTCCGAAGTACTTTTATGTATTTGCTTTAAAGTACAGATGTATAAGGGCACGAGTTGGGCAATGCTTTTTTTTTTTAGCTCTTCCTTGAAAGATTTCCCTTTTGGTCTGTTGCACAATATTTTAGGCTGGGTCTCTCAAACTGAATGACATTTTCTGGTTTGTCTTTATCTTAGGGCATACAAATCATGTGGACAAGGAGGACCTCCTCATGTAAAGATAATTGTAGAATGGGACAAAGAAACCAAGGACTAGTAGGTTTATTAAGTTATGATTTTGTACTTTTACAGTCCTAGATTAATGGTCAATGCTGGTTCTGTAGTGGAGATCATCTTATACTCTATATCTGATTTTCTTCATTTAGTTTATTTGGACACACTGAAGATGAATATGTTCCAGACTCTGAGAGTGTACGACAGCAGAGAGAAATTCACCACCAGCCTCAGGCTTGCACATTAACACAGTGTTTCCAGCTGTACACTAAAGAGGAGCAGGTAGAGGATTTAAGTAATTATTTAATTGTGAGGTCTGCATAGACAGCTTTACAAATATCTACCTTTAACAGTGTTTGGGTTATGTCTTGCTTCTGCTGAAACCATTCCATCAACATCCCATATAGCACAACGGAACAAACTATGCTAATGGGATTTGTTTTAATGTGCCAGCAGTGCTCAATTGAATGACTTTTTAAACATGTTGGCAACTTTTAAGAGTAGTAGCTGCAAATGAAAATGGACCTTATATCAATATGTTTGGACATATGTTCAAATACCCCCATGGGATATTAGCCTTGTGCAATTTTTTTAACTGATGTTTTGGTAGTTCTTAATGTAGTTGTTTCTGTGAAATGAAAAGTAATAGTTTTTTTATTTGCTGAAATGTATTCATTTGTGAATTGTTTTTATTAATATTGGATTGAGCTCTCACTCTTTTTTCAGGGGATCTGGGTCCTTTTATTGCATCCTAATAATAACAATGAATGATGAGTGGATTAGATACCAGGGAAATGACACTGAAAGCTGAAAAGATGCAGCTACTTCAGGGGTTGACAAATTTTAAATGCATATGTCAGTCAGTCAGCTACATTTTCTGTAAGCCCAGCTTTATATACAGGGTGGAGGGTTACCTGCAGGTTTTTAAAGCACTGTTTTTTGGAAAGGTATGTTGTACACAAAGGCATTGTTCTCTTCCACAGTATAAACAAAGTAAGCATGTTGGAAGAGTATATTTTAAAAACAGATGGTTTTTAAAGGATTATTATGATGGTGCGGGGTCTTTTTCCAATGTACACAAAAATGTATTATCAAAAATTAACTGAAATACTGTATTAATATTATACCTCATTTTGTTTTCAGGCTTAAATTAGAGCCCATGAATTATTTTTTTGTTAAAACATAATTAGTTTGACCTTTAAAATGTTGTATACCTTTAGTTGAAAACCGCTAGTGATCTGCATATATAGTTGCGTTTCCACGCTCTGCAGTCTTTTGGGCTAACGGTAAGTGGCATTTTCACAACCTCCAGTATACTAAAGAGGTTGGTGTTATTTTCTGTTAGGAGCAGTGGTGGCTTGTGAAAAAGTTGAATTGAAGCAGCACTTCATAGCTCAGGAGAAAAGAAAAGGAAAAACACACATAAACTGTAATATTGTTTACACACAGAGCACTTTGAGTAGTGAGAAAAGAATTATTATTAGTAGGATTAATTTGTTGGTGGATGGGCATATAAAATATTACCCAGATAAGTTAATTTATAGAACTTGTTCATCAGCAGCTGAACGAGGAGGATCCTCTAATAAAACCCTGCTCATTAATGCACACAGTGTTGGAAGATGGACACACACAAATTCATACTCCTAGCTGCTAAAAATAAAAAAATCTACCCTTCTTGGCTATTTTAAGAAGAAAAATAAAAGTATAGCCTTACGATGATGCCAAACATTAGATACTAATAAGAGCCTACAGTAAACAACACTGTCAAGTGAATGTTTTTCTCTCACTCTCTCGAGCTAGCGTTCAGTTCAAAGTTCATAACCTTAATGACCTTAACAAACAGTAGTCCTATTACTAAAGAGAATAAAACACAGTGTATAAAAAGAAAAGATAGAGTCTGAATCATAACATCCCAAGTCAATTGTCAGGTTGTCTACAAATAATTTTGTTTGTTTGTATTTATTAATATTTAGTTTCTATTTTATGAAATTAATAATAATACTTTGCACAGCATTGAATTGCTTCTGTGATTACATGTTGTGTAATTTGAATGCTTACAGTTGCAGGAGCTGTTTAATGCCTAGTAAAAGAAGGCCCTTTGTTATCGAGGTAACTGTTGTTACATTACATGTTTAGGCACTGCAGTGTTCTTAACCTTTTTATTGCAATTTTTGAAGAAGTGATCACTTCGGGCTTATCGAGCTGTCACTCTCCTCAATTGGCAAAGCCAATTCAAAAGCTCCACACAATTTCATAGTCTATTATTCTTGTCAGTATGTGTTGATTTTTGGTCCTCCTCATTGTGCCTTCTAATGCCAATCCTGTAGCTTTTATCTAGCTGTTCAGCAATACTAAGCCTGCCAAAAAAGTAGCCTCATGCTACTGTTATACACAGAGTATATTTTATACATAAAATATATGTTGTTGTACCTTGCATAACTGAATAACCTTTATGGCACAATAATAATTCAATACCTTTATGGTCGCTACAGTATTTGGATTTAATAATCTTTATTTGGGAAAAGAATGACTCGCATAAATAAGTAGAACTGAATAATGCAGTCAAGGAGGTAGCACATTTCCTCATGTTTGGGTACTTTTCCTCTGTGAGTAAGTTCCAAAACTGTCCAAGAGCCCCAGACTTCAGCTGAATGTCATCCTGTAGTGTGAAAATCTCACCCTCCACTGTAGAGGAGTTTTAGGTGAAACTGTGTTGCAATTTTTGATGTGGGTGAATCACCCTCAACATCTTCCCTAAATGGATAGCACTTAAATGTAGCGATTGGCTCAAGTAAAGATGAGTCATGAAACCGTCTGTCAAAGTCTGACAGGCAATTTTCAATCTGTTCTGTTTAGCAAATTCTGTCAAGTTGTGTACACACCCTCCATTGTGTCTCCAGCTCTGATGCAAGGTTTTGGATGTTCCCCAAATCAAGGCGGTGCAGCTTTGAGGACAGATGTTGCATTCTTCGTTTGAAAGCATTAACTGAGCTAATCCTATTGACCATGGAGTTCTCTTTTCCTTGCAATTAAGCTTATTCAACATGTTGGTCAGATCGGAAAAAAATGCCAAGTCTAGCGGCCATTGATCGTTATTAAATTGCTTGTATTCTGCATATTTAATGACAAGGAGAAACTCCTTTTTCTTAGGCCAGGGGTCTTGAAATCTTAACAGGAATTTCTCCCGAGCCATCTGTCTCAACGAAGGCCTCTTATCTCTTCGATTTGGAAGAACTTCTTATGCTTAATGATCGAGTGACGGCTGTCTGATTAACTGCGATTTTAGTTCCCTCTCTTTTCTCTTTCTCAGATTGCTTTTCGGAAGGAAGTCAGTTTTGTAGTTTTTATGAACAGTTCGAAAGTGCCTTTCTACGTTTTTCTTCTTTAGAATAGCAATGATAGATTGACAGATCAGACAAACGCACATTGATTGTGACATTGTGAGAAAAAAAATCCTCTTCCAATTCCACATCCAGCCCATACCCTTCTCAAACATTTTTTTTTAATCCCTTCTTTAGTCTATATAAATTGGAAGGCTAACTAGATCACAGCCGGAGTTTTGCAGTAGCTCACGCGTTTGATCGTGCGTGTGGGATGACCAGTGTGTTAGAAGAAAAGAAATCTCAGACAGGCCGCCCTGTATGTCAATCAAGTGGCAAATGCCACTAGTCGATCACGATTGATGTATTGGGCACCCCCTGGTTTAGATGATTGTGGTTACTTTCATGCTGGTTGCATTTTTCAGAAAGATCTTTTAGATCTTGTAACCCCGTCATTGTCCACAGTGCTTCAGTACCAACACTTTGAAACAGCAAACAGGGGAAGCAAAAAAAGGCATTACTTACACCACACCAAGAAGACTTAAGAATTCAGGTCAGTTTGGTCCAAGCTCCTTTTTCTTCTTCTTTTTTTTCTTTCTTAAAATGAATGATTTAATAAGGGGTGTTTCATTAAATAAATAACCAAATTTTCTTTGATTTCTGAAGTTCAGCTTTGAATTGTCGCCATCTCTAAAGTCATGCTTGCTCACCTTTAGTTGTGTCGCTTTAAAGGTGAGGAGTGTGAACGGTAAACCATTGACAACATGACAGTGCGTTGACAATTGTTTAATTATATTAGACTTAAAAAAAAAAAATCATAATTGTGATTGCATTCACTACACTTTTGGCACACAGACTTATTCTGATAAACTGGAAGAACCCAAACTCTCCTCTTTTAAGTCAGTGGGAAACCGATGTGTTATATTATTTGAAATTGGAAAAAATCAAATACTCAGTTAGAGGATCCGTACAGACTTTTTTCAAAACATGGCAGGATCTAATCAGTAATATTTTAAAATAAGTTCATAAAGCACAGAGAATTTATTAATTTAGGTACAGTATGTTTACAAGCCTTAAATTTAACGCCGTTCGGCTTGCTCTCTCTCTCAGGGGTGGGGATCGATCTGTTCTTAACTCAATTTTTCTTTTTGTAAAAACTTGATTGCTTTGTATGGATTGTAATAAAATTAATAAAAAAAAAATCTAAAACAATACTAATTCACTGTCAATAAACGTGGGAGTGTTTGGACTTGCATAGACTTATTTGTGTGGCATCCTTCACTCCGGAAATCTAGGTATTCACACAATTTTTTTTTTAATTCACACAGAAATTAAACAAATACAAATCTAAACTAATTTGCTGACTCAAGGCTCATCGTGCAAATATTTTTATTTTGTGAATATTTCACATTACCTAATTTAAGTAGATTTTTTTAAAATATTGGGGTTGTAGTGGTGCCGTCACTGGTTAGGAGCCATATCAGGTATGGGTGAACATCTTATTTTTTCTTTGATATTTCTCATGTGCCCTTTCTGTGACTTCATAAGGCAAGGTTATTTGTAAGTATGGCATTCTTATTTTGAAAGATTCATGTCTAACCTGTAGTTATAGCAGTTAAAGTTTCTTCATGGAATACCTACTGTATTTGAACAGATGATAAAATTCTTCCAGTATTTGAAAAGTTACTTTTCCATTTATTGTCATAATGCTGCTTGTTATCATTCGTTTCATTAGGACAGAAGTGTCGATGCATGCTGGGTTTTCACTGTGCACGGAGGTGAATTTTAAGGAGAGGCTAGTTGCGCAGGTGCCAGAATGATGATCAAAGAGCTGAATATTATGCAACAGGGTATCAAAGTGCATGGAAGACATGCAAACATATTTATATTACATCTGTTCATCATGTAGATCACCCACTTACGAGAATGTTATATAGCAGGCATGTCAATCTCACTACCATTGGTGGGCCACTTCGACTGCTATACGTGCGTCAGCGGGCCGCACTGTAACAAATACTATTATACAAAGTTACTGTAGCTTTCTTTCCAATACTGAAAACTTTAAAAAATGTTACACTTAGTTTAAAGTTTAAAGAAAAGTAATTTATTTCCATACAATCTCCGTACAACAGCATACAACCTTAGCCTCTTAGCTAAATCCTTATTATATTATATTCATTGCTTATATAGAAGTCTTACAGTGTGAGATTTATTTCTTTTGTCCCGACACTTGGCAACTCTTGTTAGTAACCAGTTTGTCAATATCAGACTTGAAATCTTGTGCAGCTGCAACTTTTATGAGGGATGAAAGGTGCTCGACAGTAAGTCTTGAGCAATGTGGGGTTTTGGTATCTTTCATTAACAAAAACAATTGCTCACAAAGGTACAGTAAGTGCTTCCGAACATAGACAGTACTCTCAATGCCAACTTATGGATCTGCACATACGAGGGTGGCAGGTAAACATACAAGCCTGGCACACCAACTTCGTTGTATTTTGCCATCAGAATAGAATCTGACAACAGTTCATTCAATTCCATTTGGATATTCTCAAGCGCATTCTCAATGTGGTAAGAGTATGGTGACGTAAACAGCACAAAGTCCTGTTCGTGTGAACTGAAATCGCGAAAACGCTCACTGAATTCATTGCTCAGTAATACATGCTGGAAATCAAATCCTCCAAAAATCTAATTTTACTTAATATTGTAAAATAAGCCGATATGCAAAAAGCCCCCTGACCTACACTAATTATACAAACTGAAAATCACAAAAATCTGTTAATAAACAGCTCGCCACCTTTCGCGTCCACTTCAGATCTTCAGCTGTAGTCTGCACTAACTGTTCGTTACAATACTAGCACAAAATTACATAAAACTAGAGGAAAAAACGTGAAAACATGCGAGCTATTGCTACTCGTGATGATCAGTTCTGCTCAGTGGCCAGTCTCAGCAGCCCAGCCAGTAGTGTAGCCCAGTGATCCGCAACCTTTTTGACACCAAGGACCACTTTACTAGAAGCAAATTTTTCCAGGGATGGGTGGGTTGTTGGAGTTTGTGGGGTGATCATGGGTAGGTTTGTAGGGCAGTTTTAAACACAATTTACATTACATTTCTATTATTATTAAGTTATAATATAGTAATAGAAATTATACAGCTTACCATAATGCAGAATCAGTGAGAGCTCAGCATTTCCTTGCGATGATACACTTTCAGGGTGCGAATGATGCGCAAATTCAATGGCTAAAGCACTGCCGTGCAGTTGGGTGGGAGGAATTCAATGTGAACATTCTATAAATGCGGAAGCATGTTTTAGTCAGCACAGTTATCCTTTTCTTCTTCATATTGTGAGGTTTCTGAACTCTTTTGGGATCTGGGATCCACCCCACCCAATGGGAACGACATATTGAAGTGCATCCCGAAGCACTATTGCCACATGTGAGATTGTTTATCCGGGTCCCAAGAAAGTTTAAAAAACTCATATTTTCTTGAATGAGTACCACGTTAATAGGAATGTTTCTTGAACAAGCATCACTGCAACCACATAAAAACGGCTTTTTAGGAGTCATGCAGCAGTTTGCATACGTTTGCAACCCGAGATTTTTCTTCTTTTTTGCATATAGCAAGTATGCCGTTTCTATGGAAGGGTGACAATGAGTTAAATTCCAGTGGATGTTTTTCAAATGTTGACGAGTAATAAGGAAAAGGTATCACTTAAAACCACACAAAACAAAAACAGCAAAAAAAAACAGTATGAGGAATTTTCGAAGAAAGAACATTTTTTTTACAATTTTTCTGTTTGGGGATCGTTGTGCAAATGTCCACAACTAAGCTGTGACCACAGAACTAACTGCTCTGTGGATGATTCATTCAAGCATTTCGCGGTCACTTCGTTGTAATGAAAGTATCTGCTGCTGAATGTACTTCGTAGTAACGAGATTTCTGTGGACTCGTGTCTTATGGGGAAACTGTCAGAAGCATAAAAATACTTTGTTGTAATACTCTCTCACCACGGTCTCTCTCCTCTCTTTGTGCCGCTGCAAAGCCCCGCCCGCCTAGCGTTCTGAAAAGTGTCCTCCGTGAAGGA
Source organism: Polypterus senegalus (assembly GCF_016835505.1). Classification (NCBI taxonomy): domain Eukaryota; kingdom Metazoa; phylum Chordata; class Cladistia; order Polypteriformes; family Polypteridae; genus Polypterus; species Polypterus senegalus. The sequence continues at coordinate 136,904,516 of NC_053166.1, forward strand.
GGCAGCCTTTTTGCTGTAGCTCTTCACTGAGTGAGTCTCCGATGCTGGCAGTTCTCTCTCGGCCCAGTGGAGACTGCAGCCTAGCACTTCAGTTGCAGCTTCGCTGCTGCAACTATACTAGCAGATGGAGTTTCCGGTACCGTAATGCCATGGGAAAACGTGCTTTTGTCAGAAGGCAGAAGTAAGAAAAGTCAATAAGTAACTCCAAAGATGCAGAATGATTCAATCACAAACGATAGTAATCATTTTGTACAAGTTTAGCGTTAGCTAGGATCTGTCATGCAGGCCGCGTGTTTGACATGCCTGTTACATAGTACTCACCATCCCTTTACCGCTTTTGGTTAATAGGTCTTGCATACCACTTTCTCCCTTTTTTTCACCCCTCTTATAGCCAACAATTACTGGTACAACACTTCTAGCAGATTTGTCTCACTTCCTCCGTTGTGAAATTGTTAGGTACAGTGGAACCTTGGTTCACGAATGTCTCGGAACACGTACAAATCGGTTTACGACCAAAAAGTTCGCCAAACTTTTGCATTTGTTCACAACCATACACTCGGTATACAAACAAGCCAGCTTCCTTTTTGGTTTGTGCGCGCCGATGATTTCCGCACGTGTTCCGTCTCTCCCTGTGCAGGGAGAGACAGAGCGTGACACACACACACACACACACACGAGATAAAGCAGAGAAGGCAGTTAAAGAATGAACCAGGCTTGTTTTTGTTTTCACTTCTGTTTACAGTGATCGGTTTGTAGCGTGCATTGTTGCAATGTTACTTTTGTTGGCGGTTTATTAAATTACGGATTTTTCAAATGTTCATTTTTTTTCCCTGTGCTTAAAACTCATTAAAAAAAAAAGCGTTTTCAGCAAGCGTTTCCTAGCGCTATAGCACGAACTCTTGCGGTGTTAGTTTTCTCTGTTGTTCAAGGTTTTCTCAGTGTTATTCAATGTTTTTACATTTAGTTTACTATTACGCTGTGCATTCTATGGTGTATTTAACTATATTTGTGCTTAAAAACTTAAAAAAAATATATGTATTGACATACAGTTTGTACGGTCTGGAACGGATTAATTGTATTTACATACAATCCTATGGGGGAAATTACTTCGGTTGATGACCATATCGGTTTACGACCAGAGTTTTGGAACGAATTATGGTCGTGAACCAAGGTTCCATTGTATGCAACATTGACCAAACACAGTCACCTACTGACTAGGAGAATATCAACTCATTGAGCAAACTGGCTGCCACAAGTTTAAATGCATTTTGGCTTTCAGTAGTATGTGCTTTAAACTGCGATCTGCCGTCAGGCTTCATGCTGTAAAGGCCTGTTTATACTCTGGTGCAGACAACTGCTGAGGCGGTTGTGCACAGAGGATATGTACCCTGGTCTATTTATAGTTTAAGCATTCAGTACGCATCACTGAGCGACACTGCATGGTTACAAAATCGCCCAGGTTTTCCCTCAAAATATTTTTTTGCCTTTTATATATCAATCTTGCAGCTACTTCCATTCTTACCTGCACAAACTTTCACCATTGCCCAGGATCTGAGAGATTTCTCGCCATGAATCTGTGGATATTTGTCTATTGCTATATTCTTTTATTGATGGATTGTGTAGGTGTGGGTACCAACACATCACACAACTGTGCAGGCAGAAATGGACATACTATACTGTATCTGCGAGATCAATATGCAAACTCAAAGAAAACACTTCAGCTGAAAAGCTGCGGGGAATATGAAACCATGCAGAATCTGTGTCTGCATCTGCCTGTGCCTGAGAATAAACCGGTCTTAAACATGACAGTCTGGTATGCTATAAGCAGCTGTCTTTAAAAGTAACATCCAAGTTAAGATTGTATTTGAAGAATTGGGTCTTTTGTTTTTATCACTTTGGTTTTGATTAAAAAAACATTGCATGGACCAAGGATCTGGAACATCTGTTAGTTGACCCGACTTTGCAAATCTTTAGTTAGGGTGCCTGGAATTTAAAACTGGTGTCTGAACTTCTGATTTGTCCACCTCTTTACTTAAATGTCATACCCACTGACTAATTGGTAAATAAAGGCTTATATAGCAAGCACACCAGGAAAAGCAGAAAGTAAATCCATGATGATGAAAATAAAGTAAATAAACATTAAATTATCCCAGTGTAACAAGTACAAATTCCAGTAAAAATTTAGCAAACCCTGTGTTATATTTTCTGAATTGACCATAAAACACAAAGACAGAAATAAGCTTGCTTAATGAAAGGGAGAGTCAAATTGACAGTTTCATATTTAGATGTGTTATGAGATATGGAGATGCCAGTAGAAAACATTACATGTTTTGGCTTTTGTTTTGTTACAATCTTGTAAAATTAACTCCCGTATAAATAAATAACATTCGATGTTTTGAAGAAATCATTTTATGACAAGATTTACCTTTATTTATTTACTTACTTCCTAAAGCCTAAAGTCATAAGTAGTGTGCAGAGGGCATGCTCAAAAAATACATGTGTAATGCCACGAAAAGTGCCTGCTGACACTTTAGTATGCAAGCAATGGTATGTGCATTCTTGCTCCGATGTAGAAGGGAGCTGAGTTTACCTCTGTTACAGCGTGTCTATGTGAAACGATGCGGGGGTGTGGTGTGTTTGGGCTCGTGAATGCGGCTGAGATAATAAAACTAACTAAAAAAAAAAACAGGATCGAACTCGCGACCTTTTGATTCCCAGTCAGCAGCTGATTCTATTGCGCCACGGATGCAGCCATAATAAACGGGTGTCAATGTCGCATGTTGAGGTGCTTTTATGTTTCTGCAGTTATATTTTTGAATTAAAGCGCAATTATTGTGTTAGATTTGTAGCTTTTATGAAAGTATTTGTTTGATACGTCAGGCTTCATACATTATATAGTTTATGCCTACATTTTGTCATCTACTAGTAGAATATAAAAAACGTTTCTGTTTTAACAATGTGTTTACGCAGATTACTGTAGAAACGGAACAGACATGAAATGTGTGTGTTCCAAATAAGGATCTATTATTTCCAGTCTAAAACTCCACTTCACTCCCAGAAAATCAGTCAAGGCAGGAGCTGGGAGAAGTTTGTGCACGTTCTAAGTCGGTGGGGGGATGGAATAGCCGGCTGCTTGCAGCCTGATTTTTATCAGCACATTTAGATGACAAAAGACACTGTTGGAGAGCTGTGAACGATTTTAAGAAGTGATTTAAAGTGAGACGGATTTCCGAGTTTTTTCGTAGGCTCTGGTAATTCTAGTGTTAAATGGCAGGTAATTCAAGTGTTTTGTTTTGTGATATCCATAATAGGTTCCTGTAAAGATTTCCTTTAACCTTTTCAGGTTAAGATTTATTCTGCCACTACACACAGTGTAGACTGCTAAGAAAAAAAAATTGAGCTTTGTACCTATAGACCTTGCATTATTTAAATTTTCCTGTTAAATGCAAAGCTAATTGAAACCTTATATTAGCTGGAATTACATTTAGGGAAAAAGTAAAAGATATTTGTTGCTTTTGTTAATTTGTAGTCTTGTGCTATTATTTTTAAAGCCTACTGTGCTGGTGCTTATTTAAGTCTTATTTTATGGTTAAAGTACACAAATATGTCAAGTTGCTTTATAGCTTTATCAAAGGACTATTTGGTGCATAAGTATTCAATTATGATTGATTTCTGTGGAAGAAAAATATGACGTTAATACTGTATTAGTTAGCTCAGGAACCTCTCTGTTAGGAATGACTGTCCTATTTGAATTGTTTTACTTAATGTCTTTTGAATATTATTTCTTCATAAGTTTACATTCAGGTGCTTACTCAGAAGTATACTTCTTGTTTGATTTTTAGCTTGCCCCTGATGATGCGTGGCGATGTCCTCATTGTAAAATGCTGCAACAGGGCAGCATTAAACTGAGTCTCTGGACATTGCCTGATGTTCTTATACTGCATTTGAAAAGATTCAGACAGGTACTGTATGATTAGTATTTTATACATGAAAAAAATGTATTTTTTTTGCCTCTCCCTTTAAACATAGGCATTTATCTGCTAACTTGTTCTTCTGCTTCTGGTTAAAAAAAAAAAAAAACGAAAAACAAAACTTTAATTTTTAAGGTTTCTTTTTACAGGAAGGGGACAGGAGGGTAAAAATGCAGAACTTGATTAAATTTCCCCTGACTGGCCTGGATATGACTCCACATGTAGTAAAACGCAGCCAAAGCAGCTGGAGTTTGCCTTCTCATTGGTCACCATGGCGGCGTCCATATGGACTTGGAAGAGACCCTGAAGATTATGTGTATGACTTGTACGCTGTTTGTAATCATCATGGGACAATGCATGGAGGACATTATACAGGTGCTTCTTATTTAAACATAAAGCTGACTTCATTGAATTATTTGTCCATAAAATATGAAACACTACCCTAAGATTTTTAACAAAATATAAAATGTAATAAAATGGGAAATAAGCAATCATTGAGGAGTAGCAGGTAGCCTCCTCAGTGCCATTTTTACCCCTGGAAAAATGAGCCAAAGGCATATGAAAAAAAACACAAAACATGTAAATACTAGCGCTGGGCAAGTTAATGCATCATTATTGCATTAACGCATTAATTAATTAATGCCAGCAGTTATTTTAGCGTGCGTTAACGCAGTTTTTATTATTATTATTTTGAAAGTCTCAGTCTCGCTAGTGATCGGTAGAGATCAGTGGTCTTCTTGTTTACAGTGCTTTTCAATACGCTTTTGCTACAAAGAAAGTTAGCTTTGTTGATTTGACCTTGATTCCCTGCGTGTGCATGAGTAGCGAAGAGTAAACAGCTTCTAAAATGGCATGTGGAGAGATACCAAAGTGAATGCTCAAAGCAAAATAATCTGTGGATGACTTTTTTCATATTATCACAGAATCGGACTCTGATTTGTTTGACACCGATTTTGTTGCAAGTGATCTGGAGATGTAGATTGAAAGCAAAAGTGAGGTACCGGCATCAGCTGATCAGTTCCCAGCTGATCGTGGTGCTGAACATGTTAATGTAGCTGATGCACCTATGGCAGCGTTCGCCTGGTAGGACAGACACTTACAATGACAGGAGGTACAAACCATATTACGCCTCACTGCAACTGCCACCCTCCTTGCAACTGTCTCACAAAGACAGCCATGCAGCCAGCCCACTGTGCATTCCTGATGGCCTTCGAGCTGCCCCGCGCACAGCCGCTGCTAGTGCAAACAGGCACCGACAGCAGGCACAACAGGCAGCAACGGCCATTTTATGTTGATTTTATGTGTGAAACCATTGCTTTGTGCGCTTTTCAGAAAACCGAGTTTACAATTAAAAACTGAGTTACAATTAAAGTGTCAAAGACTGAAGTTTTTTTAACAGGATGCATAGTGTTTTAGTTAAAACTATAACTTTGAATGAGTTTGCTTGGTTTTTTAAAAGCAAATTTATTCAGTTAGTTGCGTTTCCAGATTTAACTTTTGAGATATATTGTATTTTATTGGCTCTTTTGAGTGTGGTGTTAACCATAGCCTAATTGTATTTGCAGCCTATTGTAAGAATTCAATTGATGGGCAGTGGTACTGTTTTGATGATAGTGATGTTCAACCGATCTCTGATGCTGAAGTATGCAAGCCAGTGGCATATATCTTATTTTACCAGCGAAGAACTACCATTCCGTCTTGGTCTGCAAACAGTTCTGTAGCAGGTAAGAGGATTTGAAATATTAAAAATAATGCATAAAGAAATCATCTTTTGTTTTACATTATCCTGCTATGCAGTATGTCTGTCCATCATGCCATTACATTCTGTTGGGCATATTAAGTATTAATGTTTGCAATATTCCTGACACTTTTAATGCTGCACAGATTTTATTTACTCCATGCTGACTGAATCCTGGAACAGGGTTGGGGTGGTGGTTTGTGAATGGGGGTTAGATGGCCTTCAAATATTGACTGTTATAATTTGTCCACATTATCTGCTTAGGGAGATAAGTGGCAATTTTCTGATTGTTTATATTCCTCCCTGTGCAAATTAAGGCTTGACAACAGAAATGGCTTACTATGTTACCAACACTCTAATAACGAATTATTCTGGAGCTGCAGTTGTAATATATGGGAACTTTGAAAGGAAAAATGACAAACTTCAATCAGTGTATGCCATGTTGCACTTGTGGACAGCTGGAAATGTGTTATTTAAATGTTCAAGATGAATTTAAATGTAAACCTGTGGAACTGTCACAGAAAAGTATATACTATATATGCTTCAATAAACGCTGTCTCTCTTATTGTAGCAGGTCTCTAATAAGCGCCGGGCTTCAGAGGGGACACGACCAAATAGTAGCCAGTCTCTAAAAGTAGCTGGGTCTTTGATATTTGCGTACTAGCGTACATTGTAAGCATCTGTATCTTTATAGACTTGTGTAATACATGTGTATGTCAGCATGTTGCATATATAAGAAATATATTTCGCTGGAAATTGCTATGTTCGTGATTGCTGTGTTTTGATTATCACTGAAACCTGGCTCCACCCGGGGATACCCGATGCTAGCATGCAATTAGCAGGTCGCACTCTGCTCCGCTGGGACAAGACAAAGGAATCCGGTAAGAGTAGGGGAAGGGACTTTGTATTTACGTGCATGAGAACTGGTGCAACAATGAGACAATTATAGACAAACACTGCTCCCCTGACCTTGAGTACATGTCTGTAAGATGCCGGCCTTTTTTTTCTACCTCGAGAGCTAACAGTAGTGATTGTCATGGCTGTGTACATTCCACCTGACGCCAATGTAAACACGGCACTGTCTCTCCTGCTGAATACCATTAACGAACAGCAGCGAGCCCACCCTGAGGGTGCTCATATAATTGCAGGAGACTTTAACAAGGCCAACTTGAAGACTGTACTCCCGAAATTTTATCAACATGTTAAGTGTTCTACTAGAGGGAAGAACACTCTGGACCATGTTTACTCCAACATCAAGCACGCGTACAGAGCTATACCCCTTCCTGAACCCGGACAGTCCGACCATCTTTCTCTCCTGCTCTCCCCAGCCTACACCCCCCTCAGACGCAGCGCCAGGCCCACCATAAAGACTGTTACTACCTGTCCTGAAAATGCACTCTCCAAACTACAGGACTGCTTCGAACAGACAGACTGGGACATATTTGAACACTAAGAGCTGGAAACATTCACAGGAACGGTACTGGACTATATATAAGGTTCTGCATCGGAAATGTGACTGTGGACAAAAACATTCGGGTTTTCCCAAACTAGAAACCCTGGATGGGACCAGCAAGGTCCGTACATTCCTCAGAGACCGCGATGCTGCCTTCAGGTCAGGTGACAGAGTTCTGTACAGGGCTGCCTGAGCCGCTCTGAAAAGTGGAATTAAAAAAGCCAAGACGGACCATAAGAGGAGCACAGAGTCCCACCTGTCCAGCCACAGTACACGCTAGGTGTGGCAGGGAATACAAAACATCACAAACTACAGAGGCTGTGATACAACAACAGGAGATCTGAGTGTGCACCTAGCGGAGGAGATAAACTGCTTCTTTGCTCGCTTTGAATCATCACAACAGCAGCACTAACCTGCTCCAGCCCTGCTCCCATCCTCACCGGGTTCCTGCACAACTTCACTCACTGTAAAGAGGCACGATGTCAGATGGGTGCTGCTGGCAGTATATCCCAAGAAGACTGCCAACCCAGATGGACTACCTGGTATGGTGCTCAGATCGTGTGCCCACCAGCTCACCTTTATCTTCACCAAAATCTTCAACCTCTCCCTAGCCCAGGTAGTCATTCCGTCCTACCTAAAATCAGCCACAATCATTCCAATACCGAAGAAGTTTCCCATCACCAGCCTAAATAATTATTGCCCTGTGGCCCTAACTCTGGTAATCATGAAGTGCTTCGAGAGACTGGTTCTCCAGCACATCAAGGACTATCTCCCCCAAGACTTTGATCCCTACCAATTCGCATATCGCTCGAACAGATCCACAGAAGATGCCATCGCCGTAGCTCTCCACTCTGTGCTGAGCCATCTAGAGCAGCAGCAGAGCTACGTCCGAATGCTGTTTGTGGATTACAGCTCAGCTTTTATAAACACATAGTTAAAACAGAAACTTTTTCATATTTTAGTAATAAATGTTACAAAATGTAGGCATAAACTATAGAATGTATGAAGCATGAAATCCAAACATCAAATAAACACTTTCACAAAAGGTTCAAGAACAATACAATAGCTTCCGTGGTTTAGCGGTAAGATTTGCTGACTCAGAGCGCAGCGGGCTTGCTGTTCTTCAGAGACCCGAGTTCGATTCCCTGTTGGGGAAAAAGTTTTTTTTCTTTTTAACCTCAAAGTAGCTGTTTGTAATATTAACTGATATTTTTGTGTACCTACCTGTACTGACACACGTGAAAAAATATTGCGTTCTGAAGGATTTTGTTAATAATGGCTGGCCTCTAATATTAGCCGGTCTCTATTAAGCGCTGGGAGCTGAGGCTAGTTTTGCAAATAAACGCAGGGGGCCTCTATTGGAGCATATACGGTATCTATAGATGTATATCTATAGATATATATCTATATACAGTAATCCCATGCTTCGACTTTCACGGCTTCACTCTCATGGATTTTAAAGGAAAGCATATCTAATTATATAAAGCAGATCTTTCGCTGCTTCGCGGGTTTCTGCTGGGACAATGGGTCTTTTTACTGACATGCTTCCTCAGTTGGTTTCATGCAAGGGATGCTACTGGCGGATGGCTGTTAAGCTACCCAATCGGAGCATGCAGTTAAGTTCCTGTGTGCTGAAATAGTTTTACTGTCAAATAATGCAAAGAGTACGCAACATATGTTTCGCCCTAATTCTGGGCTCATCAGGCGTACACACTCACTGCATCCTCTCTCGGGAATCGAACCTCGGAACGTCCGTGTCAGAGGCGAAGCCTCTTACGTTGTGCCACGGCGTGTGGTTCGTTTATTTGACTGTATGTAGATCGGGGTAATTACATTCAATGCATTCATAGTCTGAATAACTGGGTAAAACGCGTGTCGCATACTCTTTACATTATTTGACAGTAAAACTATTTCAACAATTCTATGATCTGCTTCTCGCAACTGAAAGCGTGCACCATGGCGAATATTAGCCGACTTGCTGACCAACCACAAGCGTTACCTGATATGTAACCACCCATACAATCAGATTGTGATTCATTCACTTGATATGATACATATCATGATACATGATATTCCTGCTGTCTGAAAATTTAGAATGCTAAGATAAATACTTGATATCATTTTCATGTTGAAATGCATTAAAGCATGTATTAAACATGCACGTTAGTGAGTCGGTATTACTGCTCCCTCGCAGTAAGGGGTCCCCAGGTGTACCTTTAGTGTAGAGAACTTTATGGCAGGTGTGAATAGGCTTCAAAAAACTGGATGTATGAATAAGTATCGCACAGATTTAACTTCAATATTGTGTAAATGTTGGGTTCGTGATCTGGTGGTTGGAGACACGAACATGGAATTCAATGGATGTTCTTCTGAGCGGGCTTTCTTTATTGCATGAATGCTGTCGCTGTCTGACATAGCAAAACCCCAGTTCCTATCCTTCCTTTTTCTTTCTCCACATAACTAATCACCACACGATAAATGTCTTTGTGAAATTAAAACTAGTTATAAACTTAGACCACGGAGTGTTCAGAACTTTAAAAAAATCTTTGTTATACATGTTTAAATATGCTATCCATTCAGGATTGCGCCCTTCCCAGCAAGCATTGTGTGCGAGGCAGGTGCAAATCCTGAACAAGGCGCCAGCACATCACAGGGTGAATACGAGTAACACATACACTAGCAGGGTCAATATAGCATAACAAAACCCCACATCCTACATGACTTTGAAAGGAAACTGAAGCATGCCGAGTAAACCCACAAGAAAAACATGCAAATTCAAGGCAGGGAACGCCGGGGACCCCCTTGCTGCAAGATAGCAGTGCAACCTCCACGCCACTGTGCTCCCACATGATTAATACATGCTTTAATGCATTTCATCATGAAAATTATATCAAGTATTTATCTTCGCATTCTAAATGTTCAGTGAGCAGGAATATCATGAAATGAATGTATTGTGTGTGGCGAGCGCTGCCTGCGCCTCCTCTTAGTGCAAGAGGAAGTCAGTTTAAGAAGCACATAGCAATTAACATGGCTCGGGGAACACTTAACACAAAGCATTTAATGTGCTACATAACTTATGACGGGGTTTGAGAAAATCTTGTAAATTAAATATTTAAGATGAAGTTTTGTTTACGATGTTCTACTTTAATGACAAATTGCGAGAATAAAGTCAACATGTCGTCACACTATTACACAGTACCCAGGTATATTACACAGTATTGAAAAAAAAAATAAAACAAGGACAACTTTGCAGTATCATCCAGTAGTATAGAAACAGTATTCACACATTAGAATATAATGGTCCACATCTGACCTTTTAAAACCAAAGTATCTCCAGACAACAGACACGGCTCCTTTTTTCGGCAAAAGTTGTTCTGTGTCATCAAGTTCAACTTTAGTTTCGGAGTGTTCTCTGTCCATTTTCACTGCTCAATACTTCCACAAATGCATGTACTCTGTTGTATGCGTTTTTAGCGGTGCAGCAGTGAAAAAGGTCCCCCCTTAAACAGTTTCCTGCTGCGCCACATTCTGAATGTTGTTTAGGCTATTTAAACCGGTGTTGCAGTATAAGAAAAATCCATATCATAACAAACCGGTATACCGCCCAGCCCTAATATATATAGTGGGGAACAGCCCAGACACCGCTGGTTTGCACCCAAACACGCGTTTATTATACATTCTGCTATATACAATGTCCTGCACACAACCCAATGCTCCCGCATCAATCACCCTTCAGTCCAGGCTTTTTACAATGCCTCTCTTCGTGGACACTTCAACTCCTCTCCTATTGGCTTCGTCCTCTTCCACCCGACTCCATCTCCTTTAATCTTTTTTGGAGAGCGTGTATCACCTGAAAAAGTGACTCTCCAGGCTGAAGGCAGTCCTCCAGTTCGCGCAGAGCCGCCAGCAAGCACAGTCCGTCAGCCGGCGGTGGACTTACCTGTCGCTCAGCCACACCCGCCAACTGCGTGCTGTGGGGCCTCTTTCACAGCCCAATCTGGTCCTTCCCCGGCTCGGGATTGACATTCGTTGGTCCCACCTTTGACCAACCATCAGCGGCCACGCAACACACACCGTCCAATCCCTTACCTGCCTCGGGGAGGGACTTCTGGTCCTTGGCCATCTTCCTTCCCATGCTCCTTGTGTGGTGCCAAGCCTCCGGGCAGCTCCACAGCTGCCACAGCCGTCCAAGCTGCAGCAACTCCTCTTCAACAGCTTGTCCTGTTGCCGCCGCGGATCGGCATGCGTCTGTCACTGATGCGGATCCGGGCAGTCCCTGCCTGCAATAGAAAATTCAAGTCCAGCCCTCTATGGCCGGCTGCCATTGGGCAGGGAACTTAACTCCCGAGTCCTGTTTGTCTGAGGCGACTTCCTCAGCATGGCCTTAGTAGACGTGATGCCATCCCAGGCATCCTCCGTGACTGCGTGCTCGTTGGAGCTTGCTGCACCTGTTGTTGTCTTCCCGCACCAGGTGGAAATGGCCCTTCTGTGAACCGGTGGTGGTCCATAGGATGAGTCGTTCCTGCGGGGTTGTGTGCGTACCTCTCCCGCGGTGCGTGTGTGGGCTCAACTGCTGAGCCGGACTGCCCAAAAAATTAGTTTTGTAGATGGGTCCCCGCCTTGAACCAGGTGGAGAGTCCCATCTGGGATGCCATTGTGGGGGAACAGCCCGGACACCGACAGGCGGACACCGATGGTTCCACAACCAACACACGTTTATTCATAATATTATACAAAGATACCGCACACACAACCCAGTGCCCCAGCACCAATCACCCTTCAGTCCAGACCTTTCCAATTCCTCTATTCTTCTTGACCTCCTCTACTTCTCTCCTCCAGGCTTTGTCCTCTTCCAGCCGACTCGAGCTGCCGAATGGAGGGAAATGTCCCCTTTTATCCTCACCCGGACGTGCTCTAGGTGCCTCCCGATGAGCTTCGCCGGGTGTCCCTGGTCTTCGTCCCCCCAGCTCTTCCAGGTGTGGCGGAAGTGCTGAGGACCAGGGCTCTCCAGGCCTCTGGGCGCCCCCTGGTGGGGACCATGGGCCCCTATAGGGTTAGGGTTGTGTGTGTGTGTGTGTGTATATATATATATATATATATATATATATATATATATATATATATATATATATATATATATATATATATATATATATATATATATATATATGTTTTACATCATGAAGGGGGTTTTCTTGGACTTTGAGTCCCCTTGTGACAGAACACATGGACCACTGCAGTTTGCTTATCAGATGAAGATTAGACTGTGGGAGATGCAAGTAAAGTATCTACAGTATCTGCTCCAAAAGGCTGTACAAATCCGGAAGCACAATGATGATTGGCTTTTTTTTTAATTTCTTCAGTATCATCCAGCTGTCTCTTTTAAAGGGGTAAGGTCAGGGATACACTGGTAAATAAGCCAATCATTCTATGGATAATAGACTTTCTGTGTAGCAGACTGCAGTTTGTGAGGTTCAAGGACCGTGCAGACACATTTTTCTGTTCACCCGGTACATCCTGAGCAATAAATATACAGTGACACCAGGTCATATGACTTAGGGAAATTCTACGATGATCCTGCACTAATGTGGTATAGGTGGAGAACTCTGAAGATTTTTTTTCTTGATGCAAAGAGAATTGTCTGCAATCCAAAATCAACAAAATTAAAAAACTGGTTACTGACTTTTGCCACATGAAAGTGAACTCTGTGTTCTCAGTATTCAGGAAGTGGATGTATAGGTGGTGCCCTGCTAACCACAACATTGACCACTTGAACTGAGGAGCAAAATAAAAAAAGAGCAGAGCAAACTCGTTCGGTTTATTCTCAACCCCCCCAGGCTGAATTCAGTTTTGGGGCAAAGTGTCAACCTGACAAGACCTGATAACTATTATGAATGATGCAGCAGCACATCCACTGTACATCACACTATTTATTAAGTACTTTCAGCCAATGGATTATTCAGTGGTATTGCGAAATCCTGCTTGGGGCTTTTACATACCCACAACAGTATACTTTTAACAGTAAAACTTAAAAGAAGATGTGCCTCATCAAAGAATGAATGCCAAAATGGGTACTGGACAGAATTTATTTATTTTAATTTATTTTTATAAAAAATGTTGTTAAGTTGTTTTCTATCTATCTGCTATGGAACCAGTGTAATTCACTTAGAATTTATTTTCATAATAATGTAGGAGACCACATGGTCATTTTGCATGTTTCACATTTCATATCTATTCATATTTGTGCAAACGCTGTAGTCACTAGTTACATATTTGTTTAGGTAGAGGACTTTGAGTATTGGGTGCTTGCAGATGGGGATAAAAGCTGAGTTCTGGGATGAGCTAAGATCAAAACAAGATATTCTGCTAGGTACTTTTATATAATTATAAATATTTCAATTTAGGCTAGGAAGTTGAAAAGCTGCACCTCTTACTAAATTAACTTTCTTACAAGTTTGGGCAAAACATCATAATAAAAATTGATAGATTGATTTTGATTGGTTACTCTAAAATTAGCTCAAGTGCATGTGTGGGTGGGGGTGCCGTGTCCATGTGCTCTGAGATGGACATTCAGAGTTGTTTCATGCATCCCTTGTATTTGGTATGCATTTCTCCTAACCCAGCTGATTACTTCTCTATTGACTCTTGCTTCTAAATGCTTTAGAGTTACTACCCAAGAAAGATTCAAGTTATATATGCATATAATTCTTGTCTACCAGAGTTTGAGTTTTTCTGCAAGGTGTGCCTCACATTAGAAATTCAAACTAGAAGGTGGACTTGCTGGGCGGAGTGACACAGATTCACTTGCAATATTAAACCCATTCAAACAACACTATGATCAAGCTAGAAATGAAATCACATCAAAATATTATCTATGAAATTAAATTATTCCATATATATTGACTTCTCTTACCATACTTGCCCCAACATTCTTTCTGAATCATTTTTTGTCCCTAGAAGAGCTAGGCACATGCAGTTGCAATCTTACAATTGCAAAGAAGTAATACATTATGTAATATAATACATAATTAAGTGGTGGGAATAGCATAGAAGGAATAAAAATCTATAATTTTAAATTGTAGAATCAACAGGAAAATTTATAGCAAATCTACCCAAGTTATCATACTAATTTTGCACAGACAGTTGTTAACGGAACAGCAAGAACAATGCCCATGAGGTCTGCATTGCAAGAAGCAGTTTAGCTTCTATAGGCAGACATGACATTCATATAGGTTAAGTTGTATATATAACGGTACTGGCACTACTGATTTTTATTTGTAATCAAGTAATCTAATGATTTTTGACAATTAATCAAGTAATTAGTATTTGGAGGAAAAATGAAATGCTACTCATTAAGTAGTAATTTACTGGAACAGTAATAAACTAGGTGTATTATTTCAGTGTCTCTAAAATACTTTATTGGAAAAAGACAAACTAGGAATCTTTTAATGTTTATATTTTTCTTGAAGCTGATACATTTAGTATTTCTAGATATAGTAAAACCTTGATTATCCGTCACTTGATTAACGGGCAGTCTCCATTAACCTTCGGGGCCAAAAAAACCCCATTGTGCACGCCAGTGTCTGCCTATTACTACAGCCACACAATATGCTGCAAGGGATGCATATTGAAACAACTCTCCCTTTTGCTATCATGTGTGTTTGCTGCTTTGTGAAATCAGTGTCAGTTACCTACCTTCAGAATTTAATAGTGTTTCCTAGCTTTTCTCTTTTGTTATAATTAAACTACTATATATTGTTATGTCCGATAAACTTATGCATGTGGTGTTGGAATTGTCATAAAAACTTGAAATTACTAAATGTATAGAAAATGGCAAAAGTGCTTCCAGTATTGCTTAAAATTAGTAGGAAGAGAACAGTAAATGATATAAAGTGTGATGCCGACAAAACTGAAAAAAATGTTGAAAGTGGAACCCACTGAAGTTAATGTTATTCTGTGTTAATGTTATTTTGCGTTAATGTTCTTCTGCATTGTAAATTCCTTTTTAAATTGTGTTATGTTATATTTTGTTAATATATTGTGAAGTGCAGGGAACTTGTGATTCACTGTGGAGGAACAGAAAGGGTCGAATGCTGAGTAAATGATAGGACTGGATGAAGGGCCCCTGTTCTGTGAGGGACGGACACACCTCTTAAGAGATGAGTGACAGGAAAAGTTAGGAGAAAAAGAAAGGTGTGGCGGAAGGAAGTTCTGAGTAGGTAGGTAGGGGACAATAAACAGAGCAGTGTGGTATAGAAAAAGACAGAATGTGAGTGGCAGGGGATAATTATTGGTAGGGAAACCTTTCTTTTATTGTTTTGGAGAAGTGCTCTGTAACCAAGGAAATGGCGTATAAGATAGGGCATTGTTTGTTATGGAATGAAGACTCCAAGTAAAACATAAACTTCAGTACCTCTGAGTTGTATTTGCTTATTATGCTGGTCATTACAATATTATATAAATTAATTAATTTTGATAATATTATATTTTGTTAATATCTTTTTTTTTGAGTAAATATGACTTCACTAAACTAATCTACTATATATCATTTTTAAAATAGCTGTTCTGTTATCCGTCTTTTCTCTTATCCGTCAAAGCCTCAGTCCCAACGCCTGACAGATAATCGAGGTTTTACTGTATCAAAAAGGTTCTCACCAAAAAACAGAGAGAAATATATTAAAAAGTGCAACATCTTAGGTTATTCAAATTAAAATGGTATGCCTTTTTACAAAGTGTATGTTCTCATCAGCTTTAAAGATAACCAAATTATAATAATAAAAATACGTGGTGTTTCAGAATTCAGTGATGTATCCTGACCACTGTAAAACACACTGGCATTATCCATTTTGCTATGCCCAGTGCACAAGTCCTGGCTTAAAAAGCTGCTGAAACCAAGAAAGCAATATCAAATCCCTGTTCCTTTAAAAACCTTTCACACCCGAACTCTGGACGGTCTTCATCCAACTCACTGCTGTCAACTTTGATGTAACTTCTGCTGTCTAAAGCAGGACCCCATAGCCTACAGGATGTGGCCATAACAGACTGGAGCTTCCCCTTTTACTTGGAAATGCAGTCTGGTGCAGGGCTAAAAGGAAATTAGACTTCGGTTTATTTAAATTGGATGTAAGGGACTGCGAGTGCAAACTTTGCTTAGGAAAGCAAGTATGGAAGTAAAGTGAGAGGCTGGCTATACAAAATACTCACTTGTTCATCTTGCTAACAGGAGCTGACTGATCACCGTCTGCCCCAGCAGATGTAATTTTGCAAGCAACTAGGACATTTTATGTAAAAACCTTGACCTACAGTACTGCCCAAAACTAAAAGGTGTGACCAAGGCGAAGAAGAGCTCCTGAAAAAAAGAAAAGTACACTTAAGATCATACCACACACTGGAGAGAGCAGACCAGGAGAGGAACAAAGCAACACACCAAACCATAAGTACGCTTGCATTGATTCCGAGAACTATTAATTGTGCTCTTATTATTTTGGATAAATAAGTTGATATATTATGGTATTGGTGACTGAAAAGTAATAATCTTTGTGAAACATAAGTGCTTAGTAGTTATAATTTTCTCATCCTAAATCCAGTAAAGAAACTCTGAGCCACTTTTCATAAACACATACACTCACGCACAGAGGTTGTCCGTAAAGAGTGGTAAGCTGGTGTATTCTAGCTGTGAGAAAATTGGTGACACTTTTATGGTGCTAGGACTAGGAACTTTGTAACTAGCTGATTTTAACCACATAAATTAAAAGATCAGAATTCACAAGTTATATGCCTTTTATCTGATGGGGAGAAAAAGTTCAATTAAGCTCTTCTAATTATACAGGGAGTGCAGAATTATTAGGCAAGTTGTATTTTTGAGGATTAATTTTAATATGGAACAAACAGTGTTATCAGTCAATCCAAAATGTTAATAAACCTGAAACCTGAATGTTTCACAACAGAAATGTGAGTGTGAACATCATCAGGGGAATACATATGTGCGCACAATTATTAGGCAACTATTAGTGTGCAGATTTATTATGCAACTAAAGGAAAATGAAAATTTTCCCATCTCACTTGTTTATTTTCATCTGTTATAGTGAGAATAATAAACATTTAAAAAAAAAATCAATCAATCAATGACCAATATAGCCACCCTTCTTTCCAATAACAGTCATAAGCCTTTCCATTCATGGAGTCTGTCAGTTTCTTGATCTGTTGACGATCAGCTTTTTGTGGAGCAGTGACTACAGCCTCCCAGACACTCTTCAGAGAGGTGTATTGTTTTTCTCCCCGTAAATCTAGCGTTTAAGAAGTGCCCACAAGTTCTCGATAGGGTTTAGGTCAGATGAGGAAGGGGGGCCATGTCATTATTCCTTCATCTTTAAGGCCTTTACTGGCTGGCCGCGAGTGGAGAACTTCGATGCAAGTGATGGAGCATTGGCCTGCATAAAATCATGGTCTTTTTCTGTATCACTGTTTGAAGAAAGTGTCTTTGAAAAACTGGCAGTAGGTTTGGGAGTTGATTTTGAGTTCATCTTCAATGCAAAAAGGTCCAACTAGCTCATCTTTAAAAATACCAGCTCATACCAGTACCCCACCACCACGTTGGAGTGGAGCTCTGTGCCCATTACTGATCCACAGGTCCATCCATCTGGTCCATCAAGAGTCACTCTCATCTCATCGGTCCATAAAACCTTTGAAAAAAATCTGTCTTCAGATATTTCTTGGCCCAGTTTTGACGTTTCAACTTATGTTTCTTGTTCAGTGGTGGTTGGGTTTCAGCCTCCTTAGCTTGGCCATGTCTTTGAGCACTGAACACCTTGTACTTCTGGGCACTCCAGGTAGGTTGCAGCTCTGGAATATGAAAGTACTGGAGGATAATGGGTTCCTGGTAGCTTCACGCTTGATTCTTCTCAAATCTTTGGCAGCTAATTTGCGTCTTTTGTTCTCAACACGTTTCTTGCGACCCTGTTGACTATTTGCAACAAAATGTTTGATGGTTCTGTGATCACACACCAATATCTTCGCAATTCCAAAAGTGCTGCATCCCTCTGAAAGACTTTTACAATTTTTGACTTTTCAGAGTCAGTTAAATCTTTTTTGGCCCATTTTGCCTGAGGAAAACTAGCTGCCTAATAATTCTGCACACCTTGATATAGGGTGTTGATCTCCTTAGGCCACACCCTCCCTCATTACACAAATACACATCACCTGACGTGCTTAAATCCAATAAGCATTCAAGTTAATACTGCTTGGAGTTGGAATATACGCATTAAAAATGATGATATGGTCAAAATACTCACTTGCCTAATAATTGTGCACTCCCTGTATTTTGTGGTGTATGTTATTGTCCTTCGTCAATATACTGTATATCTATACATATGTTTGCATATATCTTCATTTACCT